>NC_061120.1:197323570-197402580 GCF_002878395.1 Capsicum annuum
TTGTTCGAATGGGCTTTCTATTTGTATTTTGTTAATCTTATTTTTTCCTGTTATTTTATGTTTTGTTGTTAATACATATAGGTTTTTACATCTCGCTGTAAATATTTTACTTCCTGGGGTTAACTCTATTCCTGATATTTTCCAATATAATACTAATGATTTATCTATATTCCTATCTGTTACTGCTACTGAATAATTTGCGCTTATTATAAATTTAAATTTTTGGTATATTAGATTTCCTTTTACGGCAGTTATTATGCTTTTTTCTATAGGTTTTATAATTCTATCATCTGCTAAATATAATTCTATTGGTGTATCTATTCTATTGTACATATTCATCAACATAAAACATCATTCTTCAATAATCGTAAAAGAAAACTAAGGAACTGAATATCAAAACAAAGAAAACGAAGTAAAATAATATAGAGAACAAACAATTACGTTTATGCTAAAAATATATTAAATTGGTTTGGTCAATTATTGATGCACATATGAGTGATATAACAAAAAAGGATTAATTGATAGAATAGTTTCTCCTAAAAGGAAAAGGATCCTCAATTTATAGAACTACAAGCCTTTTTCCCTAAAAAAGAAATTACCCAAATATAAATTTTTAATTGAAAAAGTGAAAATCAAATATGTTAAATTCTTTTCCCTTCCTTCAAAGGTAAAGGTCAAATCTATAAGTAAAAAATAGGGTCAATCCTAATAGTGCATCAAATAATTGGGTACAAAAATTATTTATATAGATAAAATTTTGGTGACAATTGGGTACGAAAATTAGTTAAATTATGGTAACAATTTTCACAACTTGATTTTTGATTTTTATTTTATTTTAAAGGACTAAGTCCTTTTTCATATTACTTTAAATTTGACTTTTTTTACTACAATTGGGGAGCAAGGAAACAACCCGGCAATTATGTTAATATATTTTATTTTTATCAATATTTTAGTTAATGTGATTGGAACAAATAAAGTATTTAGTTATAATTTTTATACTTTAAATAGAAAAGATTTAAGAATTAAAATTTTAGTCAACTTTAATAGGAAGATAATTAAATGACTATAATTAGAAAAAAAACATGAAAAGACTATTTTGCCTATTAGATACATTTTTAATGAAGAGCAAAAAGTTCAAATCACTTTTCTAAGGGTTTTCACACTTTTAATATATTATAGATATAGATTATAGATTATAGATATATATATAAATATAGATTATAGATTAATCCAACCTATCGTAGGGTTTATGGTCCAAAGTAAAAGAAGCACATGCATATAGCTAAGTACAACAACTTCAAAGAATAATGAAATGCAAAATACCTAAAATATCCTGAAACAAACTACAAATTCCAACAAGCACACATGACAACCATGTGCTCTGTGCTAGCTCAAACTTATATATAGTACTAGATGTGGAAGGTTCATGCCAGCACGGATCCAATATATATTATTTTTATCTCAATTTATGTGATACAAATAAAATAAAATAATTAATTATATTTTTAATATGCTTTAAAAAAATTTAAGTTGTTAGCTATTGTAATCTATAATACTTTTTCGCCATTGTACTTTACTTTTTTAAACTGTTTGCAATTGTAATTGTATTGATAGTCAATTTATATTTAAAAGTAATATAAATTTTTAATTATTGTGATTATAATATTTTTTTCTAATTCAATTTAAGTGATGCTAATATAATTTTGAGAGTCAACCAAATATTACGATTGAAGTAACAAAATTGACACTTCTTGAATGACTCATAATAACTAATTAGAAGTGATAAAGCAAAATTGCTATAAAAATACTTGTGAAAAAAATTTAAGTGGGCGTCATATAAGATGTCAAATTAATTTAAACATCAATAGTTAATTTATCATTTTATGTTTATTTTACTTTTTTTTTAGAATAAATATTATTAATTTTTAAATACTTGGATGACTCATAATAATTAATTATGGGTTATATAGTAAAATTGCAGTTGAAGCAGGTGAAACAACCATGTCATAAATGTCTATTTTATTTTATAAATATTTATAATATTTTTTAATACGTAAATGTCATATAATAATTAATTAGGGATGAAATAGTAAAATCACGGAGCAAGCAGATAGCTGGGAGCAAGCATGTCGACCGTCAGCTGCCTGCTTTCAGCTGCCACTCACACTTATATATATACTAGTCACCAATAGCCCGTGCAAGGCACGGGCCCAACGAATATTTTTTAAAAAATTATTTTAATTATTGTAATTTATAATATTTTTTAAAATGCATAATAATTTTTTTGATAAGTATTTTAAGTTATTATCTATTGTCATTTATAATACTTATTATGTAATTTTCAAATAGTATATAACGCTCTCGTTATTCATACTTTTGTGGTATTGATAGTCAATTATATGTTTTAAATAGTTTAAGTTTTACATTATTGTGATGTATGATATTTTTTCTTCTATTTCAATTTAAGTGCCATGTTACTTAGATGAACACAATAATTAATTATGGATGATATAGTAAATTTGCGTGTCTTAAATGACTCACAACAACTAATTAGAAGTAATATAGCAAAATTACTATAAAAAATACCTGTAATTTTTTTTTGATTAACTTATCATTTTATATCTACTTTACCTTTTTATCAAATATTATTAATTGACATAATGGTTTACTGGTCATAATAATTAATTAGGAGCAACATAATAAAATCAAGATTGAAACAGCGAAGTAGACACGTCTAATTAGAAGTGATATAAATCAAGATTGAAACAGCGAAGTAGATACGTCTAATTAGAAGTGATATAATAAAATTACTACACAAAAATACTTGCTGAAAAAAATCAAATGGATCTTATATAAAACGTCTAGTAAATTTAATATTAAATATTATTAATTTTAAATACTTAGATGACTTTATAATAATTATTTAATAATTAATTAGACATGATATAATAAAATTATGAAGGAAGCACCTTATGAAGCAGGCACGAGAAGCATGCAGGAGAAGCAGGCATGTTGACGGAGAGGTGTCTGCTTCTCTCTCACCCCATTCCCTCTTATTAGATATAACTAGATGCTAGCACGGGCCCAATATATATATTATTTTTTTGTCACTATTTATGTGATATAAATAAAATTAGATAATAATTATATTACTGATATGTTTTTAGATAATTTAAGTTAGTTATTGTAATTTATAACACCTTTTTGGGACTGTAATTTACTATTTTAAGTTGTTAGCTATTGTAATCTATAATACTTTACTTGTCAAATTTTTGTGGCATTAATAGTCAATTATATTTTAAAAATAATTTAAGTTTTTAATTATTGTGATTTATAATACTTTTTCTTCTATTATAATTTAAGTGACACCGAGATAATTGAAGTAGCGAAGCAGACATGTCTTAATGATTCATAATAACTAATTAGAAGTGATATAACAAAATTCCTATAAAAATGCTTGTGAAAAAATTTAAGTGAGTCTCATATAAGATGTCAAATTAATTTTAAACAACAAGAGATAATTTATTTCTATTTTCCTTTTTATTAAATATTATTAAATTTTTAATACTTAGATGAGTTATAATAATTAATTAGGAGTGATATAATAAAATTACGATTGAAACAACTAAAGTAGACATGTCATAAATATCTATTTTACTTTTTTTAATTAAATATGATTAATTTTCTAATACGTAAGACCCAACAAAATATCACGATGTAACGAATCAAACATATGTTAAATGAGTCATAATAACTAATTAAAGTAATATAACAAAATTGCTATAGAAATATTTGTGAAAAAAATTTAAGTGAGTCTTATATAAGATGTCAAGTTAATTCAAAACAACAAAAGTTAATTTATGTCTATTTTTCTTATTTATTAATTTTTTTTTAATAATTAGATGAGTTATAATAATTAATTATGGTGATATAGTAAAATTATGATTGAAGCAGCTGAAGTAGACATGTCATAAATGTCTATTTTACTTTTTTATTAAACATGATTATTTTTTTAATATGTAAGACCCAATCAAATATCACGATGTAGCGAATCAGACATGTATTAAATGAGTCATAATAACTAATTAGAAGTGATATAACAAAATCAATGCAAAAAATTATTTGTGAAAAAAAATTAAGCGAGCCTCATATAAGATGTCAAGTAGTTTAAAATATCAATAGTTAATTTATTATTTTATTTTTTATTAAATATATATTTTTTTAATACTTAGATGACTTATAACAATTAATTAGAGGCGATAAAGTAAATTACAATAGAAACGGCTCAAACAGATATGTCATAAATGTCTATTTTTTTATTGAATATTGTTAGTTTTTAAATACGTAAATAACATATAATAATTAATTAGGGGCAATTTAGTAAAATCACGGAAGAAGCAGGCACGTCGACGAAGAGGTGTCTGCTTCTTCGCATTTCTATATCTATAATATATTAAAAGTGTGAAGGGCCTTACAAATGTTGTTTGAACTTTTTGTCCTTCATTAAAAGTCATTGTTTTAGACAAAATCATTTTTTCACTATTTTTTCTAATATTTAATTGTTAAAAATTAATTAAATATATTTATGGTAAAACATTTCCTTATTAGGAGTCATCTGAATTTCAATATTTTTTCCTCATTTAAGAGTGAAAAATTAATTAAGTATAATTATGGTAAAACCTTTTTTATTAGAAGTCATCAAAATTAATGACAACGGATACTTTTTTCATTAGTTTAAAAATTCTAAATCAACTAAATTTTATTTTGAAAAGATTTGAAATATCTAGAAATAAATATAAAACTATTACAATAAGAAAAATTTAAGAAGTACCAAATTTTTAAAATTTTTAAATATGTAATAAGAATATAACCAATGATTTTCTAAAGATTTGACTTTAAAAATAAAAAAAAAATTTAAATATAAAAAAAAGAAAAAAAATCATAACACAAATATGGTTCATATTGATGCGTCTCTCTTAGTCTATGACAACAAGGGAAAGAGGCACTACATGAAAAACGCAAAAATAATGATCTATCGATCATTTGAAATTTCTGGTGGTAAAACATATATGTGTATGTTAATATTTGCATTATTACATTAAAGTGTGATAGATTTTTGAAAAGTGATTTGAACTTTTTCATTTTATTAAAAATCTCCGCAATAGATAAAATTATTTAATTTTAAATAATCAAACGTTACACGTGCGAGACACATGCGATTAAACTAGTATGTATAATAGTAGTAATAATATATAAGAACTAGTAACTTAGGGGTTTGGGCCACACGTGACAAAAGAGTTTTAAAATGAGGTGTAGGTGACACAAGTCTTAATTATTAGGTGGAGGTGACAATTACTTTATTATGGATTAAAAAAGTTGTGAAAGTTTGAAAATAACCCACAAGTTTTTAAATTTATACTTTGATCCAAATGTTAGCCTATATAACGAAAAATGAAAGGAAAAAGGCATTTTTCTCTCTCTTCTCACCCATTGTTATTTTCTCTCTTTTAGCGATTTTTGTTGTTCATTATTGTTGCTGCTTCATTCATCATCTTCTGTTTCATTATCATCATCTTCTGCTTCATTATCATCATCTTCATCTTGTTCTTGTTGACCATTTGTTGTTGTTGTTGTTGTTACCGCTACTGTTGCTATTTGACCAATTTCTTAGGTCAAATTTTATTTCGAACATCACTTTCCACTTTGGCATTACTTCATAGGAGACGTTGGTAAGTCAAATTATGATTTTTAGTTGAATTTTTCACCTGAGTAACTGCTATTGTGCTGTTGTTTTCCAACAATGGATAGAACTCAATCATGAATCCAACATAAGATCCATCTGTTTAAATAGATAAATCATCTGTTGTGACAAATGAGACATCTGTTTTAACGAAAGACTGATATGTTAGATTCATGTTTAAACAGATGAGTCATCTATTGTAACATTTGACATATCTGTTGTAACAAATTAGTTGCCTGTTGTAACAGAACCCGAACACGATTCCAACATCTGTTATAACAGATTAATAACCTGTTGCAACAAGTAAGTTATCTGTCGCAACAGGTTAATTACTGTTACTCATCTGTTGGAATCAGCTTCAAAGGTGATTTAGTTATAACATCAATCCCAACAGGCGTTTCATCTGTTGCAACAGATATTCAGGAGCGTAACATGAATCCCAATAGGGAAGAATCTATTGTGACTCATCACTTATATGTTGCAACAGATAACACATCTGTTGGGATTCATTCACGGCACTATGAAATCACTATCAACTTTTTTTAACAAATGACTTTATTTAGGTACCACTAATGGAGGGATCAATAACAATAGGGGTGGATGATCATGGTCAATGGGTCAAGAAGAGCAATCGATATGTATGGCATTGGAAGGAGGGTGAAATGCTAGAGATGATAGCTATGACAGTTCAAAGTGATGTTTCGTATGATGATTTTGTGAACTTAATCATCATCTTTTGTGGACTGAATTGTCAACCAGAAGAATTCACCATTAGCTACATGCACAGCTCCTTTGAAAATCAGAGGGTACTACTTTTCAAGATAACCGATCACGTTCGGTTGCATGCTTTTATCTAAGTGATTCAACCAGGCCGGTGTTAAGGGTGTACATGGTTGAAAAGACGAGAGAGAATAAGAACCAGAACGTAGAAGAAGAAGAAGAAGAAAAATAAGAAGACTTCTTTGATGATAGGTTGGATGATCTAGATATGAATATTCCAGATGATGATCAAACAGCTATGTCCGTTGATGCGACTAATACGATGTGCAGTTCTTCTCAATCAACACAGTCTGAAAATCTTCAAGACGATGGGACCGACTTTTTTATTGGCATGTCATTTAATGACAAGAATGAACTATCCAACACTTTGTTTATTTCTTGCTTGAAAAAAAGATTTCAGAATAAAGAAGGTGATTAATTTGAGCAGTGTCTTTTGCTTCAAATGTGCTAATTCGAACTGCAATTGGTGGTTGAGATCGGTGAAGTACGTAAGTTCTGAAAGATTCGCCATTCATAAACATGGAAAGCACCACACATGTGGTTCGGAGCACATCTCGGGCCAAAATCCTCACACCACGGCAAAGGTCCTCAGTGAATATTTCAGGAGTAGTTTCCCAGATGGCAAAGGCTCTTCAACGAGGCTTATGGCCAATCAACTCCTTACATATTTGGGTGTCCTGGTCAGTTATTGGAAGGTATATACGGCCATGGGGATTGCCAAAGACCTGGTTAAGGGGACACTCGAGTATGGGATGAAGTCTTAGATGCTTACCATTACATGATTGAGTCCACAAATCTCGAAAGTAAGACAACATTGCATTTGGATAAAAACAGAAGGTTCAAGTACTTTTTTGTATCCTATGGTGCTTGGATTCAAGATTTTTGATATTTGAGAAAGGCATAGCCGTCGACGGTACCTTCTTGAGGAGCAGGTATAATAGAGTTCTGCTAGCAGCGGTGGCGCAGAATGCGGAGAATCATATCTTTCCTGTTACTTTTTGTGTAGTGGTCAAGGAATATGATGCCTCTTATGGATGTTTTTTTGAACAACTGTGACGTTGTGTCGAAGATACCAAAGAGTTTTGTTTTGTATCGAATAGGCATCTAAGTATTCCAAAGATGGGTTCACTTTTCTTCACTTCAGCTTACTTTTGTTGTTGCATCAGGCATCTTAGAGATAACATTCGAAACAACTATCATAACGAAAGAGTCGTCACCCTTTTTTATAGAGCAGCTAAAGCATATAGTAGAGAGGAGTTTTTATACCATTTCAATCAAATAGAGGATGCGACTCCTAAGGTAGCAGAATTTCTCGCACATGTCGATTTCGAGAGATGAAGCTGGGCATTCGGTCCAGCAAATATGTACATTCTTATGAATTTAATGTCTTGTTTGATTTATAAGTTTAGTAGATGTCGTACTAAGTGATTCTTATCTATAGGTACAATATTATAACATCAAACATAGCTTAATTGGTGAATTCATTATTTGGCGATGAAAGAGAATTTTCCATCAAGGTTATGTTTGAAAAAATAAACGAAAAGTATAGTAATTTTTTAACGAAAGACGTGTGCAGTTCAAGTGTCCAAAAAAAAGAATCCGATTTGTTCTCGAAATTGAAAAGAAAATATCAATGAACGTCAGTTTGGGTAATAGGTTATTCTCTCATAAAATAGAAGATTACAAATCCCATATCACCGGTCATAGTGATGCTGCCACGGACGATCTTCAAACAAGATCTTATACGTGTAGAGTTTTTAACTTGGACAAAATACCTTATCCACATGCTATGGCAGCTCTTCGAGCTCAATATGGTCATAAATATGGACCTGAAGTTTACGAGCACTCCTCTCAATATTATTCGGTGGAAAAATATAAAATGACATATAGTGGACATATTACTCCGGTGCCTCCCGAAGAATCTTGGGTTGTTCCAGTAGAGCTTATGAGGAGATTAATACCTCCTTCATATATTGACCCGAGCACTATCAAATCGAGAAGAAATCCATATAAAAGGAGGCGTGGAGTTGGAGAATCATTTCATCAAGAAGAAACAAGTGCTCCATATGTAAGTGCGCTAGCCACAAAAGAACTACATGCCCGAATCATAATCCACCATGATCCTTGTAATTGCAGAAACTTGTGTTGTTGTTTGTTTGTTTGTTGTGGACTTTTATATATTTAACTCATTGTTATGAACCTAATGTTATCATTTATTATATATAAAATATTTTTTTTTAAATAACTTATGCATCAAAGAGGCAAAACATGAACTAAATAATATAACAAACCACAATTATTCTCAATAGTTGCACAAACAACTGAAATACTTTCCTCTAACATATGACAAATCTGTCGAAATAGATAGATAGTCTGTTGATAGAAATCCAACAAATGACCAATCGGTTCCAACACATGGTCTATCTGTTGAAAGAACTCAAAAGCCAAAATTTCTAGAGCTATTGGATTCAACATTTCCTCCAACCGTCGACATGTTAACATGTATTAGATTAGAAGAAATAGACAGAATGAAAATTGAATAAGAATTAAAATGCCAAAGTCTGACTAAAAGTAAATTTTTCATTAGACGAAAAATGAAATACATTAGGTATAGATCCGATATAGAAAAATTAAAATACATACGCTAAAAGAAAAAACATATTCTAATTATTATTATTATCATCATCATCATCATTAATGACAGCCGGCCAATCAACTCACAGCAGCAGGGCTCTCATCAGCCTTTGCATCTCTCTGAACATCGTCGCTCTCACAACGACCAACTCGCTCTGCAGGTCATTAACCTGCCTTTAAAGTTCCCGCACTATGTTGCATAAAATAGCAATGTCCGAAAAAAGATCAGTCATATCTAGAACAGACATGAATTGACAAATGTAAATAAAAAGTTCAAAATGTAATACAACGTATACGACCAACTGGTAAATTTACACCAGAAAAAAACTTACCTCAACCAGAAAGAAATATGCTCTTTGAAGAGAAGTGGTTAAAGATGTCATACAAAAGGAAAAAATGGAAGAAATAAATAGAGTTGAATGAAGATTAAGGAGGGACCTATTTATAGAGGATTGAATCTAGACATATCAGGCCAAAAGGCAGGACCGTCCAGCTTCATTGTATTAATTACATTCAAACTGGTGGCATTTTATTTTTCGTAAAAAGTCGCGACTTTTTCTTTTACATTAATTACTTCTCACCTTTTTATAGCGGTTTGAGACCTGATAAAAGCCATTATTATTGAGCTATTGCAATAGATCGTCCATTATTTTTAACAGATTTAGCATCTGTTGCAACAGATGGATTGAATGTGCAACAAACGATTGTCAAAACAGATTTACCATCTGTTGTAATAGATAGTTTGTATATGCAACAGATAAGACATCTGATGCAACTTATGTATTATCTGTTGCAACAGGTGGATAATATATGTTGGAGGAGATGTTTTGATATCTTCTAACAGCTGATTCATCAGTTTTAATAGATGGAGTATTCGGTTCATTAGCTGTTTTGAATGTGTTAGATAAAAAGTCACGACTCTTCACCCCTTTTTAATAGTCCCTCCATTTCGTATTAGTTGGGCCCTATGGGCTTAGTACACCAATTAATAAAAATATAAATTAGGTGATTATTTTACCAAATTGGCCTTATTAATTATGATTTAAAAGTATAAATATGAATAATATACTTTATGTAGCCATTTAATTATAGGGGTAATCTTGGAAGAATATAATAAAATTCTCTTGATTTTATAAATAGAAAAACTAAATTGAAACAAACATTTTTAGCAAGAAGTAATCATATGCGTGCTGATCAATAAAAAAAGTTTGGTCTATCGCAACAGATTTACCATCTGTTGCAACATATGGATTATTTGTTGCAACAGATGGACCATATGTTGGAAGAGATATTTTGATTTCTTCCAACAACTGATTCGTCAGTTGCAACAGATGGAGATTTCGATTCATCAGCTGTTTTGAATATGTTAAGATAAAAAAATTACGACTCTTCACACCTCTATTTTAATAGTCATTACATGTGTGCAGATGAATAAACAACATTGTTTGACATGTCCTGATGGGGTAGGAAGAATAAGGTACGTGCAATGGATCCCATTTTCATGTGTGCGATTTATGTATATTATTGATCAGGCTACCATGAAGACACACATAAAGTGCAATGATTTTGTGAATGCAATTTTTTACCGATTAGACATTGATCCTTCAAACAAGATCCTGCATTGTATAGTTTAGTTTGATAGGTGCGAACTGATAACACCGAAGGGTTCCAAGACGATGGTGTCGATACCCCGTTATAATTTAATGACGATTCATGCTCATATTTTTGTGTCAAGTTTGGGGAAAGGTTGAAATTTTTTACGGCAGTGTAAATATCCAATAGTGATTTGACCAGTTTTAATGGAATAATGGACTTCTTAAAAGGCCTGCGAAGCCTCGCAATGTAGCAAACAATGATAGAACCAATAGAAATTCCCGTGGTCTAAATTTATATGGATGGATTGCTGGAGGATACTTTTTTGCAATAGAAGGTGCTTGGGAGAATACCTGTGCACGAAGGGAGAGGTGGAGAAGGTCATATATCATTTCAGACCTTGTTTAAGAGGAAATACAGGGTAGAAAAAAAAGTGTAGCAAAATTGGCCAATGAAATTCACATGAGAAACAAAAAAATTGGATGAGCTTCAAATGTGGAAGTGTATTAAAATATAAAAATCCGCCAGTCGATGAAAAATAAGAAAAATGGTCCACAGGACTGGAGCTGGACACTTTGCTCGAGAATGCAACTAGCGAGCGTGGCCTCAATGAAGACTCTCACAAAGTACAGGACCAGAACTCCAAGGAAAAAGCTTTGCGAGCATGGAAGGTGGCAAGATTGTTGGTCAAAATTGAAACCTATATGTCAATTCAGACCGATAATCTTACCACCTTCCATGCTCGCGAAGCTGCTTCCTTAGAGTTCTAGTCCTGTATTTTGTGGGTCTTCATTGAGGCTGCGCTCTCTAGTTGCAGTCTCTAGCAAAGTGACCAGCTCAATTCCGCTTGACCATTCTTCTTTTTCTTCAACGATTAATGGATTTTCATTTTTGGATACACTTTCACATTCGCAGCTCATCCAGTTTTTTCATTTTTCATGTCAATTTCATAATCTAATTTTGCTACACTTTTCTTTCCACCTTGTGTATTCTCTTAAACAAGGACTGAGATGATATATGGCCTTCTCAACCTCCCTCTTCCCATACAGGTTTTCTTCCAAAAACTTTCTATTGTATAATAGTCTCCTCCAAAACTTGAACCCTTCCCCAAACTTGACACAAAAACATGAGTATAAATTGTCATTAAATTTTAACGGGATATCGACACCACTGTCTTGGTCCCTCAGCCTTACCAGTTCGAACCTAACAATCTTAACTGTAAAATACCATATCTTGTTTGAAGGATTAATGCCTAATAGGTAAAAAAACAAAAAACAAACATTCACAAAATCATTATACTGGATGTGTGTTTTCATGATAGGTTGATCAGTAATACATACCTCCCACATATGAAGTGGTTCCATCTGCAAGCAGCTTATTCCTCCGAATCGATCTTTACTCTAGCCTTTAATGCTGGCCGGACAAAAGTGGATCCAATTTCACTTCTTTTTGTCTGCAAATAAGAGAAATACATTTGATGTCAATCAAGAGAAGAACAAAAATAACATTACAAAAGGGTAACACAAAATTGAGTGAATCAACAAATGACCAATATGATGCAATATATTACCCATCTGTTCAACTGATGAGGTATCGTTGCAAAGGATAGATGACATATTGCAACAGATGGGTCATCTATTGGAATAAATCAAACCAGCCTTGCTAAAGATTTAATTTTTTTAAACAGTTGCTTCATCTGTTCCAACAGTTGATTCATCAGTTGCAACAGTTGAGGAAACTGTTGCAACACCACCACCAACAGCATCAACAACAAAGAAACAAAACAACACCATATGTTTCAACACCATCCACAACACAAACATCACATGTTCCAACACAACCACTACCCCCAATAATAGCACCACCAAAGTACCAAACAAAAGACATAAAAAACTATACTGACAACAAGGCTTTTTAGGTTCTCCCAATAGATGACTTTTTTTTTTTTGCATATTTTAATAAAAATAATGGTTCATTAATTCAAGACTTAAAAGTCACCTTTCCTTCAATTTTCTCAATAAATAGAAAACTGGTAATGGGTAAATCATTAATAGCAACAAATGTAAATATCTAATTTAAATTACATACAAAGAAGAAGACGAGATGAAAAGAGCAATAGTGAACCATACCTGCAATGTCAAAAAAGCAAACGGATCAGAACATCCAGTTCAGTCAAGAAAAGATATTGATTGGTTGATATCCTAAAGGATCCTCATCCAAAAGAAGAGAGAGAAAAGAGGAAAAAAGGAAATAACAAAGATAATTGAGAATAAAGAATAAAGAAGAGTGATGAGTTGAGTGTAGACTACTTTATAGCTGAAGAAGAGAGAGTTCTAGATATGGGTGGTTTTTAAATATTCATGAATAACTTTTAAGGGGCACGAGGAGACGGTGACATTGAAAAGATCAGATAAGACTACTCACTCAGAAGATTTTTGAGTTATCCAAGTAGTACCGAGTATTATTTTGTACCGCCTTAGTATTTTAACTATTTTATTTTGGACAAAAAATACCTAAATTGATTTTAAAAAAGGATCTTAAAATATTTAAGTACGACAGATGACTTAATCTGTTTGATAGTTTACAACAGATTCGTGATCTGTTGCAATAAATGACATAATCTATTTGATAGTTTACAAGAGATGCGTAATATGTTACAACAGATTACCTAATTTGTTTGATTTGATCCAACGGAAAAGACATCTGTTGTAACAGGTTGAACATTTGTTTATATATAATTTCAACTGAGTTCATATGTTCTATTAATATCTTAATTGAATGTGAGTTCTCATAGGGTCAAACAACTTTAATTGAGTCTTTTGGCAATTGCATGATGAGATGGTATTGCGTTCCCCTCGACCAGAGTCGTCGATCGATCACTCTGAGCCGAACTAATTCTTACTACCTCATATGTTAGACTAATATGTTAATTGATTAATCTAGGACTAGGGTACTAATACCATAATTGAATAATATGGGACTAGGGGTGAGTTCTTATAGGGTCAACTATAACTTCAATTGAGTTTTTTGGCAATTGTATGATGAGACGGTACTGCGTTCCTCCCGACCAGAGTCGTCGATCGATAACTCTGAGCCAAACTGGTTCTTACTACCTTATATGTTAGGCTAATATCTTAATTAATCAATCAAGGACTTGGGTACTAATATCCTAATTGAATAATTTGGGACTAGGGGTGAGTTCTCATAAGGTCAACTACAACTTCAATTGAGTCTTTTGGTAATTGCATGATGAGACGGTACTACATTCCTCCCGACAAGAGTCGTCGATCGATCACTCTGAGCCGAACTGATTCTTACTACCTCATATGTTCAACTAATACCTTAATTGATTAATCTAGGACTAGGGGTGAGTTTTCATAATGTCAACTACAATAGATGACAACGCCTATTTGATAATTTACAATAGATGGGTAATCTATTGCAACATATGACTTAATCTATTTGATAATTTATAACAGATGGATAATCTGTCGCAACAAATGACTTAATTTGTTTGATAGTTTAGAAAAGATTCATGATCTGTAGCAACAAATGATGTAATCTGTTTGATAGTTTACAACGGATGCATAATATATTGCAACATATAACATAGTCTGTTTGATTTGATCCAACAGAAAATACATTTGTTGCTACAGGTTGAACATTTATTTATATATAATTCAATTGATTCCATGTGTTAGACTAATACCTTAATTGAATGTGAGTTCTCATAGGGTCAACTACAATTTCAATTGAGTCTTTTGACAATTGCATAATGAGACGGTACTGCGTTTCTCCCGACCATAGTCTTCAATCGATAACTCTAAGCCGAACTGATTCTTGCTACCTCATATGTTAGACTAATACCTGAATTGATTAATCTAGGACTAGGGTACTAATACCTTGATTGAATAATCTGGGACTAGGGGTGAGTTCTCATAGGGTAAACAATCGATTAATCTATGACTAGGGGTGAGTTATCATAGGGTCAACCACAACAGATGGCAGTGCCTATTTGATAATTTACAATATATGGATAATCTGTTGCGACATATGACAATCCATTTAATAATTTACAATAGATTTGTAATCTGTTATTACTTAATCTGATAGATAATTTATAACAGATGAGAAATCTGACGCAACATGTTGAACATTTGTTTTTTACAATTTCAATTGAGTTCATATGTTAGACTAATAGTACCTAAATTGATTAATCTAGGATCAAGGGTGAGTTTTCATAGGGTCAACTAGAGTTCTCGGTCAACTACAACTTTAATTATTTTTATACTATTTCAATTGAATTACCCTTTTGGCAATTGCATGATTAGAGGGTTAAAAATTACGCATATATTTTATGATTTTAAAAATAATTAAGATCAATTCGGACCAAATCAACATTTTTAAAACTACTTGTCATTCTTTTCTAAAATACAAATCAACCCATACAAAACGTTTCATCATTTCAAATATGGAGGTCTTGCTCTTTCTCTCTCATTCTCACTCAATAATACAGTACAGACAACAACTGCTTAACAAATTTGCTCAACCCACCACAACAGATCGCTTTTTTTCTTATTTCCGACCATATAGGTGTTATTTTTGACTTTATTCTTGCTTGTATCAGTCATTTTCTTTGTCCTCATAGGCAATAGAGTTTGAAAAGAGATCTATATTTTTTTTTCTAAAAAATAAGGGCTTTTAAGTTAATGATGAAAAATAAAACTTTTAGTTGTATTATCTTCGAGAATGGGTTTACAATTTTGAGTTTTGATGGTAAAATCATAGGAAGAACTCGAGAAATCCCTAGTTTCCGCTGTAGTATTCCGCTAACTGTCATGGTATTGTTGGATGATGTTTGTGGTGTTATTAGTGGTGGTGGTGGTGTTTGTGGTCATCGTGATGGCACTGGTGGTGGAATTAGTTGGTGGTGTTTGTAGTGGTTGTTGGTAGTATCGGTATTCGTGGTGTTTGTTTGTTGGCATTGGTTGGTAGTGTTTGTGGTGGTGGCTGTTGGTGTGTCGGTATTCGTGGTGTTTGTAATGTATTTTTTAAAATTTATGTATACATCAATTGTAATGTAATTTTTGTTTTTCTTTATCTGTAGGTAAAACATGTGTCCCAAAAGAAAAGAAAGTGAAAGTGAATCAACGTCTGACCATCCAAAAAAAAGGCTACAGTACAGAGGGATTCAGAGGAGCTTCCTAAATAATCTCAGTTAGGAAAAAGTAAAGCTGGGAGAGATGTGAAAACAACATTGAGGGAGATAGACAAGGGTCTGTAAATGGTGATGAAGAAAATGAAAGTGAGAAAGAGGAGTAATTGGAGAGTGAGAAAGAGAAAGAGGATGATCATCAACATGATGATAATGGATCACCGACGGGGCGTGAATTAATATCGACATCCCAGCATGATCCTGTCAAAACTTTTAGTATTGACAGGTTTTAAGTTGCGATGTCGATAAATGACCCAGAAGGAAAACAAGTAACTGGTCAAATTGTACTTTAATGTTAGATGGGGAAAATTTTTGAACATTTTATGAAAATTATGAAGAACGAAAACATAGGCAGACTTTTTAAGAAGAGCTGTTTTGGATGTTTTCTTGAGCTGCCTGAGGACCCTTTTGCCCATATCCATTTTCCTATGATGATGGTATATGGTTTTCTCAAGTGCAGGATCAAGTATGCAAGGAATGATAAAGATCCGGAGGAGGGGACAAAAAGAATATGGATGAAATCTGAATCAACTACTGTGGCATGCCTGTTTGTTTTAGCTTGCAAGAGTTTGTCATAGTGACGGGCTTGAGATGTCATCGTCCAGAAGGACCACTACCCCGCAAAAGATCCAAGGAAAGAAAATATAACAAAAAAATAAATGGGTTTTTTGACATTTCTCGACATGGCTACAAAGCATCGGATTTGTTGACAGATCTCGAGGATAAAACCATAACAGAGCAATACATGGAGCAATTGTGCTTAGTTTAGTTTGCCCATTTGGTTATATTGGCAAGAGACGTCAATAAGGTCATAGAAGATGATTTGTTGGCGCGTGCTGAGGATTTTGATAAATTCAACAATTATCCCTGGGGATATGACAACTTCTACTTAACTGTTCAATATTTACTGACAAAGTTATCCTCAGGGACGACCACATTATACGTCTTTTCTTGGGCTTTCATGATAAAATTAAGCACTAATTTTTCTCATCCATTAATTTATATTGAATATAGTTATTATGACTTTTTTTTGCTTGCTTTCTGTTTATATTTTTTAGGCTTGGGCATTTAAAGTCATTCCTCCCCTCCGAAAGGAGTTAATGGATTACCCGAATGAGGTTTCTCATCCAAGGATGTTTAGGTGGTTGAATGCAAAGAGCAACATCAATATTAAGGAGGTTGATCTCTTTAACCCTCTGGATGATGCAGTACGTCTTCTTCAAGTAAAATAATTCTACTCAAAGAAAGATATTGAGCAGATGTTATATCTAGTGCAACAGATATTATATCTGATGCACCAGATGGGACATCTATTGCGATAGGGTATATCTTGCATTAGATTACTCATCTGTTGCTTTGGTTCTCTAAACTCGACCCCTAAAAGATTAACCATCTACTGCAAATTATACAACAGATAAGGGTAATCTGATAACATATTATTCATCTGTTGCGACGTACAAATTACCTGTTGCATAACAAATTACCCGTCTTGTGCAACTGTTGCAACAGATGATTGATATTTTGTATTAGATTATCCATGTGTTGCTCTGTTTCTCTGAACCAGACTCAAATGAATTTTAACTATATACTGCAAACGATGCAACATATGGGTCTTTTTTTTTTAAATATAGCCCAATTGACAAAATTATTATATTATATGATTTAAATACATGTGTCTTTTTTATAGGTTATGCATTCATGGATCGTGCATACTGAGGAGGAGTCGGTGATGACTTCTTATATTACTTTAGGTCATGTTGATACTATAGCAGACCCAACGGTGGAGTTAATAAAGAAGGAATTGGATGGAGCAATAGCCATTAGAAGAGCAGTTAGGCAACGACAGCCTAATATTAAGGCTCTTTATGACCAACCTTTTACTAAGGCAGATCTGGGTGCTTCTTCTGGTGGAGTTGTTGGTGTTGGTGGCAGGCATGCTGATTCTGCTACCACTCATGATGATGAGCATGTTGATTCTCAAGAAAGAATAAATATGCTTGAAAAAACCCTTTTTCACCCTTACATAGGTCCCTCTTCACCCTCGTGTTCTCGTTGCGAATGTAAAGAGTGCAAGGACAGACAGGATAAGCTCTTTGAAAAAGTAGAGGCTATCTCTAAAGCTATCAAGGAATTCAAATCCAAGAGGTGTGTCATACCATCCAAGAAGGTGAGGGAGCCTTACACTCCTATAGTGTTGGTTAGGAGAAACAAAAGAGCAATTAGAGACATACTCTCCGATCGAAAATCAAAAGAAATTTCAATTCCTTCCTTTTCAAAAACTGTTGAAGTTCAGGGGCCAGTCAAGAAGGTGGACATATACGCGAAACTTGGCGCCGAAGAGAAGAGGGATCTACTACAGGCTAAGAATGCCAAGCCAGGCGCACCAGATTACCCCAGGCCTCCCTTTCCCCCTCGAAGACTTCCAAACTATGACTGATATGCGTATGTCATACGAGGACAAGACAAGTTTACTTTTGATAACCTAGCCCTTCTAATCTACTCCATGAAGAAGAAGCTACGCAACAGATTTCATATATGTTGTAACAACTGGGTATACTGGTGCAACTGGTAGTGGTTCTGTTGCAACTTATTATCCATCTGTTGCATAAGTTGCTTTGGATGGACCCTATGCAACAGATGGACCATCAGTTGCATCTTTACTATTACTAACCTATTTAAAAATTGACTTCTTATCTCACAGCATGTTGACATAATTCTTTGCCTCATTTGGGAAAGACAATTAATATATCGGGAAGCTTATGACGCTGTCGATAGGATAATGGACCTCGACTTTTGCAAGAAGCTCAAGGATAGGTACAATCAACTCAATGGGGATTATCCCTTGGCGTGGGACTTGATTTCCTAGTTCCTACATTGGTCTTAGATGAAGAAGAAATGATAAAATATGTTAGAGGGGACAAGCCAAATCCACACGGCAAGAGCTGGACCGAAGCAAAAAGGATTCTTGCAGTCATTAGCGTGAACGACATGCATTATCAGGTTGTTGAGATACTACTCGAGGAGGGAAAGATCAATGTTTATTATTTCAACATACCTCTCATCGACAATTTCGATCTTTTTATCCTCGTGGAGCCACTGATGGTGCTGTTTCCCATCTTGTTGAAAGAGAGTAAACTGATGAATCATTTGACAAAGGAAGTGTTGATGAAGAAATCATGGGATTTTGAAGGTCGAAACAAGGGAATGATCCTTCCAAAAGATGATGCCGCTAAAGTGAGCGGCTCGCACGCTCTTGCACACATCAAATATTTGCTGATCGGCACAGAAATGGCCGAGCCAATGACTTTTCTGTGCGACAACGTTGTGGCAAACCTGCAAGAGGTCTGGGCTTATGGGGTACTAACTGGATGCTTGAAGCCTGTGTATATAGAAGAGAATGTGAAATAGAAAATTTTAATTTCAAGTCACCCTTCACTTTATTACATGTACATGTAGTGGCAATAATTTTTTCTGATGAAAGTTGAGTTTTTTATAATGCAATAGATTGTCAATCTGTTGTAAAATATATTTAATCTGTTCTGGCATATATTTTATCTATTGCAATAGGTTGGTCATCTGTTGCATTACACCGATGTTATTTCTATGAATAATCTAATAATCTAAGTCTAATCTGTTGCAACAGTGGGAAGACCTGTTTGATAATTTACAATAGATGACCTAAATTTTACAACATATGCCTAAATCTTTTTGATATTTTCCAACAGTTACGCTTGAATATCCATGTGCTCAACAACACCAAACTAGTAGCAAATACACACACCACCATAAAAATTTCAGCAATTAGGCTTGGATATCCATGTACCCAACAACACCAAACCAGTACCAATAACGGCAACAATGTAGTATCTTCTTGCTCGATTTTGTTTCTCTTCAGAAGTCTTGACTTAGTTCAACAAATCCCAGATTACACGATTTTCTTATGAAGGGTATCGTTCTTCATACCAATCAAAGTAATCGCATCCACCCAATTTCTATAAAAAAAAGAGAACACAATTACAAAATAATTACAAGTCAATAATTAATCAACTAATTAAATAAAAAAAATATTACCTATGAATCGGATTTTGTTGAGTCCAAGAAGTCTTTAATAGAGCTTCATGACCGCACTTACAATATCAAAAATCTTTAGCACAAAAAACAGTGGAAGATGCTCGACATTGTCAAGCTCAGTTGGAAAAAATGAAAGAAATAATTTAAAGAATTTGGATAAATAAAAGAAGATGAAGATGAAGAAGAAGATTTGAAAATTTAGGGTTAAATTTTAGGAAGAAGATGAATATCTAAGACAATGGGGGAAAAAATGACCGTTGGGGGCCAAGTGAGGGCAAGTCAGCAAAATGTGCCAGACTAACACATTTGATGCCTATTTTATTTTACATGTTTAAAATGAACACTGTCTACTTGATGCCTATTTTATTTTAGGTGTTTGAACTGAACACTGTCGATGGGTTCCGCCTTTTTTATTTCAATTCAATTCACTTTAACCTTTTTATACGTAGTGACAATTTTTTATGTCCAACGAAAGTCGAATTTTTATAATGCAACAGATTCTCCATCCGTTGTAACAGTTATTCTACCTGTTCTGACATATAGTTTATCTGTTACAATAGGTTGGTCATCTGTTGTATTATCTCGATGTTTTTATCTAAGTCCATCTGTTGCAACAGTGGGAAGACCTGTTTGATAAATTCTAACGGACCATCTACCTGTTGCAATATATGTCTAAATCTGTTTGATTTTTCCAATATATGTGTCGTCTGTTACAACAGATACACTATCTATTGCAATATTTGAATCTAGTATTCCTTTTCAATTAATAAGTTCAAATCTAAGGAATAAATAAAATCATAGACAAAATAAAATAAATCGAAGCCTTCATAAATTAGCTGAAAGAAGTCAATGAATAAATGAAATGTAAAAAAATTGTTATAGGTACAGATCTCAACAAATACATCAATAACAATTTAAGTATACTGTCAAGGATTACTTTGACAAGCTAAAGCTATAAAGATCTACTCAGTATGGATAAGTTGTTCTTCATTCGGTGCTATGAAATTCGGCTTTGCTCGTCGTGGATCTTTATTGTCGCTTGCGTACGATTTTTGCGCTTTCTGTTCTTCGTATTTCCATAAAAGAGTAGCATATTATCAATGTTGTTCAGCAGTAGCTTCTTCTACATCCACCTGGAAAGCCAGAATTAGTCAATGCTAATCACGGAGATACAACAAAACGGAAAAGGATAACTCATCTCTTCTAACAAATCAAACAGGTCTTCCTCCCATTTTAAATTATCCCCAAAAAATTATATTTCTATTGCAACAATGAATCAACTGTTGGGACAAATTTCTATAAGACCCTGTATGATAATTTCCAATGGATGAACCATCTATTGCAACATATGAATCATCTGTTGCAGAAGATAGGTCATCTGTTGATACAAATAAAAGCGGCATGAAGAGCTGTTTGATTTGCTAAAATAGATGAGACATATGTTGCACCAGATACTTTATCTGGTGCAATAGGTTAGTGAACTATTGCAACAGATTTATATATCTTTTTGATAATTTTCAGCAGATGTGTCATCTGTTGAAATAGATATGTGTCTATTTGTTTTGTCAGTTGGAAGACATATAATATATTCACCTTCTTCAGTTTGTGCTGCTCTCCTTTGGACATCGTACATTGCTCAGTGCAACACACAGACAGAGGAGTTGTAATTTTGCTTTTTTGGATGCTTGATAATGTCCTGGAAATTACTCTCTTTCTCCTCTTAGCCCTAATCTCTAATAGAGAGAATGAAAATAAAATCCTGTTTGATGGAATGAGACCCCTCTTAGATGTCAATTTCTTTACAGAAGCAGTTAATGCATTAATAACATTAATCACTACATCATGTTTCACCCTACAGTCTTGATATTTGCATGCAGAACATTCGCTGGGAGGGGCAAAATCTGTATAACCAGTATGATCATACTTATAATGATTTGTTTTAAATACTATAAGAGGAGCATCATTAGCACCAACAGCAGCACCACTACCACCACCAACAGCTCCATCACCACTAAGACCATTAACAACAACAAGCCCACCCTCCAAAGTTATTTTTCTTGTAATGGTTATTGCTTCAAACAATTCCATTGTTATTCTGTCAATGATCTTAGGGTCCGATAAAGTTTGCATAGACCGTAAACTAAGAAAAAATGGTATTTTCAACTCTCGATTGGTTGGAACTAGCGAAGGATGCACAATCTAACATAAATTATTACATTTATTAGAATGATGATTAGATCATTCAAAAAAATTATTAATTAAAAGAAAAAATTAATTATAATTATACTTACTGTATCTTTCGGAGGGTTGAAGAGATCAAGAAATTTTACATTTTTATCAGTTTTGACCGACAACCATCTCAAGATTCTTGGATAGGAAACTCCTTCCTGGTAGTTCACTTGTTGTCTCAAATAAGGAATGACTTCAAACGCTCAAGCCTATAAAATAACGCCAATAAATCAAAATCATTATTGAGTGAAAAAAATAAATGATATCATAATAGAATAAAGAAACATTTACCATGAAAGTCTATGAGAAGCCATATCAGTTGACTGTCTTTGGCGCTAACAGAGTCAACAAATATTTGACAGTCATTTTGAAGCTTTCATACCCCCAAGGATAGCTGTTAAACGCCTCAAGATCCTCGGAGATCTTTATTAAACTGAGGCTTATGTTGTTGTTAACGTCTCTCGCCCAAGAATATTATGTACAAACCAAACCAAGCATAATGACTGCTTGTGCTTCTTTGAAAGTCCTTTACCTTTCAATGCTTCTATCAAAGTTTTGTTTTTGAAGCTTAGACCAATAATGGACATCAGGTCATTATGATCACACGACTTGCCTTTTCCTTTTTGGGTGTGCGGGGTGCTTTTTTTGGGTTAGAATAGGTATAACTTGAGAATGAGGATAACATTTTAGTCCAGTAACTATGGCAAACTCCTTCCAACCAAAACAAACAAGCATGCCACAATAATTTATCCTCACCTCATCCATCTTATCTTTGTTTTCATACATAAACCTACGCTTGACAAGTTCACATACCATTTTCATTTGAAAACGAACATTGTTGTCCTCTAGCAAATCAAGATATTTTCCAAAGCAGCTGTTCCTGAAATAAGCATCCAAATTTTGTTCTAGAAGTATTTTTCTGAAGGCGTCGAAAGATTTTCCCATGGCTGACTTAACCACGAAATCCCCAGTTAAATCTGCAGCACCATCACACTGTATTCTCACAAGACAATGATCAATGCTGAAGGCTTTGACCAACTCTTCAGTGGAAAGGCTATTAGTATCTGCATCATCTCTTTTGAAACATTCTTCCTCTCCGTGTTCATCATATTCTGCTCTCGATTGAGATAACGCTTGTAAACCAAGCTCATAGAGTGGTGGATATAGCCTAGCTGCTTCACTTGTTCCTTTACTTGGACTTGATTAGGTTTCTGTTCTTTTGGGAACCATATTATCTAAAATTAACAGAAACATAAAATAATATATTATTATTGATTAATGCATCGTTAAAAAAGTATAACAGTAAATCAAACAAGCAAAACAGTAAAATTACAATTGCAACAGATCACCGATCTGTTACACCAGGTAGTATATCTGTTGTAGCATATAACCAAACTTTTGCAGTGGATGAGTAATCTGTTACAATAATACAAAAAATATTACTCATCTTTTAAGACAGATGAATGGTCTGTGCAACATATCACACAACTGTTGTGACATCATCTGTTGCAACATATGAGTGATCCGTTAGAATATTTAAATAATCTGTAGCAACGACTGAGTAGTCTGTTGTGATAATACAAAATATATTACTCATCTGTTGAGAAAGATGAATGGTTTGTGCAACAGATCACACATCTATTACAATATGTGAGTGATCTGTCAGAGTAGTTAACTAAACTGCAGCAACGACTGAGTAATCTGTTGTGACAATACAAAACATATCACTCATATATTGAGAAAGATGAATAGTCTGTGCAATAGGTCACACATCTGTTGTAACACATGAGTAATCTGTTGGAACAGTTATCAACGGTCAATATTGTTTAGATTTCTTCCAACATAGGGTTGTCTATCGCAGAAGATGAATGATCAGTTGAAAAAATCAAGTCTTGAACATTTCCTGTAGGAAGAGTTGATAGGATTTTATCCAACAGGAGGTTCATTTGTTGCATCGGATCATTAATCTGATGGTTCTTCCGTTGCACCAAATGGTTAATTAGTTGCATCAGATTTTTTTATCCGATGCTTAATTTGTTGCAACATATGGTAAAGTTGTTGCATTAGATAGTTAATTTGTTGCATCAAATTATTAATCTATTACATCATAATTATAATCTGATGGTTCCTCTGATGCATCAGATGGTTGATCTGTTGAATTATATGATAAATCTATTGCATCAGATGGTTAATATGTTACACCAGATGAGTAATCTGTCAGAGAAAACAAAAAACAGTAGCACGATTTTGTTCAACAAAAAAAATAGCAATTTCACCATTTTTACCAAGAACAAGAACAGAACAAATCAACCCAAATTGTCGTTTTATTTTTATAAACACAAACAATAAAAATCAAACTTTAAAAAAATACAACAAATAACAAAATATCTTAATTCACTTCGACAAGAGAAGAGAAGAAATGCCATAAATTAGGATTTTATTCAGACCGCATTTCAAATTAATGCAACAAATATTGAAATTGTTAACCAATACTATAAGAGAAGTTGGCTCAAGTTCCTCGTTTTCTTCAAAACTAAAAAGGCTATAAATTTTTACCTATGAAAGAAGAAAAGGAACGATGAAGAATTCGAAGCTGTTGTGGTCGGAGAGCAAGACTGTCATGTCAATTGATGGTTAAAGTCGAAAAAAAACTCGAAGGCCAACTATTTGTAGTCGGATGTTGAAGTTGAAGTCGCCAAGGATTGAAATGAGAAATTTGCAGAACAGTTGGTTGGGAGAGAGTTGAGAGAAGCTGTCGAGAGAGGGATGAGAGACAGGTTGATTTGAATTGAAAAGGAGAACTTGAAGCCCAACTATTTGTCACCGGAGTTAGAAGTCGCCGGGGGTTGAAGGGAGAAAAGAGGAGAACTCGAAGCCCAACTATTTGTCGCAGGAGGTAAAAGTCGTCGGGGTTGAAGGGAGAAATTTCGCAGAACTGTGAGTTGGGAGAGAGTTGAGAGACGTTGTTGAGAGAGATGAGAGAGTGATTGATTTGGATTGAAGAGGAGTGTGGGTTGAGTTAATTTGTATTTTTGAAAAAATTAAAAAATTTTAAAAATATTAATTAAATCCATAATTAATTTAATTAAGTTTTCTAATGATATTTGACCCTATCTGTTTGTCAATATCACCAATCCTTCATTCAAGAATGATTAATCCCTTTTCACCTGCAAAAATTATGAATTGGAGTGGCCGAAAGAACTGTGAGCTCAAAAGAGAACTAGAGAGAGACTGGTCAAACGCTTGCTCCCCGTGCGTGGGTCTTAATTTTCAATATCAGCGCTTTATCATGGACTTATTAATTTTTCTTTCTTCTGTATAGTTAAGTTCGTTTTATTTTCTTTATCCAATACATATACTGACAAAAAACACACACACAGAGTTAAATGAAAGAAGACAGTAGACAGTCACTTGGGAAACTGTGTTTGAGCTTAGCTGAACTGTTGCTACTACACTACTCTCCTGCTAATTGGTTGTGTGTACTGTGTACCCTCGAGTTCTTCACCCCACTCTCTTGCTAGGGTTCTTTCATCTTGCTTCATTTTCTTGAAGTTGGAGCCACATTCCCCCCCCCCCCTTCCACAACACACACACACACCAACAAAGGGAGCTGCTGCAGCTTGTTTTCTTGATTTTTCACTTTCTTGAGATCTTTTTGGCAAGTCTAAAGAAACTGTTCATTTATCTACTGAAGTGTTGGTTGAGAAATATTGCTCTTTGTTCTTTGGAATGTTGGTCTCTGGGTGTACTTTGTATTTGCAGAGAATAGTGTTTTCTCTTATGGGTTGGTTTCCTTTTTTGATAAAGATTCAGTCTTTGAGGAAATTTTAACTTTGTTTTACAATGTATGTGGCCATAGCTTCAGAGTTCTGGTTTTTGAGGTTTTTTTTTTCTGGAAAAAATTGGTCTCTCTGTCTGCTTATATGAACTTTGTAATTGCTGAGAGTATTGATTTCTCATATGGGTTGGTTTCGTTTATGATAAAGTTTCAGTCTTCGAGGAAATTTTAACTTTGACAATGTAGGTTGACATAGCTTTAGAGCTTTAATTTTGGAGGCTTTGTTTTTGTTCTTTGGAAAGATTGGTCTCTCTCTCTCTGCTTATATGAACTTTGTTGTTGCTAAGAGCATTAATTTGTCATGGGTTGGTTTCTTTATAGATGAAGTTTCAGTCTTTGATGAAATTTTGTGTTTTTTTTTTTTTTTTTGCAATGTACTAGGTTGGCATAGGTTTACAGCACTGCTTTATCATGTGGTTTGGTATCTTTTTTGATGAAGTTTGAGTCTTTGGAGAAATCTTGAGTTTGTTTTACAATGTAGGTTGGCATAGATTATTAGCACTGATTTCTCGTGTGGGTTGGTTTCTTTATAGATAAAGTTTCAGTCTTTGGAGAAATTTTGAGTTTGTTTTGCAATGTAGGTTAGTATAGGTTTATAGCACCGATATCTCATGTGGGTTGTTTTCTTCTTTTTTTTTTTGGATAAAGTTTCAGTCTTTGAGGAATTTTTGCATTTGTTTTACAATTTATGTTAGAAGAAAGAGAAGAAAGTCCCAAATTGGTGGTTAATGAGATGGGTGATCTCCTTATAAGGCTTGGGCAATCTTCCTCCTCTTGAGCTAGCTTTTGGGGTGTGAGTTAGGCCAAGACCAATTTTAACAATGTAGGTTGAGCCCACTTGTGGGACTACACTGGGTATTGTTGTTGTTGTTTTTTCACAGTGTTGGTTGATATAGCTTTAGAGCTCTGGTTTTGGAGGCTTTGTTGTTTTGCACAAGTAGGTGAAACCGTTTTTTTTGTGGTCCACGTGGGGAGTTCAATGAAGAGTTTGTAATTTCTTTAGATCTATGTCACCTAACAAACATGAAGGAGAGAAAAGTATCACCCAAAAACTTTTAACTTAGTATTGCTTTCTAATTTTACATATAAGAATAATTTTAAGTCCCACAGGCGACTTATTATCTCAAGTGTAAACATGATTTATCAGTTTGGGTAGGGAGTATGGGTGTGCAAACGCTAATAATGGATTTTATTTTGGTGCTGTATCTGCTGTCTCTTTGCAGCTTGATGGACTTTCAAGTTTCCCTTCTTTTGAGAAACATTATCTGTTATTACTGTGTTAAATGGGGACTTATGAAATGTTTGATAAAATGTGGTTTCAAATGTCATTTTCTTATGCACCATGTTTGTTTCAAAGATGTTATTACTATACAGTAAAAGTTGAAGTAAAAGTTAAGAAAGTTGATATATGGCTTACATAATGATAGTTTTTCTTTTCTTGGATTGCAAATTTCCTTGTCTTCCAATTTTCTTTTTTCTTTTTTCTTTTTTGATTTCCTCCTCCGGTAAAACATTTGTTGGTGGGAGTGGAGGCAGTTTTGATGTTGTTTTCTTGAAGGGATACTGGGAATGCTACTTGTTTTGTTCTGTTTTATATCTATTTTCAATGTTAATAAGTTTTCAGATCCCTCAAATTGCATTTCTTTAACGAATAAGATGTCCTCTGAAATGTTTCCCGTCTTTCAGGTCAGGTTGGTCTTTGCAGAAAGCAATTAGTTTTTCATTTCTACATCTATTGCTGAGAGGAAATGAACATGCAGACACCAAAAGCAAGGTACTTCCAGTATATTCCCGCCTCTCTTGTTGATCTTTGCAAGCAATTCAAAGTACTTATTCTTGCTTATGTTTTTACCCCTTCTTCCATGAGATCCGAATAAAGTGGTTTATTGGTTATGTTGTCAGATCTATTCAAAAAGTATCTTAATTAATCATCATCTATGAATTCACAGTTACAATTTGTCCCTTTCATTTCATTCTTACATAGACAAATTGATTTCATTCTTACTCGGCTGATGGTTCATCTCTTGTATGTGCTTGTTTGACTATCTCGTTCGTCTTCTCACATGTTTTTGGCTGAAGGACTGTTTCTGTTGAGGTGCCACAAAGGACATCTCCATCTACAGCAAAGACAGCTCGAAAACTCAGAACTTCAGGGACAGCAGAGGTTGATTCTGTTTCATTTCCAAATCCAAAAAGCAGGACACCAAAAGACAGGAGTCCTAAAGTTATTGGTCGCCGGTCACCACAAAGTCCAGCAATAGAGGTACTTGAGTAATACATTAAGCTTGTTCCTTGTCTAACTTGCTGGTTCAAGTTAGTTGCAGTGTTTAGTGGAAAACTTAATATATACAACTTTAAAAGTCGAGAATTCACAAATTGTGTCTTTTGTTTATGTATTATTGCTGTTTAGGTTGCTCTCTTCCTTCTTAAAAGCCCTCAAATGTTACTAAGATGCTCATTGTTCTTATTTTGGAAAACACAGCAGAAGCGTCCGGGTAAAATGTCGGCTTTGGAAGACCAGCTTGCTCAACTCCAAGAGGAGGTTAGGGCGGCAAAGGAACAGCTCAGTTTATCAGAATCACTGAAGAAAACGTCTCACAAGAGGCTGATGAAGTTAAGAAGCAGCTTGCAGCAATGTCAGAAAAGCTTGAGAAGACTGAGAAGCAGCTGCTTGAGTGCTCAGATTCTGAGGAAGCTCGATTCTTGGAGCTACGCAAGATCTCACAAGATAAGGATCTAGAATGGCAATCTGAACTTGAGGCTGTGCAGAAGCAGCATGAATTGGACTCTGCAGCTCTGGCTTCTTCCCTGAATGAAAAGAAGAAGGTTAAACTTCAGCTTGATAGAGTAGCTGATTCTGAAGCCATTCAAGCTCGCCATGCTGAATCAGCTCATGCTGAGACCGAAAGCTTAAGGGTACAACTCAAAGACACCCTTACATTGCTTGAGCAATTGCAAAACCAGTTAAACAAAATCAAGGAATCTGAAGCTGCTGTACTTGAGGAAGTCAGTAAAGCTCAGTTGGAGTTGGAATTAGCAAAGATGACGGGCAATACTTTACTCTTGGAAGGTCTGAAGGCAATGGAGGCTTGCAATTCCTTGTCATTGGAGTTGGAAAAGTCAAAAGGTCAAGTGGCTGCATTGGAGGAACGTGTCAACAAACTCCAGTCTGATCAAAGTAGCAAAAGTGTGAACCTGGTAGATCCTGCAGAAAGTTCTGCAGCTGCACAAGAAAATGGAATCAATGCGGAAGCTGATGAACTAAAAACTGAGTTCAGTAATCTTAAAAATGAGGTAAATCAACTACAGGCTGCATTGGCAGATTCTGAGAGAAGGTATCAGGAAGCATGCATCCAGAGCACCTTGCAGATAAGAAGTGCTTTTGAGATGGTGGAGTGCACAAAGTCTGAATTGATTAGAAGAGAGACTGAGTGGAACTCGAGGTTAAATGCCGCAAAAGCAGATATGGAAGAGTTAAAGGAGAAACTGATGCACAAAGAAGCTCAATTACGAATGTTTTCAGATGAAAATAAGGGCCTGAATGTACAACTTGAAGAAATACAGGCAGTTGACCGAGAATATGACTTACAAGATGAACTGAAGAGATCAGAGTCAATCTTGGCAGATTTAAGGGCAAGTTTATCTGATAAAGAGATGGAGTTGCAGAGTTTCACTGAGGAGAATGAGATGCTGAAGTTGGAAATCAAGAAGAGGGAAATAGAGAGTACCAAAGTGAATGATGAGCTTCTTGACTTAGCAGAAGCCGCGAGAGCCGCTGAAAGAGAGGCTCTGATGAAGCTGGCGTATTTGACCGAGGAAGCAGATAAAACTAGCAGAAAAGCATCACGGATCATTGAGGAGTTGGATGCAGTGCAGACAACTAACTCTGAGATGGAAGCTGAGTTGAGGAAGTTAAAAGTACAATCTGATCAATGGAGGAAGGCTGCTGAAGCAGCTGCAGCTATGCTCTCAACTAACAACAATGGGAGATGCGTTAAGAGAACAGGCTCTTTAGACTACCATACTATTGGTGGCAAGCTGCGTTCTCCTTTGTCTGAAGATTTGGATAATGATAACTCACTCAAGAAGAAGAATGGCACCATGTTGAAGAAGATTGGTAGTTTATTAAAGAAGGGCCACAAATAGGTTCATGTCATGCAAGTTTCAAATAAACGTTGTTCTCTTCTTTAGTAACCATAATCTACTTTTTTCCCTTCCCAGGTACTCTTGCTGAGTTTCGGCCTCCTGGAAAAATCTCTTAGCTGATTTTTGTAAAGCTATTCCAGAATTGTTAGAGGCCTCTATGATCTCTCCTGCTGCTAGGTTCTTTGGGGAAAGGACCGATTCGCAAGGCGATATATAAATTCAGCTCGTTAAAGGGTGGCTGAAACTTAGAGTTTAATGGAAGAGAGAACTCCGATCTCTTCATCTACTGAAACCTGTAATGAACTCCAATAGTCACAACAATTAAATCAGCAGCAACTCAACAATTACAGTAACTTCACCATGAACAGTGTTCAACGATAATAACAGAATTCTGGAATGATTAACCAAAATTCAACTAACTTGCACAGAATACTAAAATTGAAGGAAAATTCTAGATAAGCTAGCTCAGCAACTCGATTCCAAGGATGAACAATCTCCAGCTCGATACAAATGCATACCTGAATTAATAGTCAAATTGTAGATCAGCTCATTTCCAATTAATCGAAAATAACTTCACTGGAAAGTAAGAAATTTGGAAGATAAGAATTAGGATTTGGGGAAGAAGAAGAAGAAGAAATTGGGTTGAGATTTAGAGAAGGAAAGTTGAGGAAAGAACACGAGTATGGAACATACCAAATTCACAACACCCATTTCTGTTTGTATTTGATATTTATACCCCTTTTTGAGTGAATCTGAGCCTTTGATCTAGTACTTGATCTAATTTAATCACCACCCTTGATTTCAACTGATGAACTTATTTAAATAAACCCTTAACGGTGTCGTTTACTAGTGTTGGCTAACATATGTAATGAATGATCATTACATTCCACCCTCCATCAGGACATTCTTGTCCTCAAGAATGTGATGCTAACCCCTGAATGAAGTCAGGGAATCGGGCCTTGATGAATGTCCAGTCCTCCTAGGTAGCTTCTTTAGGAGCTAAGTTCTCCCATTGAACCAGGACCTTCACTGCTACAACATTATTCTCCTTTACCATTCTTCTTTGTAAGATAGCCAGGGGCCTAATCAAGATATTCCCATCAACTCCAACCAATGAAAGTTGTTGTAGGGGTGTTATATCTGGACCAATTCTCTTTTTGAGTAAAGAAACATGAAACACTAGGTGGATAAGGGAATTTGTTGGGAGTTCAAGCTTGTAAGCTACCTTGCCCACTCTGTGTAGAACCTTGTAAGGGCCATAGAATTTTAGGCATAATTTGAGGTGCTTCCTGAGTGCAATTGACGTTTGTCTATATGGTTGAAGCTTTAGATAATCCCAGTCTCCTACTTGCAATTCCCGCTCACTTCTCCTCTGATCAGCATACCATTTCATTCTAGCTTGAGCCCGCACTAAATTGTCTTTCAATATTTGCTAAAATTTCACCCTTTGTTGAACCAGGTCCTACACTGATTATACTGGTGAGTCACTATAAGGTCCTATGGAAAGTTGTGAGGGGTCATACCCATATAAAGCAAAAAAGAAAGTGGTTTGCAGGGCTGCATGATAGTTGGTGTTGTACCACCACTCAGCTAAATGAAACCAGTTTGCCCATTGCTTGGGGTTACTCATCACCATAGCTCTAAGGTATCCTTCTAGACACCTGTTGAGCCTTTCGGTCTGGCTATCAGATTCAGGGTGGTAGGTTGTGCTTATGCATAGTGTGGTACCAATTTTCTTAAATAAGTGTTGCTAGAATAAACTAGTGAACACTTTATCTCTATCAGCAACCATTGTCTTTGGGAACCCATGCAACTTATAAATTTCTTTAATGAAAACTTCTGCCACATGAGTTGTTGTATATGGATGTTGTAAGGCTACAAAATGTGCATACTTGGTGAATCTATCCACCACTACCAAGATCACCTCTTTGCCTTGAGATTTAGGAAGTCCTTCTATAAAATCAAGACTAATGTCACTCCAGGCTTGAGTTGGTATAGCTAGTGGTTTTAAAAGACCAGGAGATGCTACATTCTCATCTTTACACCTTTGACAGCTATCACAAGTAGAGATAAATTCTTGCACCTCTTTCTTCATTGCTAGCCAAAAGAAATACAATTGTAACCTCTTCAAGGGGCCCTGTTGTCCAGAGTGTCTACCCAAAGATGATGCATGCATAATATGTAGTAGTTGTTGTCTCAAAGCAGTACTTTTGCCAATATATACCTTACCCTTGTATCTTAGAACCCCTGAAGTCAACTTATAGTCTTGGTTATGATTGGAGTTGATTGCTAAAGCAATAAGCAATACTTGAGCATTGTTATCTCCTTCGTAACTCTTTTCTACCTTAAAAATCCATCCAGGTTGTGCCCCTGACAGTTCTTGAAACTCCCATTGTTCCTCAGGAATTCTAGAGAGGGCATCAGTTACCTTATTCTCAGCTTTCTTCCTATAGATAATATCATAATCCAAGCCCAGTAATTTTGTAAGTCCCTTTTGCTGAATAACAGTAGTGATTTTTTGCTCCATCAAATACTTAAGATTGAAGTGATCAGTCTTAATAATGAAATAGTTTCCTTGCACATAGTGTCTCCACTTGTCTATGGTTGCAAGGACAACCATATATTTTTTTTTCATACACTGATTTTCCCTTATGTTTAGGTGCTAGAGCCTTGCTATAATAAGCCAGGGGTCTGTTGTCTTGAGTAAGAACAACACCAATACCTTGATTGCTAGCATCAGTCTCAATAATGAAGGTCTTGTTGTAGTCAGGCATGGCTAGCATTGGGACAATGTTCATTGCTTGTTTCAATCTCTCAAAAGCTTCCTCGGCCTCTATACTCTACTGAAATGAGTTCTTTTTCAGTAAAGCAGTCAGCGGCTTACTGATGGAACCATCATTCTTCACAAATCTTCTGTAATACCTTGTTAGACCAAGGAACCCCTTCAACCCCTTAAGGTTCTTAGGAACAGGCCAAGATGTCATTGTTGATACCTTGGAAGGGTCTGTAGCCACTCCGACACTCGTAATGATGTTCCCTAAGTACTCCACCTGTGACTTGGAAAAACTACATTTAGACCTCTTAGCAAACAACTTATTTTTTTGCAAAATGCTGAAAGTTTCTCTCAAATGCTCTACGTGGTCTTGTAAATTCTTACTATATACTAGGATGTCATCGAAGAAAACTAATATAAACTGCCTCAATTATTGCTGGAATACGAAGTTCATTAATGACTGAAAGGTGGTTGGTGCATTTGTCAGCCCCAATAACATCACCTTAAACTCAAAGTGACCATGATGAGTCCTGAATCTAGTCTTTGATATATCTTCCACCCTCATCCTTATTTGATGGTAACCCGATCTCAGGTCAATCTTAAAGAATAAACATGATCCTTGTAACTCATCCAAGAGATCATTGACTATGGGAATCGAAAACTTATCCTTCACCATAATATTGTTGAGCTCCCTATAGTCAATGCAGAACCTCCAATTCTCATTCTTTTTCTTGATTAAAAGGATCGGGGAAGAGTAAGGTAAGTGACTAGGTTGTATGATTCCCCGCTGCAACATCTCTGCTACTTATTTTTCTAGCTCATTCTTTTGGTAATGATTGTACCTGTAAGATCTCAAGGATACAGGTCTAGCTCCTGGTATAATGGGAATTGCATGATCTTGAGCTCTAGGTGGTGGTAAGTCAGTAGGTTCATCAAATATGTGGGAAAAGTCATCTAATACTTCCTGCACTTCTCCCGGTATCATCTCTTCAAGACTCATATTATCTCCATCTATAGTAAAAAGATGAGCTAATAAAGCCTGACCTTTTTTGAGTATTTTGCCCATTGATTTAGCTGTGATTTGGTGCAAAGCTACCGGTTCTGTGTTTCCTTTCAGTGTCACTACCTTTCCACCCTGCTTGATCTTAAGCTCATATAGTTCATAGTCAAAGGTTACAGGTGTATGAACTCTCATCCAATCAACTCCCAATACCATACCACAACTTCCCAGATTTAACAGCCTAAATTTATCTTCAAACTCAACCCCGTTAGCCTTCCACTTAACCCTAGGCACACTGGGATGGCTATACATCTGTTGGTTATTGGCCATCGTCACCCTCATTGGGGTATCCACGTGAGCAATAACCCCCAGTTCCTTAGCAGTTTGAGTGTATAAAAAGTTGTGTGTACTACCAGAATCTACCAGTAATACCACTGTCCTTTTATTGATCCACCCTTTGATTTTGAAAGTATTTAGTTCTGTGATACCTGACATGGCATTCAGGCAGATTGCCTCTTCTTCCATGACCTCGATTCCTTCTTCTTTTTCTTGATATTCCTCCTACTCCTCTATTATAGTTGCCTGCCCTTGCTCTTCTTCTACTGTAATGGCATTCAACTATTTGTCTTTGCAAACATATCCTGGGAAGTATCTTTCTCCACACCTCCAACAAACAGCTGGTATTCTCTTGAATTCTGCCTTGACTTCAGGTTAAGGCAATGTTGCTTGGATCTTCTGGCCAATACTACTTCCTTTAATCAACTTCTTTCCAACTGGTGCGACCGATCCTTTGTTTAACCATCTAGTCTTCTCTTCTTTGGCATTAATAACTCTCTCCTGTTTCCTAGAAAGTGACACAACTTGGGATAAATTTATAGGCTCATACATCTTAACAGTCTCCCTAATTTCTTCCTTCAACCCTCCAATAAAGCACTCCAAAATAAAATCCTCAGGGACTCTAGGATTTCTCATCAACACCTGAGCCCTAAGTTCCTCGAATTTTTGCAGATAATCATTCGTTATACCTTGTTGAGTGAGCATTTTGAATTCAGCCTCCACATTTTTACTGTGATCATCTTCAAACCTCATCACTAACTCCTCACAAAACTCCTCCCACCTCACTAGTCTTCTCGTAAGTGTGTAAGAGAAATACCAAGCCTCAACATCTCCCTCCATGTGTAGCATAGCCATTTCAAGTTTTCTAGCAGGATCAATGATCCAATAAATATTAAAGTACTTGTTGCACTTCCTTAACCAAGATCTAGGCTCAGCTCCTCCATATATGGGAAACTGGAGCTTGGGATGAAACTACTGGCTTGAAGTGGGTCCATTTCCCCCACTTCGGTTGTCCTATTCGATGTAGGGAGCAATCCATCACCTTTGTTGCTACTTTCAGGAGTAACTAGACTCTTACCATTGCTTTTTCCCAACAAACTCATCATAGCTTCATGAGTCTCCTCCACCATTTGCTTAATATCCCCTTGAGTAGAGCCCATCTCTGCCAATCGGGACTCTATAGCTGTGAGCTTAGAATCCATCTCTACCCTATTAGCCTGCACCTGAGCTTCAATTTTCCTCAGGTGTTCCTCGGTTTGTTTAGCCTTTGTAGTATCAGCTCCCATCATCATCCATAGGTATAACAAAATCGTTTCCTTGATTCCAATTTGTAATGAACTCTAATAGTCACAACAATTAAATTAGCAGCAACTCAACAATTACACTAACTTCACCATGAACAGTGTTCTAACGATAATAATAGAATTTCGGAATGATTAACTAACTTGTACAGAATACTAAAACTGAAGGAAAATTCTAGATAAGCTAGATCATTAACTCGATTCCAAGGGTGAACAATCTCCAGCTCGAAACAAATGCATACCTGAATCAATAGTCAATTGTAGATCAGCTCATTTCCAATTAATCAAAAATAACTTTACTGCAAGTAAAAAATTTGGAAGATAAGAATTAGGATTTGGGGAAGAAGAAGAAGACGAAGAAGAAATTGGGTTGAGATTTAGAGAAGGAAAGTTGAGGAAAGAACACGAGTATGGAATATACCAAATTCACAACACCCATTTCTATTTGTATTTGATATTTATACCCCCCTTTTGAGTGAATCTAAGCCCTTGATCTAGTACTTGATCTAATTTAATCACCACCCTTGATTCCAACTACTGAACTTATTTAAATAAACTCTTAACAGTGTCGTTTACTAGTGTTGGCTAACATATGTAATGAATGATCATTATAAAACCTTAAGAGTTCAATTGAAGAAAGAACTCCAATCTCTTGCTTTTGCTTAAATACAACTTATTGATTTATTCCTCAAAAACTCCTTTAAATAGGAGTATTACAACAATAGTCTAATCCTTATGAAAGTAGAAGAAATTTTTTATTTGTCAATTGTCGGGGCGCTACTCGGCTCAAGTATGTGGATTGTTGGTTTTGTAGATCCAATTTCCAAGCTAGACAATTGTTCTTGGATGACTTGGACAATTCTTTCGTAGAGTCGTTGTTCCAGTGCTGCAATTTTAGAGTCCATTAGGGTTTCTGTAATCGCACGCTCTTCTTGAAATCTGAAATTGATCTCATCGCCCATTGTGTTAGGCTCTTGATACCAAATTGTTATGGATATTTAGGGGAAAGTATCGATTCATAGGGCGATATATAAATTTAGCTCGTTAAAGGAAGGTTGAAACCTTAGAATTCAATGGAAGAGAGAACTCCGATCTCTTCAGCTCGTTAAAGGGAGACTGAAAACTTAGAGTTCAATAGAAGAGAGAACTCCAATCTCTTTAGTTTTGCTTAAATACGACTTATTGATTTATTCTCCAAAAACTCCTTTAAATAGGAGTATTACAACAATAGTCTAATTCTTATGAAAATAGGAAAAATAAAACCCTATTCTAGAAAGTCTAATCCTTATATAAGTAGAAAACATAACACCCTATTCTAGAATAATAAATAAAACTACTAAAATATAATTAAATATTTAATAATTGATTTTCATAGATCCACAACACCTGCCAATACTGATATGCTTCCTTAGAAGATAGTAAGCAATGCAGCTTCATTTGCAGCTTTTCAGTGAGGGCGTTCATATGTAGGCAGCTGAGCATCCAAGCAATGTTTTTATTAAATGTATTGAACCTCGGGCAGTTTGTTAATCTTAGAATTTACTATCTGTTCTTCAAGTTTTTATGTTAAACTTAGCAATCTGGCTGAATTTTCACTGTAGATTTGTAGTGTGTTCTGTGCTTCATAGATCATTTCTTGATTCAGCTTTATTATGTGCAAACATCTACGTCCAAGTGATTAAAAATAGACATTAAACCTAACTCAATCTTCAAAGCTACTTCATGAGGGAGGACTGTCCAAGGTCATATAAAGAGTTCATGTTCCTATCCCACAAACGATATGGGACTTCAACACAGCCCCGCACGACTAGATTAGATATTTGAAGCATGGACAATATAAGATACGGCTTAAGATTGGAAACAATAAATTAAAATGGGGTTGACTCTGGAGACATGACTAAAGAAAGAAATAGATATTAAGTCTAACTCAACCCCAAAAGTTCTCAGAAGGGAAGAATTGCCACGACCGTATAAATTATTTTATCCCACAAACGATGTGGAAATCCAATAGAAAGGGGGGAGTTTGTAAATAGGGGGGGGGAGTTTGTAAATATCTTTAACCCCAAACATGATACAAGACAGAATATCACATTTTATTTGATAATATCATCGGCAAAATGCTCTTCTAGACCCCTGTACTATATCAGTTTTGTAAGTTGGACACTTCTACTTACATGTTTGTCATCTGAACCCCTGAACCCATTAAAAAGCAACTTTTTAAACACAATTTATGATGTGGCATCCTATGTGGCTGGGACCACATAGGAGCGTGTGTTTTACACTCCAGCCGCGCGTTAGCCAATTAATAAAGAGCCCCAACGGTCAAAGAGTGCACTATAAATGTCACTTAAATACTCCTTCTTCCTCATTTCTTCCAACAGCTTTATTTTCATCCCTTCTTCTACATTTTTTCTCTCTCCAAGTTCTTGTGCTTTAATTTTTTTTCCCGCTATGCTTGTAATATTGGAAATTTAATTTTTTATGTAATTTTTTACAACACCATGACAGTTCAAATTTGTTACTGTGGACTTTACGTGAAACTTAAGATATCAAGAACACCAACCAATCCCGGAAGAATGTTTTGGGGATGTCAAAAATATCAGGTTAGTACTGATTGTGGATTCTTTTGATGGGCCGATGAAAATGAAAAATATAAAGGTAGACATCGAAGGCAACAAAGACAACAAGGACTGGGAAGATATGGAAGGCACGAAAGACTTGAAAGACCAAGCATTAGTATTGATACCACTGTTATCATTATTGTTGTCATCTGGTTTCTATCTGTTGTATTATTTAAGATGGCTTGATCTATGTAGTTGGTATGTACAATGAAATGAAATTAAAATTTAATGACAAACATCATTGCCAACATAGAAATGTGCAATATATAATGTCTTAACAAGAGTTGACATGAAAATGCTTGTCTTAACAAAATCTTAAATGAGAAATGAACCATGTCTTACAAAATTGTCTTAACAACACTTGGGATCAATACAGAAAGAGAATTACACTAATGTGTTCCTTGAGTACTTGTTGTGGACTGATTCTTGCTGGCTTGAGTGCTTGATGTAGCTTGAGTGGTTGTAGATGATTTTGCCTTTGACCTTTTGTTACTCTGTTGTTGTAGCTGTCTTTAAGTTACTGCAGCTCCACCTTTCCACCTTAGTCCATTTGGTTTGAAACCCAAGTCAACATTGGTTGGAACTGAACTAATAAGTGTTGAACTATGCAATACTCTATCAGTATTTCTAGACTGTAAAAATAAAAAAAATCAGTTATTCATGCACTAATTAAAATCAGTTAAATGTAAAGTACATTATATGAAACTTACCCTCTCTACCATATTGCCACTTGGTCCAAACAGCACACCAAACCTTCTTCTTTTGCCTTGGTCTTTTATATGCCAGATTTGTACCACCTCTCAAAGTTGTACTAGTCTTCCTCTTTTGGGCACCAATACCACTAGTAGACTGTTGAGTTGTAGATTGTGTGGCAGTAGCACCCACTGTTGTTGGTGCACTGTGATCATTTGCAGGCCTTCTTGAACATCTTGGTGCATTGTGAGCATTTGAAGGCCTTCTTGCAAGCCTTCTGTTGCTTGATTTAGCATTTACAGGCATCTCTTCAGCAGCTGTTGAAGTATTTGCATCTCTCACAGTAGCAGCAGCTGCAGTACTAGTGATGGCTTGCACACTTGGTTGACTGCCACAGCTACTACTAAAATCTTTTTTCTACCAAAAAATATGGAAAGGTCAAAAACACATTCAAAAAGAGTAAAATTCATCAATAAGAAAAGATTTAGTTTACCAAAGTTGGACATCCTTTCTTGTTGTGTCCAATACACTTGCACATAGAACATGTCATCTTTCTTTCCTTTCTTGTAGCCTTTCCAAACTTCTTCTTAACAGCTTCATCCTTAGATTTCTTTCTATTTTTACTTAGACTTCCTGGCATGGGAGTAATCTCAAGTAGCTCAACTGGTGGTCTTGTGCTTCTTGGCCACATGTTAATATTTGTCATTGGTTGAATATACTTATCATATGCCTTCAGGTATGTTTTCCTTTGATATCAGTGATCAACAAATGACTCCATATTCCATCCCTTGTAATGCATTGCAGTAATTATGTAACACCCCAACTTAGGAAGGAGTTCCACATCGACAAAACACAGGAGGGATGTTGGATATATAAGTGAGAAATCCTTACTCCTTAGTGATGCTTTTTAAAGTCGTGAGGGCCTGGGCCCAAAGCGAACAATATCACTAGTGATTTAGGCAAAGACAAGGGTATCTCAGGCCTGTATGGTTTGGGATGCCCGTCGTGGCCAGGGCCTCAGGTCGGGTCGTGATAGAATAGTATCAGAGCCACTCCTATGTCGTCCTTGTCAATATGGGCTAGAGTTCAAACTGAGTGTAGGCAAATCCCGGTAAGGTGGGGAAAACCTCAGTCCTGAGTCTAGGCAAATCCTATTCGGTGGGGAAAACCTCAGCGAGGATGCTGAGTCCATAAGGGGGTGTATGTAACACCCCAACTTAGGAAGGAGTCCCACATCGGCAAAACATGGGAGGGATGCTGGGTATATAAGTGAGAAAGTCTTACTCCCTAGTAACGCATTTTAAAGTCGTGAGGGCCTGGGCCCAAAGCAGACAATATCACTAGTGAGTTGGGCAGAGACAGGGTATCTCGAGCTTGTGTGGTTCGGGATGCCCGTCGCGGCCAGGGCCTCAAGTCGGGTTATGAAAAATTGCATGTGCACAAGGAATTCCCTTTAGTTGCCATAACCTACAACTACATTGCTTTCTCTTCACATTAACAACATGTGTATAAGGTGGATCACCAATCTCAAAACCCATATCGCTATTAAATCTTACCTCACAGCTGGCTGCATATTCACCATTCTCTGCAAGAACTTTCATAGCCATTAGTGATACATCAGTGATCTATTTTTTCAGAAAAATCTCTCATTTGATTCATTCTTTCCATGAATTTGCATCTTATTTCCTCCAACATGGTGATAATTGTCTTGAACCTAGCAGCTAAAATCCAACTATTGAAAGTCTCACACATGTTGTTCTCAACCATATCACACCTGCTATGTTCCTTAAAAAAGGCCCTACACCATGCCTCTTTGTTGTACTTGAGCAAATCTTCCACAATTCCAACACCCAACTCACTTAGTTCATTAAGTTTCTTTTGCAAGTACAATTCAAATGGCGCCCTTGCAACCTGCCAAAATTTTTTCCTTCTTTCCTCACCACTCTAAACCTGCTTTCAGTTGACCCATATATATCTAGCACACCATCTATGCTCAGCATTTGGCAGTTTATTAGTAAGTGCCAAATGAAGACCCTATCAAAACATGTAAAATAGTAGTTAAACATTAAAGACATCATTGCAGCAAATTGATAAATAACTGAAAAATATGAACATATGAAGAGTCATACCTTCTGCATATTAGACATTACTGTCAAGTCTTCACCCCCATTTCTTCAAGTTCCAAATCATACTTGATGAACCTAAGAAACCATGACCATGTGTCCTTGGTTTCTGTATCAACCACAGCTTATGCTACAGGGTACATTTGATTATTTCCATATTTGGAAATGCAAGACAACAAGATACCTTTACATACACCCTTGAGAAAGGCACCATCTAATCCAATTATTCTTCTGCAGCGCTCTTTCTATCCATTTTTTAAGGCCCCAAGACAAATGTAAATACCCATAAACACCTCTTTTCCTGGAATTGTATTCTTGGATGTCCTAATAGATACAGTGGTAACAGAATTGGTGGTCCTCAACTGTTCAGCATAGTCATACAACCTAGAAAACTCTTCAACAAAATCACCAAAATGTTCATTCATAATTCTGATTTTTGCCTTTCTACAGGTTGTTTTACTAACATACAACCCATAGTCCTTTCTTAAAAGTGCTTGAATCTGATGCAATTTTATTGATGGATCACTCATAATCCTATCCTTGTAATGCTTACTAATCCACAAAGGGTTGCACATCTTATTTCTTGTCCTTTTACAACACTTGTGTACAGGAAAGTAAGTTTCATAGTAAAAAATCCTGTGTTATCAACACTTTCAAGAATAACCCAAGGACAACCCTTATGCTTACACTTAGCCCTTACCCTTTTCTTCTCATTAGGTTTCAACTTAAGGTCCACACCTTTTTTAATAGAGTAACTCTGCAGTGCCTCTCTAAACTTAATAGCATTCAAAAAAACCATATACAACTGAAAATATACCTTCTTTGCAATTTTATCAAAGTAGATCTTGCTAGAAGAAGTTCTAAGTAGTGGATCTACCACTTCATCATCATCAACAAGATCTCCTTCCTCTTCATCACTAATGTCACTACCCGGATTTGAACTATCAAAATAAGGGTCATCCCCACCCAGTTTACCTTCATATCTAACCCTCTTATTCTTATAAATATCCTCAAAACCAGTATCTATACCTACTGGCCAGATGGTATCTCATCTAGATTTACCCTATCAGCCTTTTCTTTTACTTGTTTTTCAATGTTAGCCTTCCTAACTTGAAGAAATTCTTCATCAAAATCACTCAACTCTTCAATATTTTCATCAACATCATAAAGTGAATCACCATCAGAATCAGTCCAATCAAAATCTAATTCAGAATCAGATGTTTGGAGATGGTATGTGGAGAAATCATTAAATTGACCTTCACCTAAGTCTTCACAAGAAACCATAGCTTTTTCTTTTTCTGCCCTAGGAGGCTGATTTTCATTAATATATTCATCTTAATTTATATCCAATGGATGAGATAAAGACACATCAGCCCTATCAGGTTCAAAAGGGGCTGCCACATCACCATTACTAAGTACTAATAATGGTGGAGTGGCTGCCACATCATCATTAACAAGTACAGGTTCACTAATTTGGTGAACCACATATACATCAACCAAATTTTCATTTTTTAAAATACTGATAAGGCTTAAAACATCAACATCATTTTCTAACTTGTAATAATAGCCTTTTTTGTTTACTCTATACAAAAGGTTTCAATTTTTTCCACATTTAAATCTGCTGCTAAGTTATGAAACAACATAACATGAAGCTCATCAATATCTATTATGATAAAAAGAGAAAAGAAAATGCAAACTTTTTTTTCTGTTTGTTAAAAGAGAAAATTTTATAAATAAATATGTTAGAAATAAACTAATCCCACCACACGTATTAGGAAGCTGGTCTCAAAAATTGCAGTAATCAGCAAATAGTAAATTAAAGTGCAACACAAATTTACCATGGAAAACTCTTTGTTCAAGGGAGTAAAAAATCACGACCTACACTGTGTAGAATTTCACCCCCAATCTCCACTAATTTCAAAGAGGTTTGTTCAAGATTACAACCCCGCAATCCTAGAACCTAACTCTTAACTCATCACTCAACAATTTACTACAATTGTTCAACTTACTATATGAGCACTCCAAGAAGTCAAATCTGCTTCTTCTTACAACGCCTCACAAACAAGAAGTCAAACCCCCTTCTTGTTACAACACCACACGAATAAGAATTCAAACCCACTTCTTATTACTCACACTCACAATGTTCAATAATAGAAAAGATTACAACACAAAATCTATCCTATTACAAACTCAAAACTCATCAATTTACTCCAACAGATAGAACTCAACAAAGACTAATAACTTTAGCCCTAAACTTCTCAAACTTCAGCATTCAATAATGCAAACTCGAACTAGGTTTCTGTTTTGCTATAATGAAGTCCTGCAGTTTTTGCTTCGGTGGCTATTGCTCTTAAGATGATATATTTCGTAGATGTGCAATGAGTGCGGCTCTCAATGATCTTTATGCCATATATATGCTGGAGATTTGTCATACCCTAGAATATCACGAACTAGGACTCTTTCTCCAAATGAAACATGGTTTTCTATAAGGAATTAGGTGATTCCTTTCCTTATAAGGAGATTGTATCATACAAGAAAATTGACTCCTCTTTAGACTCTATTTCTGTGTTTTATTTCTTTCCTTCTTTACTCTTTATTTCTTTCCTTCTTTGCTGCTTTCTTTCCCTCATTTATTTATTTTCTTCTTTATTTCGTGGCTTCAATCTTCCTTATTTGTACTTGATTTTCTTGTGTATTCACATCACCTGTTTCGGGACCTGGGTCACAACTGTTCTGAGGCCTGGTTCACATGATACAACGTACCAAAGACAACAAGCAGTAAACTAGATTCTTATTTGTCAATCATCAAAACTACAAATATGTTCTCCTACTTTCCAATAATTTTCCCCTTTTTGATGATGACAAACAATGCATCATATATTCCTTGTCCACACCATATAACTTCCCCCTTTTGGCATCATTGAAATCAACAACCAAAGAACTCAATGAATATACAATGAGTGCAATATCATTTTAACTCATGGCCACTCGAGCAATATTATTCAACACATACTTGTTGACAATAAGGTAAGTTAATCTAAGGATATCAACCATCTTACATACACAAACAACAGATGCAGAGAAGGAACACAATGAAGTAGATATGTACCAATTTAAGCCCTTAGGAACTTAAACAAAAGCATATCATATCATAAGTATGAGACAAAACATAAGCACCACAAAAAAAAACTGGAGGCAAAGAATGTAAGACCCCGCACAATTCCTAGTCGTCTAAGCCCCTTAAAGAAAGCCAAGAGAGGTCTCACACTTAGAAATTTTAGCTAAGTGTTGAGACTTAGTCATTTTTAAAGCCTTGAATTTCTACAATTTCTTTCATGACCTTTTCGACCTCGAAAATTCTATTTCTAAGTTAATTCATGATTGGGCAAGTCAATAGTACATCTCGGGTAAGTTTCAAAATTTTTGAAATCCGTTTAGGGCATGTTTGGATTTCAAAACAGTGGCACCGTGCGATTAGCGTGCGGCGCACGCTCCAATCCATGACGCACGCTCCATTTCGGTGCACTAGAGCATGCGACGCACGCTCCATAGCACGCACCTGAATTTTTCAGCTTCCAATTTCGCGTCTATGAAGGGTAATTGGATCTATTTCCACCATTTAATAACCCCCAATAACATGAGATTCAGCCTCCCAAAACCAAATTATACTCACTTTTACTCAATCCTCTCAAGAACACAACCTAGGGTTTCAACCCAAAGTTCAAGAATCTCAAAATTTTCACCGTTAGTTTTTCAATTAAGTTCAAGATTCGTGATTAGCGTACCAAGAATTCCAAGAATTCATCTTCAAAGGTTCAAAAAGCGTCTCAAATCAAGTTTGTTCTTCAATTGAGGTATGTGGGATTTGAACAAGAGCATTCCTTTCATTCTTGTGCCCAAAATTTTAATTTTTCGTAAAGAATTTCATATTTTCAAGTGGTATTTATGCCTAATTTACTTTGTTTCAAGTTCTTGAGATTATAAACTGTCAAACTTTTGAATTGTGTATTTACCCTATCTATTATTGTATGAATTGAGATTTTATCCCATGAATTGCATGTTCCTACATGAATTGTTATTTCCCAAGTGTTTCTAAGATAGTATTAAGAACTAAGTTTTCTTGTGAAGCCATAATCATTTGAGTCTACATATAATTGCATGCTTTGGAATTCAAGAGTAAAGTTTGAGATTTGAAAAGTATTTTGATGATATTATTACAAGTATGAAGTAAATCTTGATTTGACATGATTTTGAGTATGGGTTGTAAGCCCTGAATTTTAGTTTTGGTATTCAAGAAAGATAATTTTAAGCAAGTTTTGATATTTAAGTCCTAAGCTAAGAAAGGAGTCCACATCATTTTGATTTAAAGCAAAGAGAAGGATAATTAGCTTTCATTACACTTTATTATACTATTTAAGGTGGAATTCCTAAAAGTTCTGAGCCTAAGTGTGGGAGTAGTATTTAGCACCGAGTTGGGTTTGATTCCAAGGTCTCATGCCCCAGAACTATGAGCCACCGTAGGATTTTATTTACCCCAAGTGGTTAAGATAGTGATCACTAAAGTTAAGGTTCTATTCCGATGGCAAGGGTAGAACAACTCTCCCCAACGTGGACAAGACATTGGAATTCATGTTAGCTCACATGGTTTATGTCGGTTAGAAGAAACTCCCAAGTTCCAAAGAAATCTCCTACTCTCCTTAAGATGAAAATATATGTTTTTGAAAGTTTTGGTTTTAAGATTCCCAAAGTTCTAGGTTTCAAAGTCCCTAAGTCTCAAGTTTCAAAAGTCTTTAAAGCATCTAAGTTTTTAAGTTCCAAAAGAAAGGAATGATAGAAAAGCTTTTAGACAACTAAGTGTGAAGGCTCACAAGTTTTAACCAGATTATGCTTTACAGAAAAACATTAGATTTTAGATTTCAGATTTAAGAGTGAGTCCTTCCTACACTTAGATAACATGATTTACAGAAAGAATAAGGTACAACTTTTAGAACTAAATGTTATGACTTACTAGCTTTACAAAGCATAATTTGTTTCTCATGATTATTACTTCTTTATATTTAAGATAATCCAGCTTATGTGAGTCATTTACATTTAGCATGCATTGTGCATTTAAATTATGATATATTATTTACTTACTTATTGCATACACCCTCTTATACTCAGTACATCCTCAAAGTGTTGATTCACATATATGTCTATGTACTACATTGTCTCATAATGTAGGTACAAGCTGTAGCTAACATACCATATTCAATCAGTTTGCAGTTTCCAGTCAGCAGGTGATGGGTTCTTTTGATTCAAGGACTCAAGTCAAGTATAACTTTTGTATTGTCTCTTTTATTCAGTCGTATTGGTTAAGGATAGTTGAGAGTCATGACCCGGCTACCTATAGTCAGTACTGGTAGAGGTTTCATAGACAGTTAGTAGAAGTTGATGTAATTGAAATTTCAGTTTTTGTCTGTAAAAGCAGAGTTGTAATCTTGTAAATTCAGTTTCATGCATTTTATTCAGTTGCTTTTGAGTTATACCAGTAGAAGGGTTAGCTTGGGGTCACTTGTGGCCCTAAGCACCGTCTGACGTCTTGGGACCTATTTTTGAGGTGTTACAAAAGAACTCAAGGATATATACTGGGAGGAGAAGTACTAAGGCTGAGAAGGAGGAGGTGGAATACTTATCCATACCATTATGCACTTTTTTTTTTCTTTAGGAATTTTTTCACTATACTTCATGCTAAGCATACATGAGGTCCACCTTTAGCTAAGTATTTTCAGCTTCAAGTAAACTGTACATTTGTAATATGTAGGTGAAAAAATAATTGAGTGATCAGACCTTTGTATATATATATCTTTTTTGGATCATGGTTCCAATACACAGAAATCTTAATCCTTCCAGGTACTTTTATCAAATAACTTCTTCTTGATGAATTTCAAACCCAGATTATGAAAAAATATATATGGTTAAGAAACTCATCAGACTTAGTACAACAATGATGGATTTAGAAATAATAAGGGAACTAGTCGTAGTTTGTTTCTAAGAAAGTTGTTCCCCCAAGAAACAGTTAGTTACACTTGAGAGGTGAGGCCATGATTTGAGATTTGTAAACCTGGTTCAAATGAATAAGGTGGTTAAGACAATGAAGATATTGAAGGAAAGGGACTAGATTTCCCTGAATTGGAGCTAGGGTAATTTTAAGGCTGAGATCCTCTTTATCAAAGTGGTTTGGGATTGAAGGATGTTCAACATTAAAAAAACAAAGGAGGATTCTTGATGATTTTCTTGGAAGAATTGGCTTTTTAAGAATGAATCAGGTTCACCAGTGCTCAAGCTTTACACATATTCTAGAAGTATATGCACTGAAAAGAATAGTACATACCTAACTATAACTAAGGAACCAGGTTCCCATTTTGTGAGCTCCTCTTAAATTTCTTGATGCAATTTGTAAGAAAGCAGGGGTAATATCCACAGATCTTTTAGCCACTGTCAAAGATGTGTCTGAGGTGTGTGCCTGCAACAGTACAAGACTGAGTTATTAGATATATATTATATGTCCAATCAAGCATAAAATTGTCCATTTACTATTCAATTATTAAGAAAGTCAAGATGATGTGTCAATGCTTCTTAATAAGACCAAGCTTTAGAAAAATGAAAACCAGGTTCACAATATGTTAAACCCTTTAATTATCCAATAGTTCCCCCTCCTTTTTGTTCACCATGCATAGTCTAAACAATTATTTCTCCTGTTTCATGTACCTCCATAATGATATGAGGATTACCATTGAGCTATCAATTTGATCATTTCAGAAACTTTTTGGGAACCAGGTTCTGCCAATATTGTCTATTCATATCCTCATAATCAACTCCGGCAATACCAAATCTGTCATTATCAACCTGCTCTTCAAGATCACGATCATTAAGATTGTTATTCACAAGACTATTTTTCTCATCATCTTTCTTCAAAATTAAATAAACCAGGTTCCTGTTGCATAATTTTACCAATTATTGTGAGCGAACCTTCAATATTGAAGTTATAACATTCTAACATTCTTCTTATTTTTTGATCATTTTGAGCATTTCTTCACTGAATTTCATGCTGGAAAAGTTATGAAATAGGACTTCCATGACTCCATCATTTAGAACCAGGTATCAGAATTTGATTTTTAATTTTGTCATGCATCTAAAAGATGCTCAACAAATTATGTTTTAATCCTTTTACCTTTCCAAAGTATACCTTGTAACCTTGAAAATACGTGAGTGAAAGGAAAATTTCTCGCATTTCAATCACGTGTACGAAGCATGTATTTTTCAGATACCATGATTTATCTTTTCCTCTTATCTTTACTTAAAACACTAGTTAAAGATTAGTCTTAGGTACCCAGATTAACTTGGACCCCTTCCTGTGAGTAAAAGAATGAATGAGATATCTTCTAGCCCAAAAAGGCAAATAAGAGGATGGTTTCTTTAGAAAATTTACATGGTAAGGACCTGATTTATTTTTCACGAATCTAGAACGATTTATCTGACAAGAACCAGGTCCTTTTTTTACAAAACTAATATTCTTATAATTTGCCCGAATTTGACCTTGACATTGATTTCTAAGATGGCCTTCCTTTCCACAGTGAGTACAAAATTTTAATCCAGCAGGGTTACCTTGTGAGGACTTGTGTTCTTCAGGTTTAAAACCAATCCTATGTCTAGTGGTGGTTTGACTATCCTGAATATGAGTTAACAGTGTTGAGGACCTGATCCATATTTTATTGTGTTTTAACTCATTTTTAGTTCTTGCAAGATTTTCCTACAGCAACCTATTCCTTTTAGTAATCTCTTGAAGATTTACAGTCAATTTCTTGATGTCATCTTTCAAAGATTATTGAAAAGTGGATGCTTGATTTTTTCCTTTAGAAGAAAAATCCTTTAAAGAATTTTTCAAGGAACAATTTTGTTCATCAAGGCTTTGATAATCCATTCTTAATGATGCATAATCACTCATAAGTTGATTCTTGTTAGAACAAGCAGAATAATAAGCATCAATAAGAACATAAGTCAAATTTTCAAGTTTTCTCTTAGAAAAATTTTTGAGTTTAGGTTTAAGATCAAGAAAACATACCTTAGATTCTCCTTGTTCAATATCACCATCTGATTCTACACTTGTCATGTGTGAAAGTGTAGCCTCCTTGGAACTTTCTTTCTGTTGTTCACCATCTGAATCAGCAATCGCAACAAGTGCTAGAGTATCAACATTATTAGATTCACCATAGCCAATAATGAACAATTTTGTGGCTCTTCGTCTTCAAATTCATCAAAAAAAATTTCCATTTTAGCAAGAACCCTTTTAACAACAACATCAACTTCATGTTTTTTCATCTTTCTATGCAATAGAAGAACCAGGTCCTTCTTTTGTTCCTTCAATTTCTCTTGGTTATCTTTCTTGTGCTCCACTGTCCATAAAGGACAAAATTTTATGAAGTGTTCAGGACTACCACACTTGTGAAACACTTAATGATGATTCATTTTTTCATAATGTCTCAAAACTTGGTTCCTATTTTATAAATTCAGGCTCTTTCTCAACATCTGTTCAAATCTTCTAGTCGTGAGTGCCAAATTCTCAGGTTCAAAATCTACTTTTTCAGTAGCTTTTAGAATCAAATTATTTTTCTTTGTGACCCCAATAATTTCACGTTCTTGATTTTTCTTAAGCTCATATGTTTTTAAGTTTCCGATGAGCTCATCCACGGTTAATGTGTCCAAGTTATGAGCCTCAGAGATAGATTCAACCTTACATTCACATGACTCCGGCAATACACTAAGCAATTTTGGACAACCTTACCATTGGAAATAACTTCACCTAGAGAGTAGATCTCATTAATGATTGGTGTGAACCTGGTATATATCTCCTGAATAGTCTCTCTTTTCTTCATACGAAATAATTCATATTTTCTGTTTAGTACATCAATCTTAGACTTCTTCACTTGAATGGTACCTTCATGAGCTATTTACAAAGTGTCCTAAATTTCCTTTGCAGTGGAACAAGAGGATATCCTATTGTACTCATCGGGGCCAATGCCACATATTAGGATTTTTTTTGGCCTTTGCATTATTTTGAACATTTATCTTGTCATTATCATCAAATTCCAATCTCCCTTTAGGAACCCATGTTTTTCTATCTTCACTAACCTTTATTGGGATTGTTGGACCATCCAATATAATATTCCATAGATCATGATTTTCTCCAATAATGAAGTCCATCATCCTATTCTTCGACCACCCATAATATTGTACATTAAAGAGGGGTGATCGAATTTGCGAAACACCTTCTTAAGATGTTGGTTAGGCAGCCATTTGATCCTTTACAAGGTGTTAGCCTTTAATTAAAAATACCTGCTCTGATACCAACTATTAAAAATAAACTAATCCCACCACACGTATTAGGAACCTGGTCTCAAAACTTGCAGTAATCAGTAAATGGTAAATTAAAGTGCAACATAAATTTACCGTGGAAAACTCCTTGCTCAAGAAAGTAAAAAATCACGACATACACTGTGTAGATTTCACCACCAATCTCCACTAATTTCAAAGAGCTTTGTTCAAGATTACAACCCCGCAATCCTAGAACCTAACTCTTAGCTCATCACTCAATAGTTTACTATAACTATTCAACTTACTATATGAGCACTCCAAGAAGTCAAATCTGCTTCTTGTTACAACGTCTCAAAAACAAAAAGTCAAACCCACTTTTTATTACAACACCCCACGAATAAGAAGTCAAACCCACTTCTTATTACTCATACTCACAATGTTCAATAATAGAAAAGATCACAACACAAAATCTATCTTATTAAAAACTCAAAACTCATCAATTTACTCCAACTGATAGAACTCAACAAAGACTACTAATTTTAGCCTTAAACTTCTCAAACTTCAGCATTCAATAATGCAACTCGAATAGAAACTGTGAACCAGGTTTCTGTTTTGCTGTAATGAAATCTTGCAGTTTTTGCTTTGGTGGCTATTGCTCTCAAGATGATATATTTCGTGGATGTGCAATGAGTGCGGCTCTTAATGATCTCCATGTCATATATATGCTGGACATTTTTCATACCCTAGAATATCACGAACTAGGACTCTTTATCCAAATAAAACATGATTTCCTATAAGAGATTAGGTGATTCCTTTCCTTATAAGAAGATTGTATCATATAAGGAAATTGACTCCTCTTTAGACTCTATTTCTTATTTTTATTTCTTTCCTTCTTTGTTATTTTCTTTCCCTCATTTGTTTATTTTCTTCTTTATTTTGTGGCTCTAATCATCCTTATTTGTACTTGATTTTTTTGTGTATTCACGTCACCTGTTTCGAGACCTGGTACACACCTGTTCTGGGACCTGGTTCACATGATACAACATACAAAAGACAACAAGCAGTAAACTAGATTCTTATTTGTCAATCATCAAAACTACAAACATGTTCTCCAACAAAATATAAAGCATAATTATGAAATGTAACTATAATTTGCATATTTACGAAACATAGCTTCATTTACTATATGAGAAGGGTATCAATTGTACCAACGAAAGAATTATATTCAGACAACAAATATTAGTTGTATCAATTAAAAATATACGGAAGTGTTGTATCCTTGTAGTGTATATTTGCTGCAAAACCCAAACAATAGGTATGTTTTATAATATTTTGAAAACAAGAAAAGAAAAAGGTTACTATGTAGTATTTATTAAAAAAAATGGCTCAAGTTTCAAGAATTGGACAGAAATAATCTTTGGGCCTTTTTAATACCTTTTATAAGTCATTCGTGTAATAAGGCCCAATTATTTATTCGTTTTAGCTAATGAAAAAAGAAAACACTCAACTGCTAAGTACAGTTTTTTTTTGTGTATTATTTTTTAATAGGATTTTTCAATTCTTCTTTAATTTCTTATTTGAAATAGTATTTTTTTTTTACATTATAATTAATTGATCTGAAGTCTGCGGTGATAAAATTAAAGAAAAAGACTAATATTGCTTCGAAATTGGCTAGGAAAGGGATCAAATTTGATCCTAACTTCGTTGTTAATGATGATGATTTTGATGATTTAACAAGTCGTGATGTTCAATTGAAGGATTCAAAAAATGTTCATACACAATGTGTTAGGAAAAAATGTAAAAATACCTAGTAATACATGTGATCGAATGACTCGATCTCAGAGTCATTCACCGCCTGCGGCAAGAAATACATCTCAGAGTAGTACTTCTAATCGAATTATTAGGTCTCAAGATAAAGTATTATGTGATCCATTAATGCAAGAACAAAAAAAATAGCTAAAAAACGAAAAATATAGGCATGAGTGATGAAGTAGATCCTGTTGCTCTTCCCAAAAAATCAAAAAAAAAATCATTTAACCAATGATGAAAATGATTGCAAGTCATCTAAAGGAAAGAAAAATATTGGTGTGAATGATGAAGGAGATCATGTTGTTCCTCCCCAAAAAAAAAAAAGAAATCGATCAAATGATGGAGAAAATGATGTTCAATCATAAAAAGAAAAGTAAAATAATTTTTATTCTTTGAAAGAGAAAAATATTCAAATTACTGATTTTGAGGTACATTGGTTGTTCTTTCTATTTAGGGTTATTAATTATGTATGTAGATATTTTAATTTTTGTGTTGAATTTGTGCATGTTTAGGATATGTGTGTTATTGTTGTATAAAATAAAATGTTCAATTTCAGAGAATGGCCAAGAAACCAAAAAAAAAAAAAAAATTCACCTGAGACATATAGCAAGTGTTCGGCCTGGATTGATTCTGGGACAGAGATCCAAAAACGTTGTTGTTAATAGGCAAAACTCTTTCCTCGGTCCTTCTTAATAAATCCTATATAGATCTAAATATTTGTCACAATACTACCAAAAAGAATAAGTCATACACAATATTTAGTCGGTGTCCTTGCACAGTAACATAAATATCAATGTCGTTTTTACAATTGATTTTCGATGAAAATTTACCTTGATTTTTCATTATATAGCACCAAAAGAGAAGAACTCCACTACTAACTCTGTAAATACATGGCCCTCGATTTATATAAGGCCAGTGTTTTCTTCCAAGTCAAAACGCAACACTAATATAAAGAATTTGGTCATAATGTGCATTAAGATGTATATTTTATTAATGGGCCTTCATGCAACGCAATGTTGACTCAATTGCGCCTAAATTCAGTAGAACTTAACGTTGTATTTGGCAGTATCTGAATCAAAACAATAAAGGAATACAATGTTCTGCCCCTTGCTTGCAGAGAAAAGGTATGAAAATAAATGACTCACTCCAATTAATATGCATAATCTAAATTTCAAAAGGAAAAACGTCCGAATCCAAAATTTTGCCTAAAATTGCTATGAGAAATCCAATTTTTTCGTTCCATACCTTAACATCTTCGTGAAATTGGCGTCATTGTTCAATATAAATAAATATGCTGGAGTTGAAAAGTAAAGCATAAAAAATTATTCACAGTTCATAATGTGAAAGCAAAGTTGGAAACAACCTCCGACCATTGGTACAACTCCGCGATATCATAGAATATCAATACAGAATCTTAACAAAATATCAAAAATAGATACAACGCCCTAAGTCGCATGATCTGAAAATTTTTAGATCAACTTGAAAGAACTAATAATTAAGCAAATCTTGACAACATACCTCTTTGATTAGGGGTGGGCGTTCGGTTGGTTTGGTCTGATTGTTTAATATCGGTTCGGTTTATCGGTTTTCGGATTGACAAAAATGACATCCGTAACCAAACCGAAATAAATTCAGTTTGGTTCGATTTTTACAAATTCGGTTCGATTATTTCGGATTTTTATTTCGGTTTGAAGTATTAAAGTAGTTAGCCTCTTTTTTTCATAACTGAGCATTTAAAATTGATGGATTTTTTTAGAAAAATTATTTTTTTAAAACCTGTTTTTTATTCTCAAATATAAATAACTATAAATAACTCAACATGGATGAAACGAAATGAAATAATGATAAGCTTAACATAATACATAACGTCATTAATCATTACATATAATATAACCTTGCACAAATAGTCTACAAAACAACACAAAACTTATAAAAATAGTGCATGAAACAACATACTTTCTGCATAAATAGTCCATAAAATAGTCCAAAGTCACCAAAATAGCACTAAAACAATCCATGTAATATTATATATATATATAATAAATAAAATATATATATTATTTATTTATAAAATTTTGGTTTTTCGGTTTAACCATTTTTAAAAAAAAAAAAAAAAAAATCGAACCGAAAAATTGAAATTTTAAAATCACAAACCGAATCTGATCCGAAAAATCGAAAAACCAAAATTAAATTTCGGTTTGATTTTTCAATTTTTTCGATTTAAACCAAACTATGCCCACCCCTACTCTTGATACCTCTTGTCTTCATGACCGACAAAATTTGAGAAATAAGCCATTTCAATAATAGATTCCTTATTGAAGCATGTACAATATGCATAATTTAGATGTAGAAGAATGTTTTCTTAAAACCTTGGTTATTCCACATAGTCATAGATGTTTTTTTAAAACAAATAGAGTAAAAGGAGATCAAGCAGTAAGAAACCACAGAAGTAGTAACTATTTTTCTTGTAGATAAAATGGTTTTGCATCAAAAGTATAATTAAAATCTAATCTAATTAAGTGTAAGAAGTTGTATAAGTTTCAAATTTTAAAAATAGATGGAAGTTAGCAGTATATTAGGATTAAAACTCATCTTTATAATTTTAAAATTTGAAATTTTTTTTTTAAAATGGCAACTATAAAAACTCTGCCAAAATTTAAATTTATTTTTAAAATGATAAAATAAATTAAAAAGAGTAGTAACTAATAACTACCCTAATAAAAATTAGTTGTTGACCAATGTTTAATAACCAATAAAAGTGATTGTTTGTAAAAAGAAAAAAAAAATAATGAATATTTTAAATGAAGACACTTGGATGAATAAGATTCTGATACTTGGGCGAATGAGAAGGTTGCATCCTTTGTTATTAATAATATATAGATATAGATATAAATAATAATATACCAAGGATTTCAATTCTACATAAGGTATTTTCTTAATTTGGTGTTAATTCTTTATGCAAGGAAAAACTTTTACTTTAAAACAATCAACACTAATGTACTTAACAATAATAACAACATATTCAGTATAATTTCACCAGTAAAATCTAAAAAGGATAAAATGTACATAAAAATTATTTCTATCTTACCATGAGCTATTTTAGCCCTCAAATCCAACCTTCAAAAGTACCTGAATTTTTTAATTTTATTTTTAAAAAACATTATAACTATTTATTCTTTGATATTTCTGTTCAATAGATGCATCAAAATTAAAGGTTTAATAAAAGTTCAAAATATTTTTTCATCAACCTTCAAAATATTTTTTCATCAACTTATATTATAGTCATTAAACTAAAAGAAATAATATCTTAATCATAAAACATTTGTGTAATTGTGTACTAATAAAAAAATAATAATTTAATACGGTTAAGCAAATATAATAATAGATTCATAATTTTTTTTAAATATTGGCCCACGTATTGCGCGGGTACGAATACTAGTTATAATATCTTCTATGCGGTGTTGTTTGACTGGACATGATATTTTAAGAAAAAATGGAAAGACTTTTGAAATTTGTGTTTAAAATGATTTGCAGATATTTGTGTGACTATGATCATTGAATTAAGGGTGAACGGAGAACTTTAAATTTAGAGTGGTCGTAATTATAGTAAGGTGACAGTCTTTTTTGGGATGGACCAAGAGGAAAGGGTGTCACGTAAAATGGGATGGAGGGAGTATTATAGTTTCAGGTGTAGAAGAAATTCAGAAAATTTAAAGTTGAAATATTGTACCCTTTTACTCTTTTGTAAGTGTAAATATGATGAAAGTTGATGTTATATGAAAATTTTCAATCATAGAATTATGAGTAGAATTGAAAGTAGTGGGCTAAAAAGGGGTGTGTAGTGGGATGATTGGGATCTCTTCACCCTTAGTCAGAGGTTTCAGTTATAAGTCTTCGGTATGGAGACCCCTTAGTCAGAGGTGGATCCAAAAATTGAACTTTGTGCGTTCCATTATAGTTAAAAAAGGGTGTGTAGTGGGATGATAGGGATTTTTCACCCTAAATCAGAGGTCTTGATTACAGGTCTGCGGTATGAAGACCCCTTAGTTTGATGTGGATCCAAAATTTGAACTTTATGCGTTCCTTTATAGTTATTTTGTTGTTGCTACTGTTCTTATTTCTGCATTTCCTTTTCCTAACTGCTTGGATATGCTTTATTTTAAGCCAATCGACTATCAGAAATAGCCTCTCGATGGCTACGAGGCAGGGATAAGGGCTGCGTACACAATACCCTCCCCAGACCCCACTTTTGGAATCGCACTTGTTATGTTGTTGCTGGTCACTTACAGCCTATATATAGATATGTTGATGCATAGTGGAGTCTGATTCTATTCACCGTATAAAGGTTTCATTTTTGCTGCTCTGCGTCAAATCTAAAGGGGAGAAAGCTTTTCTTGTTGATTGTTTGTCTTTCTGTTTCGTAAAGTTTTGTGCGAGTTGGACGGTTTGCAGCAGAGGATAAAATATTAGGACTGGATAGATTTTATTCCTTTCTGATACTTTTATAGGATGGTTTAATTGTTTAGCAACTTCTTGTGGTAGCTTTGCGTATGTTTCATGTTACATTTCCTTTTTCTGTTTGTTTGATAGCATTAAAATTTGGACCTTCTCGAAATGAGAAATTCTTGGTTGTGAGGCTGTGTGAAAAACTGATGGGTGGATTTCATTCTAATAAATACTGAACCGGTGTAGGATTTATCAATTGTAGTTCTGAACTAACTCAGATCATCAAATAGAAAGAAAATGATTATCTAGCCATACTTTGCGTCCATGTGCCCTTTTATCTCGTATTTTTTACTTGTCAAAATGACAATGTTTAGGTAATGTGCAATGTCGATCATGCTACAGTCATGGTAAAAGTAAATGAAGAGTCACAACATCCTTGTTGTGGATCCCTCTCATAGTCTTGGTTGTTTTCGGCAGTCAGAAGTATCAAGTTCGATCCTAATATGTAGTGAAACTTAAAGCTTATCATGCATTAGGTTTAAGACTTCAATCAGCTGTTTCCACTTGCGATTTAAAAGAAGTGTAGACAAATAACTCAATATTTCTGAGGGTTGAAAAAGAAAACTTGTTTGCCATGTCGAGATTTTCTTAAAATTTCCTACCTATGTTGGAGTTTATCATGCTGTTTCTTTTTCGTCATAGTTATACTTTATAAAAATGGATGATGTGTGGAAAATGTGTTATGTTTTTGTTTTTTCTGTGTCAGCATGATCATAATTTGATTCAGAAAGGTAGTAATGAAAGCTTCATTCGTTTTCGTGCAATCGCTTTGAGTTTCCTTTGTTATTTTGGCTGGAAAAAGTATCTCCGCTCACTTTTATTTGGTGTATAACAGTTTGTGCTGCTGTGTTAACATAGGTCATGGGACAGCGGTAAATGCAAACTTCAAAGATAATGCCCGCCGGCATTGTTGCTGGTATCAGGTAACTCAAAATGGAAGCATGCCATACACGTTGTGTTGTTAACTTAGTTGTAGTATTTCATTTATCTGTTCTGTTTCATTCATAAGTATATCAGATTTGTCTGGCGTGTTCTTTCGATACATATTACATATAACATGTGAAGTTGCTTAATCGTGGTCTCCTATGTCTATGGTACTTACCTTAGTCGTAGACTGAACATTAGGTTGCTACGCACAGTGATATCAACTATCCTATGGTACTTACCTTAGTCGTAGACTGAACATTAGGTTGCTACGCTCAGTGATGTCAACTATCCTATGGTACTTACCTTAGTCGTAGACTGAACATTAGGTTCCTACGCACAGTGATGTCAACTATCCTAGAGCGTCATATGTTACGTTTCATTTGGTGTTTCTTTCTTCGTTTTAGGGGGAAACACATCTAAAGTTTGAATTTGTAGTTAAACTATCCAATTAGTATATTAATGTTTTTCATTGACCTCTTGATCCACATAACCTTTTCAATGCAAGTTGACAAGTGTCATCTAGATTAGAAAAATAATTCTCCCGTTTCGTCTATAGCAGATAGTCAGAGAGATACTTTCCCATCTCTACCTACCTATGATTAACATGAGGGACACTGAACTACTTCACAAGGTCACGCGGTTCTTTAGATATTCCTAAGTTGCATGGACACTTCACTTTCGATGCCGCACCCATGTCGGATTCTCCAAAAATACACTACTTTTAGCTAATCTGACACACACACGCTGACATTTCAAAAGTACAATACTTTTAGCTAATTCGACACGCACCCAGTGACATTTCTGAAGAGTCCGAGCAACATAAAGATATTCTAAGGATCATCCATCTATTTTTTTTGTAGGTTGAGAAAATAGTTTATTGGACTCTTTACTTTCTTTTTTTTCTACAAGTGTTTGAACATTGAAGACTTGCTATAACATAAGAAAGACCAAGCAAACATCAGTTCTGAAGTTTGCTTCAAGTAATCATTCAGAATATGTACTAATCGCATATTCTCGAGCTGTTTGAACTATGTATGTTATTATAGTTTTGTAGTAGCTTGAACCATCACCTTCCCCTTTATGCTCTCCTGTGTTGGTACGTGGATTCTCGAGGGCCATAGCTCCCCGTTCTACCCAATCTCCTTCTGATCAAGGCCAGAAAACACTGAAAAAACTTTGACCACGGGTTGCAGTGTCTGTTTTTCATTTTTTTTGGTCTAGTACAGGGAGCCATAGGTTCATAGTCTAGGGAAGAATACTGCCATTTAGAGTTGTCAATACGGGTTGGCCCAGCCCATACGGACTTTGAGTTTAACGGGTCAGACCGGGCTGGCCCATTTAAATGATTGGCCAAAAAACACCAAGCCCACGCTATTACCCTGTAGGCTGCGGGCCTCACGGGTCAGCCCACTTTTTAAAAAATAATATTTTATAATTTAATTTTACACCGTTAATAAACATAAATATTTATCAAACAATGACATATAGTATTAATGTTTGTTAATAAAAAGGGAGTCAGAGCTCGAATCACCAAAGTAGGAAGAAAACGAAGATGTGGCACTACTCAATCGGAAACATCACGGTTGAAAGTCGATGACGCTCTGAGGGAGTAGTGAAGAGGAGGCGGCTAGCTGAACTAAGGAAATTAGGAAAGTGAAGAGTACAATGTACTCTTTATGTTTTAGTGGTAGATATTTAATTATTTTATTATTTATTAGATAGGAAAGTATGAAACGTTCAAATTTCTATTTTCTTTGTTAATGGAACCGGTCAATGGTCATCATTGGACTTGATTGTTTTTTAATTCTTTTATTATTTTTCAGTATTTTATTTTATTTTTAAATTATTTATTATTTGATTAATGGGCCGGCCCACGGGCTAGCCCAACCCACATTCCTCAAGCCCTACGGGCCATGGGTTTATTCGGGCTGGGCTAAAAAGCGTTGTTCTTAAATGGGCTGCAAAAATTGAAGCACACCCCATCAGGTCGGGCCGGGCTGACCCACCGGGCCTTGGCCCATGTTGACGGCTCTACTGCCATTAAATGATCTAATATGATACTCCTTCCGTCCCATTTTATGAGTCGTCATTTGACCGGATACGGAGTTTAAGAAATAATGATGACTTTGTGGTGTTAAATATGTCATGGGGAAAATTAATACTAAAGAGTCGCCAAAAAAGGAAAGAGACATTTTTTAAATGGACTAAAAAGAAAAGTCGGACAAACAAATTGAAATCGGGGGAGTAATTGATTGTCGATTGCACCTAACAGTTTGACCTAGTGGTGAATGTTGTTTGTGCAAGCCTTGGACGGAGCTACCTGGTTGGAGGTAATAGGTATCCGGTGGAAAGATCGAGGTATGCACAAGCTAATCCAGACACCATTATTATCAAAATACGTGTATATGTTAAAGAAAATCACTGTGGCTAACAGTGGTTCGTAGATGCACCAAATTTTCGTGCTTAGTTTCCTTTTCGTTAATGGTTCTTGGTAATCTGTTTGTTCATATCTAGTCAGGAAAATCGATAATGCTGACATGACATCTTCTTTTGCAGTGTGGTAATGACTGGATTTTACCTGTATAAGATTGCCAGGGGTGGAAACCATTTCCCATCTAAAGCCGAGTAATGGCGCATTTCGCTAACCGCGGTTCCAGCTCCAGACCGTGTTTACTGAAAGAGATAGATTCTTATCACGGATTACTGTATACGGCTACACTTGGTTTTATTTTGTTTTTAGACTGAACAACATTGTATCAATGAGTAGAGTTTGAGTTTGTCTTACTCTTAATTTGCATTTTGTCTTTGATTCAGCATTTGAATTTGCAGCTAAGGTGTAATTTCTTGATGTCCAATGAACTTAGCATCACAAAACCTACTTCTTGATCTTGAGTTAAAGCATGTAAAGAAGCAAGGAGATTATCCAATTAGTGAATCTCCCAGAAACACTTGCAAATAAATAGACAAAAGATTGTTACATGAACAATAAGTCACAAATATGTGAACTATTAGAAATCCAGGTTAGGGTTGCATATGATAGACCACAAGGCCACAGCCTGATCCTCTCCGAAATTCGGCACATAGCAGAAGCTTATGCATCAGATTGCTTTTTCTCGCGAATATGTGAAGAATGATATGAGTTTTAGGTTCTTATTCAGGTGATTTCTTTTCATCTTTTCATTTTTCATCTGTTAAACCTATTTAGATTGAGTTACTTGAAACATGTGTAGGTAAAAATGTAGAAACTGATCCGGACACCACTTTCATCGAAAAACAAAGACAGACTGCAGTATCACTTAAAAAAACAATATATGACATATCCAATGTAATTCCACTAGTGAGGCTAGAGTGTACGCTGCTAACCTTGGCCTTGAGAAGGTAGAGAGGATCCCACAAGTGAGTTTAGAGCATACGCTGCCTAACCTCCACCTTGAGATGGTAGAGAGGATCCCACAAGTGAGGCTAGAGCATACACTGCTAACCCTGACCTTGAGAAGGTAGAGAAGATCGACAGACCCTCACTCAAGTATATCACTTGAAGTAGTATATACTGCAACACATAACGTGAGAGAGATCATATACAGTTCCAACTTATCGTTCATCTCAGACTGCTCAGCTATCACACGAAATCATCGAGTTATGAGAGGTAAAAACAACACTTTCCACTAAACACCAAGAGAAATTTGTTTCTCCAATACTATCAACCCTTCACAACTATAATACCAATTTGGCTATGCATATGAAAAAAGGTTCATACAATAACAAAGTATTCCACTGTACGGATTACACAAATAGGGTGACATTCTTTAACATATGCAATAACTGCAAATCAAAAGCTTGTTCAAAGCCAAATATTCTCATATTTGAACCAGGAAAAAGCTGCTGCCCCTACATAGGTTGAGACAGAGGACACACAAGGGAACCAGTATCGACGTTTGCCATCTCTATGTCCATCATGGATCATGGCAAGCCCTTCCTGTTGGATGCGTGAGAGACATATTTGTTAACTCCAACCACAAGAAATCTAGGAAGGATATATATGGAGCCTTGATGGAAAAGAACGAAGGAAAGAAGAAGGAATGTCATTGAAAACTTACCTCTAACAGTGTTTCAAGCGCATCAGTCATGCGACCGGAAGACCAGTTTAGGCGTCTTTGTACCTCATCAACCGTCACAAAACCTTGAGCCTGTAAAGGCACCAGAAAACAATCATACTACATTTCCTCTTTTAGTATATATATGATGATAAAGCACGTTCAGTTTCATATATTAGGCAATGTTTCAAAGTTTAATATGGAGAAGATTTTATTACTGATGGTTTCAGAAGGAAACTGAGATGGAAATTAAGTACTAAGCAATAATGCTCAAACAACAAATTAGGTGGCCAACAGAGTTGAGGACCAAACTTCCGTAATACTACAAGAAGGGGAAAAAGTAAGAATCGAGCTATAATGACAAATTCTGCTGGAAGAAACATAAAGACAAAGGTTGTACCTGGGCCAGCTCTAAAATTTCATTGTGATCCTTATTCAGTTCGGTAGGGACAGATCTAACAAGCTTTCTCTTTCCCATTGTAATCACCTCAAAACCACTGCCTAATACCTGAAAGATGTAATTAGATGTTAGGTTATAGTTCGAGCAACAGTAGCAAAAAATACAAGTCCAAAAGAATCAATGGTTACTACGCGTTCAAGAGAAATGAGCCAAATGACGGACTTTAAATCATGTTTTGGAAAGCTTTGTATTTCTCTTATCTTCCGTCTAACTGAGGAGGGTTGATGGGCAATAATGACCTGCAACATATATGTCCCCGTCTTGGGTGCTTCGAGTGCTAAGGACCCTATAAAAACTAAAGAAAACAGACAGTACTTATCCTGCAGTTCACCATTTTTTGGGTGACAAGTGGTTTTGCAGTACATTTTTTTTTTTCTACTTTATTTTGCCAAATGGAGCAACTAGAAAAATAAAATATCATGTATCCAAGGGTGAGACATGAAGATGCATAAAGCACTAAAATGTGAAATATGCTCTTCAGAGTACAGGAAAAAGAGGATTCGGTATATTTAGCATCAGTTGCTCAATCAATCTTTATTCAGTTACAACCAACTGAAACATAAAAACTTGAGCCAATACCTTCAGCTTGCTTATAGCACACAAGAAGTCATCTTCAGATATAGTATCGCGAACCGCTTTCCGCCTCTGACCAAGCAGTTTACAAAGATCATCCAAGCTTATCAAACCTCCATTGTGGGGTCTAGTACCCCTGCCAAGACAGGTGGCTTCATTTAATTCCAGTTGTTGTAGATTTATCAACAAATGATAATATTTAACTATTATGGATATTCAACAGAAAAAAGACAAGAATTAAGCATGATCAACGCGAAATATCAGACATAAGCCACTAGATAGAATATTGCTCAACGTCTGATTTCATACAGCAATGGGGATTATAACTGTTGAGCTGCAGTTTGCATCTCAAACTGCAGTGTGAAATATTTTCCAAACGTTAATCTCATGCACCGTTAAAATGAAGTCCCTAATCATGCCTTGCAATAACCAAAACTACTGAGGAGATTGATACCAACCAAGTTCATAATAGAAGTCACCAATCCCCAACAGTTCTGCCCAGAAACCTTGTTTGATGCTAGAGGATCTACTCCGACTTTAGCACACATCTCGTGGAACTGTGCCCTGAATGCAGGATTCTTGCGAGTGTCATTCTGCAAAATAGAACAAGGAGTAACCAAATATTTCTTCTTTTACTTTGAACATTTAATTAAACAAGTAAAATCATGTAGATAAATTTCAACCAGAAAAGTACCAAAGAAGCAGAGAGCACAACGGAAACCTATTTTACAACACTCTAGTTAGAAAATAAAAAGGAAAATATCCATCAAGCTCAACCAGCCTGATTGCTGGCCAAACTTTTAAAAATTGCGTATTTGACAATATAATTCCATCTTATCTAATAATACTATCCTCTACAAATGATGGAGCTGAATTGTGATCCCTTTGCTAAGATAACCACATATAAATCCCAAATCGACCATAAATAAGCTGAAAAAATTGTACCTTTTCATGTCTTTTCCAGAATTAACAACAGATGGCCAAGTTAAGATAATTTAGAGACATCTATAACATACTTCCAACAAGCACAACATACATGGGACCATTACTATTCAGGAATTAAACAGTTCTTCCTTTGGCTATATTTTTTTTCCAAATATTTTACAAATTACAAGTACTTCAAATTAGAGCAAATTTATGATTCACGATACTCTTCTTTCTGTAGTTTATCAACACTTAGGTTTTTATTTTTGAAAATTAAAAAACAGATGTGTTATTTCAGGTTGTTTGTAGTATTTTGCCACGGATTTCTTTCCGTTATTTCTTTCTCTATATTGTTTTTTTAACCCCTCCTTGCAGGGTGGCTATATTTTGGTTTAGATCAAAAAAATTAAAAAATTAAATCACAATTTAATTTTGATTTTTTAGTTTTTTAGATTGAATTGGATTTGTAATTTTAAAATTTTGATTTTTCGGTTCGATTTTTGGTTTTAAAAAAAAAAATTGGTTAAACCGAAAAATTGAAATTTTATAAATAAATAAATAATATATATATTTTATTATATATATCTGATATTTAGTAATTCACAATTAACATTTAACAGCAAAGTCGCATACGTCGCAGGCTGTTTATGGATTATTTTAGTGACTTAAATATTTTATGGGTTATTTTGGTGATTTTTGACTGTTTTATAGACTATTTATACAGAAATTATGTTGTTTCATGGACTATTTTTATGAGTTTTGTGTTGTTTTGTAGACTATTTATGCAAGGTTATATTATATGTAATTATTAATGACGTTATGTATTATATTAAGCTTATGATAATTTCACTTTGTATCATCTATATTAAGTTATATATAGTTATTTATATTTGAGAATGAAAAATAGGTTTGAAAAAATATTTTTTCTTAAAAGATTCATCAATTTTAAATGTTCAGTTATGAAAAAAGAGAGGCTAACTATTTTAATATTTCAAACCGAAATAAAAATTTAAAATAACCAAACCGAATTTTTAAAAATCGAACCAAACCAAATTTATTTCGATTTGATTACGGATGTCATTTTTGTCAATTCAAAAATTGATAAATCAAATTGGTATTAAACAATCAGATCGAACTGATCGAACACCTACCCTACCTCCTTGGAAGCCACCACCCCCTTTTACTTCCTTAGTGACTCGAACCGACAACCTTCAAATTCGAAGCAAGGGATGCTTAGTGTCTGAGTACTCCCTCTTGCCATATGATGTTGTGATGATGTCATATTTCACAAAATCAGATGCTTTAATTGTCATACTCCCCACCAGATCATTCAACTAAGGACCGAAAGAACGAACTAAATGGGTTTTAAGTACCTTAAACAATAAAAGGAAAAAAAGGGTCTTTGACACAAATAGCTATCGAATTCACTGTTCACTTTTTCTAGCTAGTGTGTGTAGATTATAAATTGATTATATATAGAGAGATTTTAATCAAAAACACATCTAAATTATTTCTATTTTTTAAATTTTTATACATAAACTATCACGTATTTGAGTTTCTCATCTGAACTATCACCAACTATTTATCAAAGCACACCTTAACTATTAATTATTCACTATTCCTACCTGATTGTTCAAGTATGAAACTCAAACAATTAAAAGTTAAGGCGGATTTTGATAAATAATTGATGATAATTCAGGTAGTAAACTCAAACGCGTGATAGTTCAGGTATGAATTTTTTTTAAAAAAAAGGAATATATTAGATGTTTTTCACCCTTCCCTCTATATTATGAATTTAAGTTTTGTGCACTGTTAGTTTATAAATTTTTATGTAAAAGATTTGGTAGTATACTGACAATGCGCAAAAATTAAAATCCTATATTATATAGTATTGGGTGGGCAGCTATTTAGATTAACTAGTCTAATATATGTGTGTTGCACGTGTATCTCATGTCAATCAATAAAACTATATATAAGAAAAATAAAATTACTAAAAAGTAGGTATTAGAATAAAGAATTAGGTAACAATCTAATGAAAATTTGCATATTAACTAACAATTCAGTCATTGAAAGTTTTAATCTTTACGACTTTTGACTCTCGATCGAGACCCAACCTTAACCGTAAAATCAAGTCCCAATATCCTAATTCCTGACCTGACATGAGACACGAATTTGTATCCTGACCTGTGATTGGACTTACAATCCAATTCCATACCTTTAAACCCAACTCCTGCCTCTCCACCCTAAACCAAACCCAAAGCCCTAGATTCGGGATTCAACTTTTATATGGGACCCGACTCTAGACTCGATTCTGATTTCGAAAGTCGATAATCGACCTCTGACTCCAATCGGGACCCAACTGACCCAACATGATAAAACTTTAATTTTTCTAGCTACTTCATTCATCGACAATATGCTTATTTCGTCCAATTTTTCTATCAGAAATTATATTTTTCTAAAAACTTTCTATTAGAAATTAAATTTTTGATCCAACTTAAAAAATATAAATTTTTCACGACGTATCAATATATACAATACTTTGTAAATTTTGTGTATTGCATACTTAGGGGTATGTTGTTTGATCTATTCATTTTTGTACGTACATATTTAGAGTGAGTGAAAATTTGAATCTTTAGTTCATCTAAGAAAGACTTAATTTAGTTTTAAAAGTTAGACATGGTTAATCTCCTTAACCAATTCATAGATGACATCAAACACACAGATCGATTAAAAGTACCCAACATAAAATATTTCACTTGAATCCTATAAATAATTTATTAATTTAAATATGTCGATTAGAAGTGCCCAACATAAAATATTTCATTTGAATCCTATAAATAATTTATTAATTTAACTCTTTTATTATTTCTTTCTTTTTATCATCTTATTTTTTCCTTCTTAAATTTGGTTATATAAGTGATTCTCTAAAAATTTTAATCATTTTTTTTAAATGTAATATAAAACTTCTTCGACAAAATATAGGTGAGGTTTAAATTCGATGATTTTTATAGTTAAAATTCTTATTTTTTAGTGAAAATTTTAAATTCTTAAAAACCTACACGTAATTTAAATCATACATTAATCATATTATATTAGAAGAAAATTACGCATAAAAGTTACGCCATTACAAAAAATATAATTCATCAAGAACAAAGAATTTACCATTTAATCCTAATTTGTGACCGATATGAGATGGAGAGAATAGTATATGTCTGCATAATTAAAATTACCTTTACATTGTTCATTTGAGAACTTATCTTATGAGCATTTATTATGTCCTCCAATGTATTTTGGCTATTGAATTGGAGTAGGAAATTGTAGAAAAATTTTATCTGAAAAACAGCCAAATTTGCTATCTTCAATAGTAAACTTCAGACACAAGTCATTCCCAACCGCGCATTTTTTCAGTCTTTATCAATGGTGGAGCCAAGATTTTCATTAAAGGATTTAAAATAAGAAGTAAATACGTAAGAAGTTAAGATGATTTAACATCCACTTCATCTATGTAAAATATTTTTAATCATATACTCCATAAATAGTGTAATTTTTCCGACAAAGAGAATACGGATGAAGTCCCTTTACCCTACCAAGCACAGTCCTGCCCTCCACACACAAAAAATATGAATTGTTAGTATAGTAAAATTTTAATATTATCACAAATCATCCAAAGATATTTAGAGACAAAAAATAGTTAAATATGAAATGCGAAATTTTGAAAGCAAGACAAAGTTACCTGCTACAACAACGACTTCAAGTATATGACTTAAAACTCAAAACAATACTAAGCTATAGCACGACAAAGTTACCTGCTACAACAATTTGATGTATATAACTTTAAACAAAACTAAGACAATTCCACCAACTAATACTACTACTACACGAAAAAATTTCTATAACAAACATCATCACTCTCTCTTTTCTCTTTCAATAATTAATGATACCCTCCCTCGCCAATTCCTTTTTCTTTTACTTTCTCAACCATATCACTGCAAACTACAAGAGCTTTAAAAGATATTGAAAAAGGTTAACAACACAATGCTATTAGTTTATTTGCTTCTTGTGATCATCTTAGTGGATGATCATAATTACCATGCTAATGTAGAAAAAAACTCACAAGCTCTCAACGATAAGCCCTAATTTATTTTTAAGAAATTTAATTGACAAAAAAGTTGAAAAGATAAATTGGCAAAAAGTTCGAATCATCTTTCTAAGGGTCTTACCTTTTATTCTTAACTCGGTGCAGCCATATATCTTTTCTAGGAGATTTCACCTCTGATTGAACATTCATCTATAATATACACTTGAAATTAATGAAACTGTTATAGACCTCACCTTCAAAGCTCATCAAAAAAGTAATTATTAAAATATCTCTGCCACCAACATTTCTAAATCAAACAAAAATATAACACAGATATTTATAAGATAAGCCGAGAAATCCATCTAAATGTTTCTATAGAAACTCAAAAGTCACGTTAAAGAAAGACCTGTTAAATTTCTTCACAAAAAATTTTAAATTCATAATTGCAGTTAGTGATAAAAATTGCACCGTATGATTTTATATATATATATATATATATATATATATATATATATATATATATATATATACCTATACAAATTCTCAAAAACTATTAATTCAAGGGTCTTTTTAATTTTAGGGTTCTTTATTTTAATATTTGAGTAAATAAGTGAAAAGATAATTTTGTCTAAAATTAAAATACAAAAAATTTGAATCACTTTTCCGTTAATTATCACACTTAAGAAAGAGGGCGACAAGGTCAGTGGTTTTTCATGATCACCTGAAGTTAAAAGTAGTATAATATCTTCACTTCTAGATAGAGATATCCCACTTTAAAGCAGCGCCTCGAGTTTGAAAGTGTTGAGGAAGGGTGAGCCTATATTCCAATTGTGATGTATTTGTTTAAAACTAAAAAGACAATTGTGTTGTATTTGTTTAAAACTAAGAAGAGGGATTGAAGGTCATACAATCACAATATCAATCATGAATCACCAATCAAACTTCAAAATCAATAACAATAATTTTATAAGTGTGGTTTAAAAAGGATAGGATGTACGCACATCTTACTTCTATCTTTGCATGAAAGTGAAATTGTTTTCAGTAGCCTTGGGTTGACAAAACATAATAGAATAACAGATCAAGCAAGAGGTAAATAGTTGTGCTAGATTTTGGCAAGAAATAAAACAATAGGTTGAGAAATTACCCTAGTGATGTCCCAGTATCGTTCCTGCGAGCAATATTATCACCTATTCGTGATTGCATTCGGTCTCCACATACCGAAGTTTGCAGAGAGACGAAGAAGCGATCGAGATAGTATATTATTTCAAAGTTTGGTCACAATATTACTTAAATAGAATAGTAATTTTTTTTAATTATTTATATAAGGTAAAGTTATAATCAATTTAAAAGTGTCAATTATTATGATTTCTTATTTACATCAAGTAAGGACTTTCATTAATTTTTTTACATATATTTATTTATAGTATTCTTTTCATATCTTTTAGGAGTCATTAATTTCTTTTTATATATATTTAGGAGTCTTTAATTTAATTAAAATTAAAGACATTCTTTTTTTTTTTGAAGTAAAATTCTAATTTATTCAGAAGTGTTTAAAAATTATTAATTTTTTCCTTTTTTATTATTATTTATAGTAGTCTTTCCATCCATAGTTTTTTTTATATTATTATTAATTTTTTTTCCTTTTCAACTTTCTGTCCCCACTAAATATTTGATACCTTTAATTTTAAAGGGACTTTTTCTTTCCTCTATTAACCGGATTTCCCCTTAAATTTTGATGGTTTTAGTTCCTTTTCTAAAGTCACTTCTTACTTCTTGTTTTGGTGTTTTTTTTTTTTAATTCCCCTTTATTAATGTGATTTTTCCTCAAATTAATTTTGATGAATTTTAATACGGAAAGATTTTACTATAAATATATTTAATTAATTTTTAATTCTTAATATTAGAAAAAATAGTGAAAAGACGATTTTGTCTAAAGCAAAAACTTTTAATGAAGGCCAAAAAGTTCAAATCACTTTTCTAAGGGTTTTTACACTTTTAATATACTAATTTAGTATACGTACGTTACACGTGTGTGTCATAAAAATATGTAATGTAAATACTATAAATATTTAAAATTTAGTGTTTGAAATCCACATTTTTGTGTCACGTTAATTTATAAAATTACATTAATAAAATGGTTAAAAAATAGCAATTGTTAGTAAAATAAATGTTACCATTATCTCTAATTTAGATAGTTGTAATATAAGAACACATGGTAGTACTTATCTTAAACGAAATTGGCTAATGATTACGCGAAAAAACTCCCTTAGATCAGAGGCGGATCCAGAATTTTAAACTTATGGTTTCCCAAGGGCTCCTTTCCTGTCACTAAGTTATCCCTTGGTTTAATTATGGGTTCCCACCTATTAATATTTATAACTTTTGGCGATTTTTCTATGTAACTTTAAGCCTTACGGTAGCGGGTGTGGGAGTTATGGGTTCCCACCTATTAATATTTATAACTTTTGGCAATTTTTCTATGTAACTTTAAGCTTTAAGATAGCGGGTGTGGGTTCCTGGGAACCCACACCTTCTACTCTACATCCGCCACTGTCTTAGATTGCGTCTATTATAACACAAATTTCAGATCTTATGATATTTAATATTAAGTTTACCTTTTTTATTTTAGTTTTTCTACATATAACAAATCTTTTACCTATTTATCATTAATGTAAAAATATTAATTTACGTGATTTGCCCAGACAATACACATTTTTGCTTAATCAATCAATTTTGAAAAATTTTAAAACCTATTCCATTAGGTTTCATTAGAACAAAAATCCTACCTATGATAGCTTTCAATTTAAGTCGAACCAATGTATTTCTCTGAAACAACTCTGTAAAATTTAGAATATCTTCTTTCATTATGTTTGGTTGAAACAAAACCCTATACAAAATAAACAACGCATCATGCAATATATATACACAACGATTTAAATGAAATATTAAAAAAAAAAAAAGTTAAAAGTTGAGTGAAAAGCATAAGAGTGAGAAACGTACCTTGAGGTCTTTGATGTTGATGTTTTCTCTATCTATATATAAAGAATTCCAAGGAAAAAATAATACCCTAAATTATACAACTTGTATTTTAGGACTTTTAACACAATTCCAATAAGGAAAACTTTAATAACTAATTTTAGTTGATTTTGAATTCCTAAATATTAAATTTCTAAATATAAAAGGAAGGTAATTAAATGACTAATTTTAAATAAAATTTTATTTGATTTAAAGCCCTAGATATAAGGAAAATAATCATATGTAAATTCCAAAATATAATATTGAAAAATAGTTGTTGAATTGTTTAGTAAGAATTTTTTTGCTTTTTTTCTTAAACGCCTTTTGCCTATTTTTTGCACCAACACACCACTCTTAATATAGGAAATATTTATACCAAATTTTATTTGGATGCTGAAAAAACGTATCCTATTTTTGTTAGAAAAGGTTTTATTTTTAAAAAATTATTGTTAATATTTAGTATCACTAAAATAATAAAAAAATAGTTAAAAGATAATTTTGTCTAAAGAAGAGTCTTTTAATGAAGGATGAAAAGTTCAAATCACTTTTCTAAGGGTCTTCACACTTTTAATATATTAAAGATTCTTGAGAAAAATACCTTGTGTTTGCGAGCAAAATCTTCAAGCTGAGATCAAAAAGTAGCTAGCTACTCTTTCATAAGATCCGTTCTCAATTTCGCTACATTTTCTCCTAACAATCGATATTGATCCATCAACAACAACAAACCTAGTGTATTCCCACATAGTGGGGTCTGGGAGGGTAAGATGTACGCAGTCCATACCACTACCATCGAAGAAGTAGAAAGGTTATTTCCGATAGACCCCCGGCTCAAGACAAGGAATAATAATCAAATCCATAATAAAGCATGGAACAGGATGACATAACATAAATACGACACCCACAAGTAATAGTAACCAAAGAAAAGTAAACAAAAATCGTAATAGAGCATGAAACAAGGTGTCTTAGCAAAAATAATACATCCACCAAGTAATACCCTATACTAGCGACCCAAACTGATACTAGCCTTCTATCCTAATTCGTGTCCTCCAGATCTTTCTATCTAGGGTCATGTTCTCAGTAAGCTATAACTGCTCCATGTCCCGTCTAATCACCTCTTTCCAGTACTTCTTCGCCCTACCCCTACCCCACCTAAAACCATCCAAAGCTAGTCTCTCACACCTACGAACCGGGGTATCCGTGCCTCTCCTCATCACGTGTCCGAACCATCTCAGTCGGACTTCCCGCATCTTGTCTTTCACTGAAGTCACTCCAACCGTCTCCCGGATAGTCTCATTCTAAACTCTATCACCCCTAGTTAGCCCACACATCCAACACAACATCCGCATTTCTGTCACCTTCATTTTTTGAATGTGGGAGTTCTTGACTAGCCAACGCTTCGCTCCATACAACATGGCCGAACGGACTGCCACCCTGTAGAATTTTATTTTAAGCTTGGGCGGCACCTTCTTATCACACAAAACCCCCGATGCGAGCTTCCACTTCATCCATCCTACCCCAATACGGTGTGAGACATCCTCGTCAATCTCACTATTTCCCTGAATCATGGACCCGAGATACTTGAAACTATCCCTCTTACATACCACCTGTGAATCCAACCTTACAACCACCTCGTTCTCCTGCCTACTTGAAACTATCCCTCTTACATACCACCTGTGAATCCAACCTTAGAACCACCTCGTTCTCCTGCCTCACGTCATTAAACTTACATTCCAAATATTCTATCTTGCTCCTACTCAACCTGAACCCTTTGGACTCAAGAGTCTGTCTCCACACCTCTAATTTATCATCCACACCCCTTCGCATCTCATCAATCAAAACTACATCATCTGCAAAAAGCATACACCAAGGCACCTCTTCTTAGATACGCTGCGTCAACACATCCATCATCAAAGCAAACAAAAATGGGCTAACAGTAAATCCCTGATGCAAACCTGTCAAGATAGGAAAATGCTTTGAATCTCCTCCCGCCGTCCTCACTTGGGTGTAGACATTTAAATTTTGTGGACTCTACAAAAAGAGTTCAATTTTGGTTAGAATTCTCTTAGGGCCTACTTTACCCTAAATCTAGCTTGGTGGCTACTCTACCTAAACCCTAAATTACGCCTATATAAAGAGGGCGAATATTCCTTTAAAGAGGCACCTCCAAGATCTCAAATATCCCAGAAATTCATGATATTCATAAATATCGAATATCTCAAAGGTCAAAGGGATCAAAACCCTCTCTTCTTAATTAATCAAATAAATCAAGAAGATCGACAAATCCTCCTTTCATAGAGATAAAATCCAAATATTCTTATATTCGAGAAATACGCCACTAACGGTCCTCGGATTATGGAGAAATTCAAATATTCCTATGTTTGAGAAATACGCCACTAACGACCCTCAGATTATGGAGAAATTCAAATATTCCTATGTTCGAGAAATACTCCACCAACAGTCCTCGGATTACGAAGAAATTCATATCCAAATCTTCCTATGTTCGAGAAATACGTCACTAACGGCCCTCGAATTATGGAGAAATCCAAATGTTCCTATGTTTGAGAAATACGCCACTAACAACCCTCGGATTATGGAGAAATCCAAATGTTCCTATGTTCGAGAAATACGCAACTAACAGCCCTCGGATTATGGAGAAATTCATATTCAAATCTTCCTACATTCGAGAAATACGCTACTGACGGCCCTCGAATTAAGGAGAAAATCAAGAGAGAAGAATCAAGGGAGGAACAGATTTGTACCCACATCGTTTATCAATAAAATTGTTGTTTCTTCATATTTTTATTTGTGGTTGAAATTTATTTTTCATGAATCAAATTATTTTGGAAACAAACTGGCATGCCCAGTGGGACCAAATCTACCATTCATCTCTTCTCTCATAAATCAAATATGAAACTGTGTAGCCGCAGGATCGTAAAGATGAAAATGGTACTTCAAGACTCATCTTTGAGTTTCATCAAGTCTACACCCTGACAAGCCTTGAAGTAGGGGGCATTTGTAGACATTGACATTTTGTGGACTCTACAAAAAGAGTTCAATTTTGGTTAGAGTTCTTTTGGGGCCTACTTTACCCTAAATCTAGCTTGGTTGTTACTCTACCTAAACCCTAAATTACGCCTATATAAAGGGGGCAAATATCCCTTTAAAGAGGCATCTCCAAGATCTCAAATATCCTAGAAATTCATGATATATTCATAAATCTCGAATATCTCAAAGGTCAAAGGGATCGAAACCCTCTCTTCTTGATTAATCAAAAAAATCAAGAAGATCGACAAACCCTCCTTTCATGGAGATAAAATTCAATTACTCCTATGTTCGAGAAATACGCCACTAACGGCCCTCGGATTATGGAGAAATCCAAATGTTTCTATGTTCGAGAAATACGACACTAACGGCCCTCAGATTATGAAAAAATCCAAATGTTCCTATGTTCGAGAAATACGCCACTAACGAACCTCGGATTACGGAGAAATTCATATCCAAATGTTCCTATGTTTGAGAAATACACCACTAACGGCCCTCGGATTATGGAGAAATCCAAATGTTCCTATGTTCGAGAAATACGCCATTAACGGCCCTCGGATTACGGAAAAATTCATATTCAAATCTTCCTACATTCGAGAAATACGCTATTGACGGACCTCTAATTAAGGAGAAAATCAAGAGAGAAGAATCAAGGGAGGAACAAATTTGTACCTACATCGTTTATCAATAAAATTGTTGTTTCTTCATATTTTTATTTGTGGTTGAAATTTATTTTTCATGAATCAAATTATTTTGGAAACATTGGGTCTTAGCTCCATCATACATGTCCTTGATTGCTCTACTATACGCCATCGGGACCCCACTCACCTCCAAGCATCTCCAAAGAACCTCCCTAGGGACTTTATCATACGCCTTCTCCAAGTCGATAAACTGGTGCAGGTCCTTCTTCCTTTCCCTATATTGTTCCATCAATTACATCAAAAAAAAATAAAATCAAATTATCGAACAACAACAAAAATACCAATTTTTTTCTAAAATTCAAAATAAATACTAAATATATATTGATCCTTCAAAAGAACATCGCAAAAAAAAAATAAAATACTACAATTTTCCATAGTCCAGCTGAATACTTTAGCTGGTTTTTTCGTTTGTGGAAAAAGAAAGGAGAAAAATAGCTCAAAATGGCTCTAATTTGGGATTTTTAAGTTTTAAAGCAATATAAATCCGACAGTTTAGAACTTAATTAAAAAAAAATGATAAGTATAAGCATTCAGTTGTCACGTCACATTCCCTTTTAGCTGATGTGGCACCGTTATTCGATCAAACGAGACTCATATTAAAGGTGCCATGTCAGCTAAAAAAATTAACAAAAAATATCACGTCAGCATAAAAGGGTGACAAAAATACGTTAAAATTGAGTTAAGGGCTAATAGGATCTCCGTGAAATTGAAGCATGTCGTAGGAAATTTGGTCATAGTCCGAGAGGGTATTGGATGTTTATCTCAAATTACTATAATTTCAATTTTGAATTTGTCGAAATACATAATTAGATCGCTCCCAATATATTTTTTCCTTTATAAAGATACATAATTAGCTTCAAATACATTTTTTTCGATTTCAAATTTGACGAGATAAATAATTAGCTCCTGTTACATCCAACGATACATAATTAGTTAGAATTTATATAAATACTTGGAAAGAATGGGGATTTATATAAATATAATAAGTTAAATGTATGTTTATGTTTTTTTCCCATCTTTTATATGGAATGCAAGTGTCGATATTTTTTTGGTAGAGTGATGCATTTTCGGTCTACATTTGTAACTATAGTTGGTTTTTGGATTAAGGCCTCTACGATCTCTTAAAGATGTCCATGTAATTTAATTAGACATTTTTAGATGCAGACAATTTTCGTTTTTTTGTCTGATCACAATCTTGACCATCGATCGAGTTATAAATACGAGTAGATAAGCGATTACAAAGGTATTACGAAGGGAGAGGGCTAGTTGGGCCTGCCTTTTCAATCAATTTTAAATCGTTCGGTGTCGCTATTAGTGCGATCAATTTTCAATCGTTCGGTGCCTCTATTAGTGCGAGTTGGAAGGAGTTTTGGTTTTGAATCACCCTTCGGTTTAAAGATTGTTCCTATCGAAAACTCATACACACAATTAAGTTAGACATGCCTCCTACTTCTGTTTTGAAAATGTATACATACATAAACACACAATCACCACACACATATACCCATACAATTACAATATGCATGTGACTATATATATTCTGATGCATTTTATTTTAAAATTAAAATATTACTACGATTAAAAATACATCAAAATCTCAGCAAAAAAGAAAAATAGGGCAAATGATAAAAAATGTAGGAGCTTTCGATTATAATTACAGTGCATAGCACAAGAGCTTTCGATTATAATTACAGTGCATAGCACAAGTTTTAAAAAATTACAGATTTGGAGCTTTCGATTATAATTACAGTGCGTAGCACAAATTTTCAAAAAATTACAGATTTGTCATATATCACAAATACATCGGCTGAGATTACATATCTATGAGTTTTCATATACACATTCTATACAAGAACAACGTATGTACATGTTCTATACAAGAAGAACGTATATCTTCAGATACTTAGGTATTTGCTAAGTTAGGCGTTGTTATATGTTACCCCATTTGATTTGAATATACAAGGTATGTTTGTTGAATATATAAAGATATTCAATTAACTCCCAACACATCCAAGAAAGATTAGCAAGAACACAGTACAAAAACATACAATAAAATCTACCAACCTTAAACAAACAAACTACTGCTTAGTTTTCCGATGCATGAAGCATCCAAAGAGTTCTTCCGATGCATATGAAGCAAAGTAAAGAAGTTTTTGGAGGAGGAGTTGATCTAGATATTGGGAAGGAAGGTGAAAGCAGTAGTTTGTAGTTGATCTACGTACTTGCTATTTAGGACAAAATTAGAGATAATATAATAAAATCACGATTGAAGCAGCTGAAGCAAACATGTCGACCATGAGCAACCTGTTTCAGCTGCTTCATTCTCACTTATTATATAGGATAATGCATATTCAAAATTTGAAATTTATGAGTTTTTACAATGACTTCAAATAACTATACGAAAATATCTAGGTTCACAATCAAATATTTACTGATATTTTAGATAACTAGTTTAGTGTACGCGCGTTGCATGTGTATCAAGCGTTTATTTATAAAATTGTATAAAAACATTAATAAAAGTTCAATAAACTCAAATACTAGATATCAATAGTTAATTACCTGATTATTTATTTTGGATATGTAGTTGAAGGTTAATGATCGGGATCGAGATTGTAAGTCGAATAAACCCTAACCGGACATGTCCAGACTCCTAACCCTTGACTCTAACTCCGACCCTGAGCTCAATCTAGGACGCCAACCCCAACTTTCATTATCGACTCAGACTCAGGGTACAACCTCGATTAAGAGTTAGGGTCAAGAATTAAAGTCAGGGCTTGAGCTAGGAGTAAAGGTCGAGAGTCAAAACCCAAATAAAAAAATTTGGGTCTAGTTCGGGTTAGGAGTTAGAGTCGAATAGTGTGTCGAGAGTCGAGATCAACTTCTATTTTAGAGTAAGGACTTAGTGTTGGGTCATGAGTCGAGATTGAATGTCGGGTCTCAAGAGCATGGGTTGAGAGTCATATATCGAGTTGGGTGTTGAGGTCGAGTCAGGCTAGTTTCAAGAGTCAGGTCTCACATTAGGAGTCAAGAGATGAAGTTGGGAGTCAAGAGTTGAGGTTCAGGTTCGGATCAAGAGTTGAGATGATACGATTCTCTGAATTGTATTTCAGATAATAAGTACAGCTGAACTTAGTGAAACTTCCTATAACGACCTGATTTTTGATGTTATATGTGAAATATGTATTTTTATGCGATTTGACTATTTTATCCCTCTACATAGTTGCATTGTGGTATTTCTGGGGTGTGGGGTTGATTGACACATCTTCCAATGTAGTTTGGATACCGTTTGTGCGATATTATATTTTTTAGAGGCTTCAAGAGCCTTGTTATGGACTTGTGTGGCTATCTTTTGATCCGTACGATGTATGACTGAACGCACTATGCCAACAAATTCGAAATGTCAATTTTAGGGTGGTAACGTATTTAGTTTGATTTTACAGTTTTTAAATCTTATTTCGACCCTCGATTTAAAAAATTACTATGTTGATTTATTTGTCTTAGCCGTACCTACAAATATCACTCCAACTGTCGCTCCTCATCCGTCGAGGAGCCATTATCTTCTAAAAGGCCGGCACATAGTGGTTTTCCTGATTCCTTTTATGATTTACCTTGTTAAAACAATGTTGATGAGAGAACTTACACCTCAACTTATCAGAAAGAGCTGAAATATTTTTGGTCGCCGCCAGAGGATCACAGACGATGGATCAACACATTGAATTGGTGGAGGAGTAATGAAACACAATATCCTGTGCATTCAAGATTAGCTAGAGATATCTTGAATGTTCTAATGTCAACTGTTGCATCAGAGAACGCCTTTAGTCAGGGACGATATCAGCTTGGAGACAACCGACACTCATTGGGAAGCAATGCAATGAGTGTTCTAGTTTGCGTCAGAGATTGGATCAGAGCGGAAAGAAGAAGCCAAGAAATAGAATTGGAGCCGAGCGACGAGCTGAAACTTGAAAAAATTATGTCTTCATGGGAGAACTCAATAGAATCAAGTCCAATGCATGGTTTTACCCCCGTCGACTTTGACTATCCTGTGCAAGTTCCCGTTAATATTAACATGAATGAGTTGGAAAAAATGATGCATAATTTGTAGATTTTCATTCATGTAAATTGTAAATTTTGGATTATTTCGTAATTCGCAGTCAATAAAATTCAACATTCATTAACTCCTTAGTCCTTACTTTATAATTTTTTTCATTTAATGATTTAAATTGAATTTCTAGTTTAAATTTAAAACTTACTTCTAATATATTATTAATTCACTACCAAGTATTATTAATAATTTATTATATTAAGTAGCATATGTTTTGTATATTTGTGTATATATCTTCTATAGATATGTATATTTAATGTATACATGTGTATATGTTTTATAAACTGTATATATATTGTAGTGTATAATATATATATATATATATATATATA
>NC_061120.1:197710129-197719090 GCF_002878395.1 Capsicum annuum
CATAGTTGTTTATGTAGTCTAGTCTCAGTACATTACAAAATTGTCTTCAAAATATACTATGAGCATTACCAGCATAGTCAGATATCACTCAGTTAAACCCAGAATAGTCTAGTATTTCTATGTCTTTCAGTTAGGAGTAGGATTTAGTACTGAGCGAGTGTAGGGATGGAGGGATTTACCACTGAGCGAGTATAGGGATAGCGGCTTCCTCATTATATAGGCAAGGTCGTTAGTAGCATTCCCTATACTCCAAAACTACGTAGCCTGCATAGGATATGAGAAGTCACCCGTTAGATTGGCTTAACTATATCGTAGGGATCACCCGTTAATTCAGACTTGACACTCTTAGTTCTTTGGACATTATATCAGTTTAGTGGATCCACATAACTAGTTTTAGTACCCATGGCACGGTGTTAACACCCTTCCAACTTGGATTACAGGAAGGACCCCGATTAACTTAAAATTGGGAAATATCGATTAGATTATACATCCCACAGTCTAAGATACAGTCTCAGTTATAGTCCCAGTTCAGTTACTCAGTCTTAGTGTTGTTTGACCAAATCATACAGATTTTAGTTATTCAGTATTTTAATTTATAGATTTTACTTAGTTTATGTTATATGCTTGGTCATGCATCCTCAGTATCTACAGATTTTTATGTATCTTCAGAATTTATAGATTTTAGTACATACTCAGTATTTATAGAATTCCACATGTTCCTAGTACCTACAAATTTTATGATCTCTATTTAGTGCTTCATGCTTTACATGCATATTCAGTTAATTATTAGTTCTGTTCATGAAACTATGCATATTAGACTACCTCATTTAGCATACGAGTACATTCAATATACTGATCACATACCTTTTCTTCTATGCTATGATGTATTATATCTTAGGTTCTAACGCTCAGTTCCCGGCTCATGATTAGACTTATTTAATCCTCAGCAGTAGTAGTGATGAGTCCTCATACTTTGAGGATAGGCTTACCTTACCTTATTTCATGTTTCAGTTTAGTAGTTAATTAGAGTTAGTTGGGCCTATTTCATCAATGCATAGTCATTTAATTTTAGAGGCTTATCAAACATTAGAGTCAGTTATTTAGTATTTAGACATCACAGTTGGTTATCTAATTTATCAGTATTTTATCAGATTCAGTCAGTTATCTCTATAGACTCATATTTTATCTTTGAATTCAGTTATTAAAACCCTATGGAATATTAGTATCCTTCCACATTTATAATTATGTTATCCAGTATCACAGTAGGTACCAGTTTATAGGTTATATTGTGGTCCCTCGAGACTGTAAGCACTGTGTGATGCCCAGGGTATGCTCTCAAGGCATTACAAACTTGGTATCAGAGCCTAAGGCTCAACAGTATCCTAGGAAGTCTGAAAGCCACATCTAATAGAGTCTTGTGCATGAGTATGTAGCGTGCCACACTTATGGAAAGGAGGCTATGAGATGTTTTAGGAAAAGTTTCCCTTCTTTCAATATTTATGTCGTGCAAGTGAGCATGAGAATAAGTTAAACTCTCAGTTAATCTATTTTCTCCTTTTCATTTGCAAAATATGCCTCCTAAAAAGACTAATGAAAGGAGAACCAAAAATCAGTCAGCACCTCAGTCCATTCAGGTAGATCCCCTGGACTAGCATGTCTCCCATGCAGAATTTAGAGCTACATTCTCTACTCTAGCCAATTCTGTAGCAAAACAAAATAAATGGCCAGCTGCTATTTCGGCCAACCCAGTGGAAAATACTACTACAACTAGAATTTGGGATTTCACCTGAATCCTCCTTCTTTCACGAGATCCAAGTCTGAAGAGGATCCACAGGAACTCTTAGATATGGTTCAGAAGGTCATAGATGCTATGGGTATGACATCTAGTCAGAGTACTGAGTTGACTACATACTAGTAACAGGATGTAGCCCATACTTGGTTTAGGCAGTGAAAGGTTGATAGGGGTGTAGATGCAGGGCCTGCCGAATAGAAAAAGTTTGCCAGAACTTTCTTTGATAGATTCTACCCATTCGAGTTGAGGGAGGCCAATGTGTTAGATTTCATTAACTTGAGGCAGGGCAGCATGAGCATGACAGAGTATTCCCTCAAGTTTACTTAGTTATCTAGATATGTTCATCATGTGGTAGCTGATAATAGGTCCAAGATGATTAAGTTTGTGTTTGGCGTATCTAATAATGTGATCAACGAGTGCAGAACCGCAATGCTGATTAGTGAGATAGACTTGTGTAAGCTGATGATGCATGCTCAACAAATAAAAGAGGCTAAGATTAGAGAGAGAGAGAGAGTTAAAACAAGAAGGCTAGAATCGGTAGCTTCAATTTTAATCAGCCTAAGTCAAAGGGCGATAACCGTTCCTTGTTTTTTTCAAAGTCTTCAGTTCTAGCTAAGTTCTCAACCAGTGCTACAGTCCCTAAGTTTAGAAATAGTAACAATGATAGAGTTCCAGGACCTAAGTCTCAGGGTAGTATCAGCAGTGTTCGAACAAATCCTCTATGTCAGTAATATTGTAAGAACTAAAAGGGTGTCTGCAGAGCTGGCAGTGATGTTTATTTTGGGTGTGGCAAGCCAGGCCACAGAGTTAGAGATTGTTCTCAGTTAGGTTTTTAGGGTCAGTATAATCGTCCTTCAGCTTAGTCAAGTTGCCCAAATCAACAGGGTACCGCTTGTAGTACCACCAGTGGGCAACGCCCAAACAGGCTTTATGCACTTTAGTCTAGACAAGATCAGGAAAATTCTCTTGATGTGGTCACTGGTATGTTACAGATCTTCCATTTACATGTTTATACCTTGCTAGATCTGGGAGATTCTGTATCTTTCATAACTCTCTATATAGACATTAACTTTGGAGTCAGTCCAGTAATCTTAGCAGAGCCTTTCTTAGTTTCTACCCTAGTGGGTAAATCTATCATAGCCTGACAGATATACATGAACTGTCCGGTTATGATATCTTAAAAAGTTACTTCAACAAACCTTGTAGATCTAGAGATGGTAGGTTTTGATGTCATTCTCAACATAGATTAGCTCTACTTATGTTATACCTCAGTTGATTGTAGAAATAGAATAGTTCATTTTTAGTTTCCAAATAAACCAATCCTTGAATGGAGGGGTAGTACCACATCTGTTAGGGGTTAGCTGATTTCATACTTAGAGCGAGAAAGATGATATAGACGATGTGTATTTACCATCTTGTGAGAGTCAAAGACTTTAACTTAGAAACTTTAACTCTTGAATCAGTTCCAGTAGTAAATGAATTCTCATATGTATTTCTTGAATATCTTGCCGGAGTTCTTCCCAAAAGGGAAATTGACTTCAAAATTGACCTTCTTCTAGATACTCAGCCTATATCTATTCCGCCATAGAGAATGGCTCCAACTAAACTCAAGGATTTAAAAGAATATTTAAAGGATCTTCTAGATAAGGGATTTATCAGACCCAGTATCTCCCCATGGGGCGCACCTATTCTATTCATACGTAAGAAAGACAGTTCTCTCAGAATGTGCATAGACTACCATCAGTTGAACAAAGTCACAATTAAGAACAGATATCCACTTCATAGAATCGATGAATTATTATACCAACTTCAGGGTGTCAGCTACTTTTCAAAGATAGACCTCAGATCAGGCTATTATCAGCTTAGAGTAAAGGAATGTGACATTCCAAAAATAGCTTTCTGAATCAGTATGGTCACTTCAAATTTCTAGTCATGTCCTTTAGTCTCACAAATGCCCCAATAGCCTTCAAGGACTTAATGAAATGAGTGTTCAACCAGTACTTAGACATGTTTGTCATTGTCTTCATTGATGATATTCTTGTTACTCCCGTAGCAAATCTGATCATGCATACTATCTCAAAATAGTATTACAAACTCTTAGATCTCACCAGTTATTCACTAAATTTAGTAACTGTGAATTTTGGCTAAGATCATTAGCTTTCCTTGGCCATATTATTTTTGGTGATGGCATTAAGGTTGATCCTCAAAAGACTAAAGCAGTGAGAAACTGGCCTAGACCCATCTCTCCATTAGATATCAGGAGTTTCTTAGGTTTAGCTAGTTATTACCATTGGTTTGTTAAGGGGTTTTCTTCTATTACATCCCCCATGTCCATATTGACTCAAAAAAAAGCTAAGTTTTAGTGGTTAGATTCCTGGGAGAAGAGTTTTTAGGAGTTAAAGACTCGACTCACTCAGCCCTAATTCATACCTTGCCAGATGATTTAGATGGGTTTGTTGTGTACTGTGATGCATCCAAAGTAGGTTTGGGTTGTGTCCTCATACATAGAGGTAAGGTCATATCCTATGCCTCTAAACAACTTTAACCCCATGATAAGAATTATCCATCTCATGATCTTGAGTTAGCAGCAGTATTATTTGCTTTAAAGATTTGGAGGCATTATTTATATGGGGTGCACGTTGATGTGTTCACTAACCATAAGATCCTACAGTATGTATTCTCTAAGAAAGATTTGAATCTGCTTCAGATATGGTGGTTATATTTATTAAAATATTATGACATGAGTGTTCTGTATCATCCGATCAAGGTTAATGTAGTGGATAGTGCTCTCAGTAAAATGTCTATGGGGGAGTGTTGCTCATGTTAGAGATGGCAAGAAGAAGTTAGCTCAGGAAGTTCATCAGCTTGCCTAACTAAGTGTCCTCTTACTCGATTCAGTAGAAGGTAGTGTATAGGTATAGAGTATCTCAGAATCATCTTTAGTTTCCTAGGTAAAGGAAAAGCAGGATACAGAGCCCAATCTAGTTAAGTTAAAAGAATCAGTTAGAGATCAGAAAGTGAAGGTTTTCTCCCAAGGGGGATATGGTCTATTATGTTGTCAGGGTTGGTTATGTGTGTCTGGTTTAGATAACCTGAGGCAATAAATTCTTACAGAAGTGCATGGAATGCGTTACTCTATTCATCCAGGGAATACTAAGAGGTATTGTGATTTGCAGGAGATCTATTGGTGGAGTGGGATGAAGAGGGATATTGCAAAGTTTGTGTCTAAGTGCTCAACATGCTAGTAAGTTAAGATTAAGAGCCATAAGCCCAGTGGGTCCATACAAGAGTTCAGGATTCCCACTTGGAAATGGGAGGAAGTTAACATGGACTTTATGATGGGTTTACCTCATGCTCATTATCAGTATGATTCTATTTGGGTTATCATAGATAGGATGACCAAATCAACTCATTTCTTTCCAGTCCATACCTCTTATTCAGCCAAGGACTATGCCAAACTCTATCTCAGAGAGTTGTTCAGGTTGCATGGTGTTCCCTAATCTATAATCTCAGATAGAGGTACCCAGTTTACCTCTCACTTCTGGAAATCATTCCAAAAGCGCCTTGGTACCTAAGTATATCTCAATATAGCTTTTTATCCTCATAAATATGGTCAAGCAGAAAGGACCATTCAGACTCTTGAAGATATGTTGAGAGCATGCATAGTTGATTTTAAAGGTAGTTAGGATGACCACTTGCCTTTAATTGAATTTTCATATAATAATAGCTATCATTATAGTATCCATATAGCTCCATTTGAGGATCTCTATGGTAGGAGATGTAGATCTCTAATTGGTTGGTTTGATGTAGGTGAGGCCGCATTAGTATGTCCTAACTTAGTGTTTGATGGGTTAGAGAAGGTTCAGTTGATTAGAGAAAGGCGTAGGGCTGCCTAGAGATGATAGAAATTGTATGCATATTTGACAAGAATGGATATTGAGTTTGAGGTCGGTGATTTTTCATACTTGAAAATCTCTCCCATGAAGGGAGTGAAAAAATTCGGCTAGAAAGGGAAACTCAATCCCCGATATATTGGTCCCTTTAAAATTATCAGTCGTTTTGGAAAGGTAGCTTAGGAGCTTGAGTTGTCTTCAGATTTAGACTCAGTACACTCAGTGTTCCATGTCTCATTATTGAAAAAGTGTATTGGTGATCCAACTGTAGTCGTTCCCTTTGAAAGTGTAGATATTCAGAACAGTCTTTCTTTTGAGAAAGTTCAAGTCAAAATTCTTAATCATCAAGTTCATAGACTAAGGAACAAAGAAGTTTCACTATTCAAAGTTCTTTGGGAGAATCAGTCTGTTGAGAGAGCCACTTGGAAAGCAAAAGCAGCTATGCGGACCAGGTAGCCTCATCTTTTCTCCGCAAAATTAAGATTCAGTTTAAGGTATTAATCTTCTTAAGATTTCTCTCTATCATGCTCAGTTTCAGTTACACATCATGTTCATGTAATTCATACCATTACAAATTAGTTCAGTCATGCATTCCATGCATCAGATATGCATGTTCAATGTGTAAGCTCATTCCACAGTTTTCCTGAAATTAACTAGTCTCATTTGAGGATGAATGATCCCAAGGGGGAGATATTGTAATACCCCATATTTCTCTACCATAATTTAAGTCCCAATACATGAGTATTCGTATATTAAATTTTTAAATACTCATTATTTTTTATTTTAAATCCTTCCATTGTGTAGGAAATTAAATTATCTTTCCAACGATATAAAATTCTCCCAAATCTATTAACCAGGTAAGAAGTTATGACGATTTTAAGTGTCAGTCATTAAACATCATCATTTTAACCCTTAGCGCATTGCAGAGCCAGTCTAAATGATGATTGGTAATTTCCAGTGAAGGTGCGAGATCTTGGCCCATCGTGCCAAAGGCCAAATTGGTATTTGGCAGTTTCCTGTGTCTCTCAGCAATTCCACCGCATAGCAAACAAGGTGGCAACATGATTACGCCACATCACACCACCATGAATTTTACCAATTGTCCCTTTTCCAGTGGCTTGGCACGATAGGGGGGCATTGCGCCAAGGGTGAAAATCGGGAATTTTTCCAGTTTTACAATTTTAAATTACAGGGGTCATTTGGTCTTTTCCCATGGCCCCAAATCTGCCTAAACATGGGATTTAACCCTAAGAGAGCATTATTTTCTCACTTTTGCATAATTCTCACAAATTAAAATCAACTCTCTTCGAGAACAAGAACCCTAACTCTCAAATTCAAGGCCAAATCTCAAGAACTCTTCATCAATCCTCCTAAATTCATTATCCCAGGCATGTTAGATGTTCATCCATGGACCCCTTTCATCTATGCAGTCCAAGTATCCATTTTAATTACAAATCTATCATCTTTTCAAGATTTATGATATTAAATTGTGATTTTAAACTATGAATCTCCATGAATATTGATTTTATACCATACTTCAATTAAATTATCAATGAAATTATCATTGTTATCAATTCCCACGTGTTTTATTATTGTCATTCTTCGAATTAGATCATGATTTAGTGTTATAAATGTTTAAATCATGCTATTATTTCAAGTGTTATACTATTCCCATGAATTGACTAAACCATGAACTACTAGTATTTGATAAAATGCCTACAAGTGTGATTGATTTAATAAAAGCCTTTATGCTTTGTTCCCCAAGCTGTAGTGTCATTTTACCATTGTTGTTTTTGAGTCCTGGGGTATTGAATACCCAAAAACCATAGTTTTTTATGTAATCTATTCTCAGTACATTACAGAATAGTGTTCAAAACATACTATAAGCATTATCAAAATAGTCAGATATCAGTCAGTTAAAATCAAAACAGTCTAGTATTTCAGTGTCTTTCAGTTGGGAGTAGGATTTAGCACTGAGCGAGTGTAGGGTTGGTGGCTTCCCTATCAGATAGGAAGAGTCATTAGTAGCAGTCCCTATACTCCAGAACTACGTATCAAGCCTAGGATATGAGAAGTCACCCGTCAGATTAGGCTTGACTATCTCACAAGGGTCACCCGTCAGTTCAGGCTTGACACCCAGAGTCCTTCGGACATTATATCAGTTTAGTGGATCCACACAGCCAGTGTTAGTACCTATGGAATGATATTAATACCCTTCCAACTGGGGTTATAGGTTGGACCACGATTAGCTCAAATTTGCAGAATGACGATTAGATTATACCTCCCACAGTCTTAGATACAGTCTCAGTTACAGTCCCAATTCTATTATTCAGTCTTAGTGTTGGTTAACCAAAGCATACAGATTTCAATTATTTCAGCATTTTAGTTTACAGATTTTACTCAGTTCATGTTCTATGCTTGGTCATGCATCCTTAGTATCTACAGATTTTATTTATCTTCAGCACTTATAGATTTTGATGCATACTCAGTATTTACAAATTTCCACATATTCCCAGTACTACAGATTTCATGCTCTTTATTTAGTACTCCATGTTTTACATGCATATTCAGTTAATTATTAGTTCTGTTCAGGAAACCATGCATATCAGCCTACCTCATTTAGCAAACCAATACATTCAAAGTACTGATCGCATACCTTTTCTTTTATGCTATGATGTTTTATATCATAGGTTCTGACGCTCAGTTCTCGGCTCGCGATTAGACTTTTCAGATTCTTAGCAGTAGCAGTGGTGAGTCCTTATACTTCGAGGACAGAGTTACATTATTTTATGTCTCAGTTTAGTAGTTAGATGGAGTTAGTTGGGGCCTATCCCATCAACTCATAGTCATTTAATTTTACAGGCTTAACAGACATTAGAGTCAGTTATTCAGAATTTAGACAACACAGTTAGTTATCCAGTTTATTAGTATTTTATAAGATTCAGTCAGTTATTTCTATAGACTCATATTTCAATTTTGAATTCAGTTATTAAAACCTTTTGGTATGTTAGTAGTCTTCCGCATTTATGATCATATTATCTAGTGCTCATAGCAGGTACCAACTCACGGGTCATCTTATGGTCCCTTGGGACTATAAGCATCGTGTGACACCCAGGGTGTGCTATCGGGGTGTTACAAAACCATATAAAGTGTATATACCTCCTCCAACTCAGTAGCTCGCAAAGGCAGGACCTATGGTGACTATTTTTCTCTAGTATTATTGATTATTGGATAGATGGGCCTATAGGGGAGTTAGGATATCTATATACACTGACT
>NC_061120.1:197722090-197748415 GCF_002878395.1 Capsicum annuum
AATTTGAGAAATACTTGTTGCTATTCATTGTGCTGTAAGTTCATATATCAAATTATGAATTCAACTTATTGTCTTACTTATTATATTACGAGTAGCTAAATTCCCTTAACCCGAGTTGTGGGATGTATAGGTTTGGGTTTGTAACATAACTAAGTGCTCAAGATTCTAACGGTAGTAGAAACTTTTTGTTAATTTCATTATTTTATATTTTGACTATTGGTTGCAAAAAATAGGCGTTACTTACTAGTGATTTGCTTGAAATAAGAGATCAACCCGAGTAAGAAGTGAATTATCAAAAGGAACTTGGATGCATCAAACTTCCATTTAATAATTAATGTTGTAACAAGATTAATTAACTTAAGATAATATCATGTTATGAAATATAAATTCCCTAAGTTCTAAAAAATTAGGTGGTTAAATGTCTAAATAGGTTGAGAAACATTTAGACATAACTTTGACAAAGATAGTCTATTGTTCCTATCTACCACAAAAATCTTGAACCGTTACTAAAATCTGTCAAATCCCAACACCCATAATGAACATAACTCTTATTTTCCTTATCATATTGATTTCAAACACTGAATTGAGAAGTAATTATTTGCTACCTTTCCAAAAAACCACATTCATGGGAAACTGCTAACTATCAGTTGATTAATCTGCAGATAACTCAAATCACACCATATTCCCTGTGGAATTTGACCCCAACCTAGTTGGATTATATATTGAAAATGATCGCTTACATTATCGTAAGAGAGGTGCAGTTTGAGCATTTTCAAAATGGCACCATTACCGGGGAATATGGTTGTAAATTGAAGTTTGTGTGCTCTAATTGACTATTATTTAGGTTTTCTAGTTTTACATTTATTTGTTTGTTGCAGAACTTTTGTGGTGTATGCCATGAACCAGAAGTTCCGAAGAACCATTATTATTATTTAAGGAGGCTGACAGGTTAGCAGCCTTAGCTAAAGCTCAGGTGAATGTACAGAATGATGGTCAAAAAGTACGACATCCAAATCTTGAATATGAAGACTTGGGAGATGAGGAGTTGCTAAACCCTGGTAACCTAAGGTGTGTAGAGCAAATAGCTGTACCAATACAGTGTAATGCTAACAGGAACCATCCATTCTGAGGAAGGCAAGATCACCAGCTGATCCAATATGATGTCAATAATAATGATGATGGAATGAATAGAGAAGGTGCAACGAGTGCAATTATTCCTCCACCATTAGCACTTGGGGCAAAATTCAACATTACAAGTACTATGATTCAACTTTTTTATCTGAAGGGGTTGTTTGGTGGCCTTCCTGGGGATGATCTGAACTTGCATCTGGTAAACTTTGTCACCAATTGTAAATATTTTAATAACCTAGCAGTGGTTCAGAATGCTATCCATTTGAGATTATTTCTGTTGTCTCTATCTAGGGAGGTAACATTGTGGCTTAATGAGCTAACGTCCAATTCTATAACCAATTAGAGGTAGCTAAAAGGAGCTTTCCTAGAAAGGTTCTTTCAACCTTCTAGGAGGGTACAGTTGAGGGATGAGATCAATAATTTTAGATAGCTCCAAACTGAAGCCTTGCATAAAACTTGGGAGAGATTTAAAAAGAAGTTGATGTAGTGTCCAAACCACAATATGACAGATATACACTTGATAGAGACTTTGTATAGCGCTCTTAACTCTGTGAAAAAAATGATTGTAGATAATTCTACTGTGGTTCATTTGTTGATCTTACATTCCCAGAGGCTTCAGAAATGTTAGAGAGCATGACCAAATAGAGTCTGGCATGGCATACCAGGGACTCTGTAGTAGTAAGCCCCACTATTTCTATTGGTATGACTGTGGAACAATGCAGATGAGGAGAGTGATTAAGAATAGCTCACCTAAAAATGTAGATGGACTTGCTAACTAAGAATTTACTAACAGGTAAAATTTAGAAAGTGAAGGTTGTGGAATTGTAGGGCAAAGTAGAGTCCGACTCAGAAGAAGAGGCAAACTATGTAAATAATCAAGGGGGTTTCTGAGGCAATATCCAAAGAAATCAAGGTTGAACTTATTATGACAAGTCTGGATATAAGAACCAGGAGCAAGGAAATTGGAGGAGCAATAATGATAGGAGCGGGTTATATGTACATCCTGGAAATCATAAGGCTGCTACAACAAGTTCTAAAAATATGTCCATGGAGGACATGATGACTAAATTGTTAAAGGAGTGAAGGCTACGAACTCAGGGTAACTACCATGAAAACCAATCTGTCCTCTTTGATTCAGTTGGTAAACTCACACTCCACTTTGACCAAACAATTAGAACAACAAATGAGCCAACTCTCTGCACCGCTGAACCATAGAAAGAATGGAATGTTACCTAGTTATATGATTCATAATCCATGGAATAATGGCTCATGTATGGAGATTACCACTAGAAGTGTAAGATATTACCTGGCCCTTCTGTAGGTAAAGGTGGAGTTGAAGATGTGACTGAAGTAGATGGTGAGCTTGAAAAAGATAATTCAGTAGAATCTAAGAAGCTGGATGGCATTGATATCCCTTCTAATCATCAGCAGGTTGATGATTTGGAAAAAGGGTAAGAGAAGAAAAAAGAAGTAGTGGTGAAAACTCTCCCAAGACCTCTACCTCCCTTTCCTCAAAGATTGGAGAAGAAGGTTGATGACACAAAATTTAGTAAATTTATGGCAATGTTAAAGAAGTTAACAATAAATGTGCCTTTGGTGGAGGCACTAGAGAAAATTCTAGGGTATGCTAAATCCATGAAGGACCTTGTGATGAAGAAAAAAATGGTGAGCTATGAACCAGTGGATAATCTCCATTATTGTAGTGTTATTTCTATAAGGTCCTTGGTGTAGAAGAAGGCAGACCCAGGAGCATTCACTATTCCTTGTACGATTGGGTTTCTGGAATTCACTAAGGCCTTATATGATCTGTGAGCGAGCATTAATCTAATGCCACTAGCTGTATATAAAAAGCTGGGTTTGGGAAATCCTACACCCACCAACATGTGACTTGTGATGGCGGATAGGTCGGTAAAATGACCTGTTGGTATTTTGTATGATATTTTGGTGAAGGTAGATAGCTTTATATTTCCAGTAGATTTTGTCATTTTGGATTACGAGGTAGACTCCGAGGTGCCCATAATCTTGGGTCGACCTTTCCTCGCAATTGAAAATATGTTGATTGGTTTACGAGCTAATGAGCTCTTATTTAGGATGAATGATGAGGTGGTGCAGTTTTATGTGTGCCAAAAAATGAAGCAACATAGATAAATGAGTGTATTCTCAATTGTTGATATATATTATGAGGATGAGTAGGCGGTGTCAATAGAGAAGAAACTTATTGTTGAGCCTTTAGCCGCAGTTCTGATAAATTTTGATCATGAAGGCATTAAGGAATATGAAGAGACTATTTGTTCTTTGTCAGGAATGGGTTCATACTCTTATGCTCCTAAGAATTTATATTTTGATCTTGCTAATCGACCAACACCACCGACTAAGCCATTCATTGAAGAGCCATCGGTGTTGGAATTAATAAAACTACCAGGCATTTAAGGTACGTGTTTTAGGGCAATAGAAACACGCTACCCGTTATTATTGCAGTTAATTTAGGAAAGCAATAGGTAGAAACACTTATTTAGGTACTTTAGAGGTATAAAAGAGCAATAGGATGGACTATTGCAGATACTATTGGCATTCCCCCTGGCATCTGCACGCATAAAATACAACTTGAGAAAAATTGTACTCCATCATCGAGCACCAGCGCCATATTAACCCACCAATTCAAGAGGTTTTTAAGAAGGAAATTGTTAAGTGGTTAGATGCAGAAGTGGTTTACCCTATTTTTGATAGTAAATGGGTAAGCCCAATTCAATGCGTGCCCAAAAAAAGGGGCATGAGTATTATTAATAATGAAGGAAATGAGTTGATTCCACTCAGGCCTATGATTGGGTAGAGATTTTGCATGGACTATTGCAAACTAAACTCATGGACTTTGAAAGACCACTTTCCTATGCCCTTTATGGACCAAATGCTTGATCGATTCGTCGGAAGGGGGTGGTATTGCTTCTTGGATGATTATTCTAGATATAATTAGATCTTTATTGCTTCTGAAGATCAGAATAAGATGACATTCATATGTCCATATGGAACCTTTGTATTTAAAATGATGCCATTTGGGTTATGCAATGCAGCCGCTACTTTCCAACGGTGCATGATGTCTATTTTCTCAGTTATGGTAGAGGACACATTAGAGGTGTTCATGGATGATTTTTATGTGGTGGAAGATTCATTTGAGCTATGTTTGAAAAACATGAGTATGGCCTTGCAACGATGTGTTGAATTCAATTTGGTGCTTAATTGGGAGAAATGCCACTTTATGATAAAGGAGGGCATCGTTCTCGGGCATAAAATTTCAGCAAAAGGGATAGAGGTTGATCGATCCAAGGTTGAATTTATTGAGAAACTACAACCTCCCATTTCAGTGAAGGGAGTGCGTAGTTTTCTTAGATATGTTGGCTTTTACTGAAGGTTTATAAGAGAGTTCTCGAAGGTTCCAAATCCACTTTGCAAACTTTTGGAGAAAGAAGTAAAGTTCTTCTTTAATGATGATTGCTTGAAGGCATTTGAATGCCTTAAAAAGAAGTTAGTCGAGGCCCCTATCATTGTTGCACTGGACTGGTCAAAACTGTTTGAGATCATTCTGATGCAAGTGGAATTGCCCTTGGAGCTGTATTGGAAAAAAAGAAGGACAAACTGTTTCATCCAATATAATATGCCAGCAAAGAACTGAATGGAGCACAAAAGAACTACACCATTACTGAACATCAACTCCTGGCTGTAGTGTATGCTTTTGAGAAATTTAGGGCTTACCTACTTGGGACCAAGGTGGTGGTCCACACTGACCATGCAGCCTTGAGGTATTTTATGGCTAAGAAGAATGCTAAACCAAGGATGATTAGATGGGTGTTGGTGCTACAAGAATTTGACTTTGAAGTCAAAGATATGACGGGTTGCAAAAACCAAGTGGCAGATCATCTGTCTAGAATGGAAGGTGAGTAGGCAGTTAGTGATGAAATGGAGATAAATGATGCATTTCCTGATGAGAAGATTTTGGTCGCTGCTATGGAGAAAATGCCTTGGTACACTGATTTTGCAAATTATGTTGTAAGTGAAGTCATTCCAGAAAATCTTTCTTTCCATCAAAGAAAGAAATTCCTTCATGATGTAACACACTACTTTTGGGATGAGCCGTATCTTTTTTGGTGATGTACTGATAATATTTTAAGGAGATGTGTGCCAGATGTGGATGTATTATGTATATTGGAAGCATGTCATGCTTCCCCAGTTGGAGGTCACCATGCAGGTGACCGAATGGCTATAAAGGTATTGTAGAGTGGCTACTATTAGCCAAAATTGTTCAAGGATGCTCACGAGTTTGTGCTAAAGTGCGACGAATGTCAGAGGTAGGGGTCGATCTCTAAAAAATATGAGATCCCTTTGACTAAGATGCTTGAAGTTGAATTGTTTGACGTCTGGGGCATCGATTTTATGGATCCTTTTGTAAGATCGTATGGGATGAAGTATATTTTAGTTGTTGTTGATTATGTCTTGAAATGGGTTAGATATGTTGCCTTGTCTGATAATGAAGTAAAGAGGGTTGTTATTTTTCTCAAGAAGAACATCTTCTCTTGCTTTGGAGTACCACGTACACTTATAAGCGATGGAGGATCTCATTTTTCCAAAAAAGTGTTTCAAGATTCCTTAGAAAAATATGGGGTGAAATAGCATAGAGTAGCCACTCCATATCACCCACAAATTAATGGGCAAGTGGAGGTGTTAAATTGAGAGATTAAAGCGATCCTAGCTAAAACGGTGAACACTAGTCGGCAAAACTGGTCTCGAAAGCTTTATGATTCCTTGTGGGCATATCATACTGCTTTCAAGACACCCATTGGCATGTCACCATTCCATTTAGTATATGGCAAAGCATTCCACTTACCAATAGAGATAGAGCACAAGGCTTTATGAGCACTCAAAAGGTTAAATTTGAATTTGAAATAGGCAGCAGAGATAAGACTGGGGAAACTAAATGAGATGGATGAATTTCATCTCAGGGCATATGAAAGAGCAGACCTATACAAAGAAAAGATGAAGAAGTATCATAATTGGAGGATCGAGAAATGAGATTTCCAAAAAGGTGACTTAGTGCTTCTGTTCAATTCCAGACTCAAACTGTTCATTGGTAAGCTTAAATCCAAGTGGTATGTCCTTTTTAGAGTTAGTCAAGTCTACTCATCTGGAGTAGTATAACTTGAAAATGAAGATGGTAGCATCTTCAAGGTTAATGGGCAATGAGTCAAACTTTATATCGGTCCAAAAGACGGGATGAAAAGTATTGCTACTATCTATCTTGATGAAGTCTGAAGAAATCAAGATACCAAAGTCATACTACAATGTTAAATCTAGCACTACATGGGAGTCAACCCATGATCCCCGTGCTTGATCTACTTCAGGTATACCCTAACCCTTAGTTTAATTTTTCTTTGATTTTAAGGTGAGGGTGTAGGGTGAGTTATTGTTGTAACATTTTGCAGTTGACTAGGAGAAATATGAGTACCTGAGGTAGTTAACATGGTTTTGTTATTTTGTGAACACCTCTCAAATGGTCTAATTGTTTAACTGTATGATTTGCATCTAATTGTGACCACTGTGCATCCTGTTATGATATTAGTTCTAGTGACTTGATAATCATTGCTAAACAATTGCATGAACTGGATAAGTAGTAACTTGTGATATACTTGTGTGCCATGTGCGTGTGAGATCTTACTTAGTTCCCTTTGTATGTTGAATCCAGAACTTGCTTGGTTAGTCTTACCTGGGTTGAAGGATAGGGGTTAGGAAAGGATTATAGGCCATTTTGATATTAGCCCACTTTTAGACTAAATGACCTTCCCTATATGAATAATATCCTTTGATCCCAATTTTGAGCCTGAATAGCCTATTTCTTTTTATGATACCTATCACCATCCTATTTATATCATAATGAACCTATTTTAGTCTTGATCCTCCTTGGACACTGTGCACCTTGACTTAGGCAAATGGCCTAAGTTGGGGGTGGCTATTGTAGGGGTGCGTGATGTAAAATGAGTATGAAGAAAGGTAGAATAAAAGAAAAGAATAAAAAGCTGGGTGTGGTGGAAAAAAAAGAAAAGAAAAGTTGTGATAAAGAAGAAGTGATTGTAGAAAATACCGCACCCATCCTGAATATGTGTGATCAAGAAAAGAGAAGAATAAAAAAAGGTTAATAAGTGAAACCCCAGAATCTAGTGTAGTGTCAAGGAGGCTTAGTCACTTTAAATATCATCGAGTATCATACCATCCCCTAGCCTACATTAAAAGCCAAAGATAAGACCTATAGTAATCCTAGCTGACCTTTCTGAAAATCTTGGTAATGAAAATAAGGGCAAGCCTATGGTATTTGGCATACATTGATTGGAACTTCATTCTGAGAGTGAGAGTCTTTTGATTTCCCCAATGGTTACATGTATGATGTCTGATATAAGTGGGACTTCTTTGTAGTGAGGGCACACTGGTTATGTTGCTAGTTGCTAACTTGTTTGGATAGTGTAATCTTGGGACATGCATGGTTTTTTATGCTGAATTGATGCCATATCTTGATTCCTATATGTCTCATTGTTGTTCTTCAATAATATACACAATTGTTTTTAAATTAATTGACCTTGGAGATAGTGAAGATGTTTTGAGATAATATTGATGGTTGACTTCCGAATGTACTTTGTATCCTCTTGGTTGTGTTTTAGTTGCTTGAGGACAAGCAATTGTTTTAAGTTGAGGGTGTTGATGTTTGAGCAGATGCTAACATATTTGAGGCTTTTAGCTGAGAATAATTGCAAAGTCTTAAGCAAATTTTGTCGTTTTCGATTTTTTTCTTACAGATATTGCAGTAAAAGTCAAGATACAAGAGAACCAGCAATAATGGAAGTAAAAGAGTTGATTTCTGAGCAAGTAGAGACAGAAGTATAGTTGAAGACTTGTCTGATAAGTCGTAAGCCTTGTGATAAGCTATCATAGTTTCCATCATTCTTAGATTGAGAGTGGGATTCAGATGGAAGAAGTGATAGCAGCCTATGATAAGCCATTAGATATGTAATAAGCCGTCATACTATTCGTTAGGCTTAGACTGGGAATAGGATTGAAGTGAAGAAGCGACGACAATTCTGATAAGTCATCACATGTCTAATAAGCCATCAGGCTTCATCGTCAGCTAAACAGAAAACTTGTTCAAATATGAAGAGGAGCTGGCGACATTCCTGATAAGGCATCAGACTCCTGATAAGCCATCACACACGTCGTCGTCTGTCTGAGAAAATACTGTGATCTGTGATTTTGTTTTCATAATTAGGCTGAAGTATTTAAAGCATATGTTAGGGTTTTCTAATCATTGGCAACTGGACGTGCTTGGTGAACTTTTTCTCTCTATTTTTCTGACTTTAACAAGACAATTATTTTTGGAGAGATTGTTACCATTATTTTGGGATTTTCTTCTGTGATCAAATCTGAGAAATACTTATTTCTATTCATCTTGCTGTAAGTTCATCTATCAAATTATGAATTCAACTTGTTGTCTTGCTTATTATATTATGAGTAGCTAAATTCCCTTACCCCGAGTTGTGTGATCTATGGGTTTGAATTTGTAACATAACTAAGTGTTCAAGATTCTAACGGTGGTAGAAACTTCTTGTTAATTTCATTATTTTATATTCTAACTATTGGTTGCAAACAATAGGCCTTGCTTTCTAGTGATTTTCTTGAGATTAGAAATCAGCCCTAGTAAGAAGTGAATTATCAACAAGGACTTGGAAGCATCAAACTTCCATTTAATAATTAATGTTGTAAAAAGATTAATTAACTTAAGATAACATCCTGTTATGAAATATAAATTCCCTAAGTTCGAAAGAATTAGGTGCTTAAATGTCTAAATAGGTTGAGAAGCATTTAGACATAACTTCGATAAGGATAGTCTGTTGTTCCTACCTACCACAAGAATCTTGAACCGTTACTAGCATCTGTTATTTCCCAACGCCTATAGTGAACATAACTCTGGTTTTCCTTATCGTATTGATTTCAAATACTGAATTGAGAAGTAATTATTTTCTGCCTTTCCAAAAATCCCCATTCACAGGAAACTTCTAACTATTAGTTGATTAACCCGCAGATAACTCAAATTCACACTATATTCCCTATGGGATTCGACCCCAACCTAGTTGGGTTATATATTGACAACGATGGCTTACATTCTCATAAAAAAGAAGTAGTTTGAGTGTTATCAGGAAAACAATGGTCAACCACATTCGATTAAATCAAAAAAGGCACATGTAAATTCTTTATCATCCACAGTTGCAATATCAAGTTGCTTCCCTAAAAAAATCTCATCCCCCCTTTTACTTCAATCAATGCCTTATATATTTCTGCTAAGATCATAGGTACGATAGTGAACATATCCCCTATCTCCTCATTAAATAAGGACATCACTACAGACTGTAAATGAGTATTAACCTACCTTTCTTCTAATGGAAAGACTACAGTGTCCAACAAGGTGAGAGTAAGACTTCTAAACAATGTTTCTACCAATTCTTCTTAGTCATATAAAATTCATCCCAAAAGCAATCAAAACTATCTGAGGGCCCAAACCAAGCATACAAGTAATCAAAGGAGACCCAAGATTAGTTAAGGCATCCCAAGTGGTTATTAACCTTTAATCTATAATCATGAAGAAACCGTGTGGGAGAATGAAGCTGTGCTTGAATCATCTTTTTCTTAATATAAGACAATTCAAATAAACCAGATATCTCTACCAGATTAGGCATCATTTCACAATTTCAAAACCTAAAAACCAAACAATTTGGGTCCCAAAAGGTTAATATAGCCTTAATCAGATCTGGGCGGGGTGTGATGTCTAGGAGGGAAGTGAGAGCGCCTAACTTCTTTGTTAACTCCTATTGTTCGACGTAGTTAGACATGACCCACCATTTGATTAACATTTTGGGCACCTTGAAAACCATCAAGACTCTAGATTTTGTAGAAGGATCCATCCTATAATAACATATAGGACATTAACTCAAAATTCAATAAAAGAATAGGAATTCCCGACCCTTGGGATTTTAACATGGAGAAGTGTCGCATGACACGAAGGGACAAACTGACTTATAACTCAAATACGCTGATTGTACCACTAAAAGAAGTCAGCCTACTTAGCTAGGACCAACTAACAACACTAGGCTAAGAGGACAAAGACCTTAAGCTAGTACTGAGATAAATGACCAAAATAAAAAGATTTATTGGACCCACCGAGGGTTGCCTACATATCCGCCCCTGAAGGATGAGAATCAGGTATGCATATTTCATCTAGATTGGACAATTAAGGATTAAATAAAAAATGAAAACTTGACTTTAGAGACACGATTACAGATAGAAGATGAAAGTTAAATCTTTTTTTTTTTGGGGTTTTCAATTTACACTTCACAAAAAACTGACACCAACAACTATGAAAGAAAAATCTTTTTGGTATTTTCGTTATAAAAGATGTACAAAACTCATACTATATTTTTTGGATGTACAAAACTCCTACTATATTTTTTGAATTTTTCTTTTATAAAAAGTTTCTATTAATAAATTTTTTTTTTTTTAAAATTATGAATGCTGACTAAAGAAACAAAAGAAAAATCTTTTTGATGTTTTTGGCCAAATAAATTCAAAAGGTAAAAATCTTTTTGAATTTTGGACTGTGAACAACAAAATCCATAAAGAATTCTAAAATGAATAACAACGAAACTCTTTTTTGACTCACTTTTTTTCCCAATATATTCTTTGCCTACACACGTTTCAATTCTAGCGTATGTTTCTCCAAATCAGTCCGTTAAATGACCCTATTACCCTAAAAAATGCAACAATTAGCACTTAAGGATACTTTAGGGGTGAGTCTCCTACAAAGGACCAAGTGCGTCCCACTAAGTCTCAATATGGTGCAGATAAGCATGAACTAAAGCCTGACCTACGTCGGGTTTCACTAATAAGGCTGTTCGGGGGAGCGTATGGTCGATAGTAGCTATGATTGCTTTCCACCTACTCCATACCAGCCAACATCTCCCCCTCCTAAAACAAGGGTGACTCAACTAGAGGTCGTATACACAACGTGTTCTATGGGACTTGTTGCGAAAGAATTGATTCGATTTATACCCATGATGCCAGATATAAAGCGGTAACACATAAAAAAATGATAAACATATATCACATAAATACTCTACAATGATAAAATGATAACACATATGACAACACAAAAAAATATCTATACACCTATAGTGCCATACTAAGCCGATACAACTAGAAAAAATAAGCTTGAATTCTAAAAAGTCCCCAGCAGAGTTGCTAGAGCTATCAACACCCTTTTTTTTTTTACCAAAAAGATCATATTTTAGTTTGTAAAGGGTTTTCATTATTAAAGTGGAAAAAATAAAGTTTGTTTCGAAGAGGAATATTTTTGCATATAAACTCAGAGTCGCCACTTGACATAAACCTGGTGTGCTAAGTCACCTTTGAAAATCCTTTTCAAAACTATTTTGACTCTTTTAAAAAGAAGTTTGCGAATAGAGATTCCAGTTAGGGAATTATGTTGACCGAGGGGAAGGTATTAGGCATCCCTCAGTCCTGTGATTCGACCACGGTCGCTTTGTGGAGTATATCAACAAGTATGGCACTATGAAGCGAATAGACCAACAAAACACATAAAAATAAGCAAATCAAACAAAGTTTGAAACCAAAATGATGTCAAGTCCAAATTATACAGTCAAAAAATGAAAAATATAGAATTGTAAACCTACTCTATTCTAAACTAATCCAAAACTAAACTCCACCTAATGTTCCGGGCCTTGATCGTGCGTCATCTTCAAGTACAACTTTCTCAAGGCATTCCCTAGATAAAACAATATAGATACCTCTAGGAATTCCCTAGCCAAATGAGTATATCTTTTCAATAATAAAACAAATTCATTCAAACCGTTCAAGCATTCAACAATCATAATTCCTAGGGCTTGCCGACCCAAAACCTAAAATTTGCCTATTGATTTTGGCCTAAATAATGACACTATCAGGTTCAAAAAAATTACATTCATCTTAAATCAAACCACAATCAGTGATCAAAACAAGTTACTATTTACTTCATAAATTTCCGAATCCCCTCCCAATTTATTATCAGTCATGCAATTACTCAATTCCCAATCATATGATTATTCAATTTTTAAGATATAAACCAAGACAACAATAATCAATATGGCTCAAATATGATCATAACCACACCATAAAACAACAACATTAAACACATTTTAGATAATAAAGATAGTAAATTTAAGGTATGGACCTTTGTAAAAACTTATTTTATTGATAATAATGCTTAAGAAAGCCTGAACTTGGAATCCCTGAATGAATAACTTCAACAACGAATAAAACCAACTCGGTATAAGTAAATAACAATTGTACAACTTTAAAACCAGTGGGAAAACCCTTAATATGAACCACAAATCTCAAATTCCCAACTAACCATAAATGAACCTGCTAAATAGGAGCTGGGTTTCCGTTCGTGCCTCGCTGGAGATCTGATAAGCTCAGTGAGTGATGGAGAAATCAATATTGGCTCATATTCTGAGTGACAAAGGTGTTTCCAGGTGAGAATTTTGCTATAATAGTAGCTCTCCGTCTTTTCATCTCCTCTCTCACACAAATCTCCCTCAAATCTCTCTAATTTTCTCACTCCAATGGTTCTCTCTCTATTTTTTCCTCTCCTTCTCTTGATACTACTATTTTCTCTACTCTATGCATGTGCATGTGTTACTGTGTGTGTGTATAAGCATTTTCTTCCATAGAAATTAAGAGTGGATGAGGTCTGTATGACTATAAATGTCGATGGATGGTGAGAATTTGTGAGTGGTTCTATATTCAGTCCATGGCGAGGATCATTTTTAGAGTATTCTATGTATGTGGAGAATTTTTGTTATCCATCCCCCTTTTCATTGAGTGGATTGTGTGTATATAGCATGTCAATTGTACAAAAGAAAAAAAAGTGAAAAAGATGGGGGTAGGGGGCACATGGGGTAGGGTGAGGGGGTTTGGGATATAGGTTGTTAGGATAAGGTGAGGTGTCCATTTTTAAATGGACAGGTTGTTAATTTGTTAAAAATTTGTTATTTGGGGTAAGGATTATAAATAAATAAATAAAAGAAAATGGTGAGGTGGTTATTTATTTTATTTTTCTTATAGGTAAATTACCACGTGGATAGGGTACGTGATAAGGTAATCGAGTCAAATTGACTTTTGGGGAGGGGCTAAATTACATGTCTACACTCATAAACATAAAACTTTTGCTAATTTTGAGATCATTTATAGAAAAGTTCAAAGAGAAGCAAGGGACTCTATGTTAGACCAATGAAGTTTTGATGATTGACATATAAAAGAAACATATAGAAGAAACATGTTGCTCAATTTGGTCCAATTACATAGATACAGTCACTAGGAAAGTCGACAAAAATAGACAAGTTTGACTTATTGGAGAATGGATAAAGCTCTTTTGCACTCTTAATGGATCACATGTGATAAAAGGAAGTTGTAATTAAATTCAACACTTGTTAATAAGATGAAGACAAAGTATTGCACTCAAACAAGGAGATTGACTTAAAGAAGGAGTTTGACAACTACAAGAGTTTCACGAGAAGAGGGACTCCAATGAAGATAGAAATCTGATAAAGTTGAAGGGTCCAAGGGGTGGCAAAAGTAAACACACGGTGAAGGACTCTATGAAGAGTCATTATATATTGAGGGAGTAACTTACTTTGTTAATAATGTACTCAAAAAGATAACAACACATCATCAAACAAGTTCCAAAATCTTGAAGAATAAAAATGGAACCTGTTCCTTGTACGTGAAATCAAGGAGTCTTAGACTTTATGTATTTGGTTGGATCTTGAGTTGTAATGTTTTCTAGTCTCAATGAAGTATAAATGGAGTTAGGATCTTTGTCTTCAAGTTTGGGAACTCGAAGACTTGGGAACACTTACCTTGGGAAGGTTTGTGTTTTTATAGAACTAGGAGTTAGAGTTTAATTCCTTGATTACAAGAGTGTTCTAATTCGTTGATTTTTTTAGGGCCAAATTGTTTTGGTGAAGTTGGGGTTAAATCCTGTAGAGGTATAGTTCATGGTTTTTTACACCTCCTTGAGCCGGGTGTTTTCCACGTAAACATCATTGTGCAATTACTTATTGTTTTAGATACATAGGAGCACGTTTGTTAACCTATTCCATCGATAGACAATAGTTATGCAAAAAATAGGAAATAAGTAGGGCTCATACTCTAACACTCTATCTATACCATTCACAATAATCATGAACGGGAATTGAAGAACAATGCACTCGATGAATTCTACACATAATAAATATACAAGCATAACCATTCTCTCCTCAACAAAATATGTTAGAAAAGAAAAGTAGGCAAAGTGAGAAAGAAAGACATTTCTTTTTACTTCTTAATTCAACTGTTGAATAACAAGAAATTTACTACCCTTTTATAGGCTTACAACTCAACAACTTAAGCTAAAATATAGGAACTAAAAAAAGTAGTGGTGAAACATGACATAAATACCAACATTCTCACTAATAGAAAATAGAAAATAAAAAATGTTTGACCAACTAAAACATAATTCCACTAAGACTAAAAAATACGACCATAAAGAAAACATTTTGCAGTGATTGATTTTTTGAAGAATTAGTCAACACTCCCCCTTTGTTCAAAATCACATACTCCCATTTATAACCTGAAGAATTCATGCTTTTTTTTGTGGAAGCGATTTCCTAAGAACATCAAAAACCGGATCATTTTTGCCACAAAATTTCAATGAGATTATTCCACCAACAACTAGATTGCGAATGAAGTGATAACGGATGTCGATGTGCTTCATCCTACTATGAAATGCAGGATTATTTTTCATAGCAATTGATAGATTATTGTCACACCATATTTTAGTTGGACCAATCCGCTCTTTTTCAAGATTCACTAACAATTTCCTTAACCAAATAGCTTGGCAACGGGCGAAACTTGCAGCCATGTATTCTGCTTTCGAAGATGACAAGGCGATTGTATCTTGTTTCCTTAAATTCCATGAGATTGATCCAAAACCAAGACTAAAGACATTCCCAGATGTCCTCGTGCAATTTTCCAAGCTACCTATCCAATCACTATGAGTAAAACCAATTTATCTAAATTTGAAATTTTTGAGTATCAAATTCCATAGTTTATTGTGCCAGCAATATACTGCAAGATCCTTTTAGCTGAACCCAGGTGTTGCTTGGAAGGATTATGCATGAACCTTGAAACCAAACGGACATAGAATGCTATATGAGGCCTTATGTGTGATAAGTAGTTTAGACCACCAACCAAGAACCTAAAATAAGAATTATTTGTTGCACCTATACCATCATCAAGTACCATTTTCTCATTCATATTCATTGGCATGGGAGATGGTTTACAATTCAGCATGTTGAACTTCTGTAAAAGTTCAGTAGTATATTTTATTTGCAAAATAAAGATTCTATCCAAACCTTGTCTCACCTCAAGCCCAAGAAAATAATGCATCATACCCAAGTCGGACATTTTAAATTCACCCATCATGTAACTCTTAAATTCTGAAACAATAGATTCATAAGAACCTATATATAATATCATCAACATAATGACAAACAACTAGAAAATCACCATTACCCTGCTTCTTCACAGTGTGAGTTCATTCTCACTTCTTCTGAATTATTGCTCTTGAAAAAAGGTATCAATGTTGCTATACCATGAAGCTTACTTTAGACCATACAATTCCTTCTTCAGTTGTTATACTTTGCTTTTCCCTTTACTACAGATGAAGCCTCCAGGTTGAGAGACATATACTTGTTTATGTAATTCGCCATTTATGAAGGCAGACTTAAAATCAAATTGTTACTGTAATACCCCAAAAAATCCAAGCCAATGCTAGTGCATGTTTCAAGATCATGCATAGTAAATTATAGCTCTTTAATAGTTTAATGAGTGAGTTTGAGGTATATTAAGACCTCAAATAACTCTCAGCTATTAGACAAATCAAAACATCCCCTACCGATTGAATTTTTGAGAAGAATGTTTCTTTAGTAAACTTCAAACAAGTATATCTTTTTATATACTCAGAATTTTCTAGATAAAGACCAATCAAATCATAGAAAATTAAATTATATTTCCAATGATATAAATTTTAACCAAATCCAATACCTAGGTGAGAAGTTATGACACCTTTAGTGAAAGTAGTAGCTCAATACGAGCAGCACCGCGTTGTGGTGACCCCAAAAATGGCGTTCATCCTTTTCCAGTGTGTCACCACGTCATGCCAAACAACCAGTTAGGGATCACCTATTTCCAGAGGTACAACACAATATCACCGCATCATGTCTTTGGGAAAAATAGGAATTGTACTTTTTCCAGTGGCCTAACGCAATTGCACTGCGTCGCACTGACATGCAAAATTAGGATTTCTAGTTTCGCATAAATTTCAGGGATCGTTTGGTCTTTTCCCAAGGTCCTAATCTAATCAAAAACATGAAATTAAAAACCTAAAGAGGCATTATATGCCCCATTACTCACAAATCCACTTCAAGCAACTAATCTTCTTTCAAGAACAAAAACCCTAGCCTTCAAAGTTCAAGATCAAAACTCAAGAATTCACCATCAATTCTCATGAATTCATCAATCCAGGTATGTAAAGTGTTCATATATGGGTTCCTTTCACCCAAGGAGTCCAAATATTCAATTCTAAATTCAAAGTTGGGATATTTACAAGTTTTCATGATTTTAATTATGATTTTAGCCATGAATTGTAATTCTACACCATGTTTACATGCAATTGTTATTGATATTGAACCCCACACATTTGAAAAATGCTATTTGATGATTTAAATAATACTTGGTGATGTTGCTATTAAAATTATGCTATTTCTACAAGCTTTAAACTATTCCCATGCTTAATTCGAACTATGAATATCAAGTGTTTGATGAAATGCCGACAAGAATGAAATTTTGATAAATGCTTTCATATTATGTCCACCAAGTTTAGTACTATTTTACTACTATTGCTATCAAGTCCTGGGGGATATCAATACCCAAAAACTTAGTTGTTTACTTAGTCTCAGTATCTTTAAAATAGTTTCAGAATATATGATGAGCATTATCAGTTCAGTCAGTCATCATAATCAGTTAAACTTAGAATAGTTTAGTAATCTGAGTCAATTCAATTAGGAATAGGATTTAGCACCGAGTGAGTGCAGGGATGGTGGCTTCCCCATTAGATAGTTAGAGTTGTTAATAGCAATCACTGTACTCCAGATCTACATAGCCAGTGTAGGATATGGAGAGACCCATCAGTTTAGGCTTGACTACCTCACAGGGGTCACCTGTCAGTTTAGGCTTGACACCCTTAGTCCTTCAAGACATTACATCAGTGGATTCACACAGCCAGTGTTAGTACCGTGGCACGGTACTGATACCCTTCTAACTGGGGTCACAGGTCTGACCACAAATTGCTTATTGAGGCATGTCGATTAGAGGATAACTCTCATAATATCAGTCTGGTAATCAGTTCAGTAATTCAATTTTAGTTTTTATTGACCATAACATATAAATATCAGTCATTTAGTTATCAGATTTTAGTATTTTAGTTTACAAATTATATTCAGAACATGTATTATGCTTGGTCATGCATTCTTAATATTTATAGATTTTAAGCATTCTATTTAGCATTTCATGCTATGCACTCAGTCAGTTATTACTCTTGTACATGTAACCATGCATATCAGCCTACCTTATTTATCATACCAATACATTCAAAGTACTGATCGCATACTTTTTTCTTATGCTATGATGTATCATGTCATAGGTTCAAGCACTTAGTTCCTGGATCATGCATAGACTTTCCAGATTATCAGCCGTAGCAGTTGTGGGTTCTCATATTTTGAGAAGAAACTATATTTATTTTTCTTCTTTCAGTTCAGTAGATAGTTTGAGTTAGTTGGGACCTGTCCTATCAACTCATATTTAGTCAGTTTTAAAGTCTTTTGGACATTTTAGACAGACAGTCAGTTTTGTTATTATTTTATTAGTTTTAGATAGTTGTTTCCAGATTCATGATCCAGTATTATTTTCAGTTGCTAAAACCTTATGGCTTATTGGTTATTCTTTCATTTATGTTATCATACTATTTAGTGCTCACAGCAGGTACTAGCTTATGGGTTAGGTTGTGGTCTCTCAGGATCGTAAGCACCGTGTGGAGCCTAGAGTGTAGTCTTGGGGCATTACAAACTTGGTATCAGAGACTAAGATTTTAAAGTGTCCTAGGAAGTCTGAAAGCCGCATCAAGTAGAGTCTTATGCATGAGTGTAAAGCACTCTACACTTATGGGAAAGAGGCTATGAGGTATTTTAGAAAAAGTTTCCCTTTTTTGGTGTTCATGTCGTGTGACTGAGCATGATCTCATGTTGAACTCTTTGTATTATCTATTCTCCTTTCTATTTATAAAACATTCCTCCCTGAAAGATAAATGGAAGAAGAAATATGGACCAGCCAGCACCTCCGCCCATTCAGGAAGATCCCCTGAACGAGCATGTTTCTCATGTAGAGTTCAGAGTTGTATTCACTTCCCTATCTCACTCTGTAGCAGCTTAGAATGCTCATCCAGCCATTGTTCCAGCCATCCCAGTGGCCAATACTGTCGCATCTAAGATTTAGGACTTTACCCAAATGAATCCTCCTTTATTTTCGGGATCCAAATCTAAAGAGGATCTGCAGGAATTCTTAGACATAGTTTAGAAGGTAACAAACATTATACGGTGACTTCTAGTGAGAGTGCCGAATTAGCTTCTTACCTATTACATAATGTAGCCCATACATGGTTTAAGCAGTGAAACGTAGATAGAGGCACAGAGGCAAGGCCTATTGAATGAGAAGTGTTTGCTACAACCTTCTTAGATAAATTCTTTTTGTTGGAGCTAAGAGAATCCAAGGTGGTTGAGTTTATTAACTTGAGGCAGGGCAACATGAGTGTGAAGGAGTATTCCCTCAAGTTTACTCAGTTATCTAGGTAATCTCTCTTGTGGTAGCTGATAGCAGGTCTAAAATGAGTAAGTTCATGTCTGGTGTATCTGACAATATGGTAAAAGAGTGTAGGACTGCAATGTTGATTAATAAGATGGACTTGTCTAGGATTATAGTCCATGCTCAGCAGATTGAAAAGCAGAAGACTAAGGAAAGAGAGATGGAGAACACAATGCTAGAATAGGTAGCTTTAGTTTTAATCAACCAAAGTCAGAAGGTGGTAACCGTCCTTAATTCCATCAAAAATCTTTTGCCCCAGCTTTATCTTTAGCTAGTGCCCTAGTACCTAAATCCATAAATGATAATAGGAATAGAGTGTCAGGCTCTATGTCCTAAGGTAGTGCAAAATAGTAGTCGTACAAATCCTCTTTGCCAAAAATATGGTAGAAACCATCAGGGTGAGTGTAAAGCTGGCAGTAATGTATGCTTTAGGTGTGAAAAATGAGTTTTTTTTTAATTCGGAAGTATCGAGTAGTTGCTTATAAAGGTAGGGATTTGCGCCAATAGGGCCAGTCCCTTCAGTCATCGGTTCCAGTCGTTCGCCTGACTCAGCAGGATGCTGCTTCCAGTGCCACTAGTGGTCAACATCAGAATTGGATCCATGCACGTCATTCCCAAAAAGATCAGGAAAGTTCTCCTGACATAGTTACTGGTACATTGCAAGTCTTTCATTTACATGTTTATCCTTTATTAGACCCTGGATCTTTTCTTTCTTTTGTAACCCCTTATATAGCTGTCAACTTTAGAGTCAGTCCTGAAATATTAGTTGAGCCTTTTTTAGAATCTACCCTAGTAGGTGTCTCTATTGTAGCCAGGTAGGAATACAGGAACCATCCGGTCACAACAGCTTAAAAAGTTACTTCTATTGACCTTGTAGAGTTAGAGATAATGGATTTTGACATAATTCTAGGCATGGATTGAGTTCACTCATATTGTGCTTCAGTTGATTGTAAAAATAGAGTAGTTCATTTTTAATTTCCAAATGAACCATTCCTTGAATAGAGGGGTAGTACTACAACTCTTAGGAGTCAGCTTGTTTCGTACCTTAGAGCGAGAAAGATGATATCCAAGGGGTGTATTTATCATTTTTTTTTTGAGTCAACGACTCTAATTCTTAGATTCCTAACCATGAGTCAATTTCAGTAGTGAGAGAATTTCTAGATGTAATCCCTAAATATCTTCCCAAAGTTTCTCGTAAAAGGTAAATTGGCTTCGGAATAAACCTTCTTCCAAATACTCAGCCTATCTCTATTCCGCCATATAGAATGGCTCCAGCCGAACATAAAGAGTTTAAAGAACTCCTAGATAAGGGATTTATCAGGCCTAGCATCTTCTCGTGGTATGCACCAATTCTGTTCGTATGTAAGAAAGGCAATTCTCTTAAAATATGTATTGACTACCATCAGTTGAACAAAGTCACAATAAAAAGCAAATATCCTCTTCACATAATTGATGACTTGCTCGACCAACTTTAATGTGCTAGTTACTTTTCTAAGATAGACCTCAATCCTGCTATCATCAGCTCTGAGTCAGAGAATGTGACATTCTAAAAATAGCTTTTAGAACTTGGTATGGTCACTTCAAGTTTCTATTCATGTCCTTTGGTCTCATGAATGCCCAAGCAGCCTTCATGGACTTAATGAATAGAGTGTTCAAAAAGTAATTGAAAATGTTCATCATATTCCTCATTGATGACATTCTTGTCTACTCTCATAATGAAAATGATCATGTAGACCACCTCCGAATAGTATTGCAGACTCTTAGATCCTAACAGTTGTTCACTAAATTTAGTAAGTGCAAAGTTTGTCTAAGATTAGTAGCTTTCCTTAGCCATATTATTTTTGGTGATGGCATTAGAGTCGATTCTCAAAAGACTGAGGCTATGAGAAACTGGCCCAAACCTATCTCTCTATTAGATATCAGGAGTTTCTTAGGTTTGGATGGATATTACCGATGGTTTGTTGAAGGATTTTTGTCTATTACATCCCCCATGTCTATATTAACTCAAAAGAAAGTTAAGTTTTAGCGACAAATTCCTGTGAGAAGAGTTTTCAGGAGTTGAAGACTTGACTCACCACGACCCCAGTTTTAACATTGCCAATGGTTCAAATAGGTTTATTGTGTATTATGATTCTTCAAGAGTTGGTTTGGGGTGTGTTTTGATACAGAATGGTAGGGTTGTGGCCTATGCCTCTAGACAACTTAAGCCTTATGAAAAAAATTATCCCACCCATGATCTTGAATTAATAGCTGTTGTGTTTGCCTTAAATATTTGGAGGCAATATTTGTATGGGGTGCATGTTGATGTGTTCACAGATCACCAAAGCTTGCAGTATGTGTTTTAGTAGAAGGATTTGAATCTGCATTATTTGAAGATGGTTAGAGTTTCTGAAAGATTATGATATGAGTGTTTTGTACCATCTGGGTGTAATACCCCAAGAAAATTTTCGTTGAAATTTTGGGCGTAAACGTGTTGGGTTTTATCTTCTAGAATGAATTTTATAAATTTTCCATGCAGAATGTCTTAGATTATGACCCACCATTGCATAAAGTATCAAATAATCTTTCCAATGATATGTGGATCATCCAAAACGGACACCCGAGCGACGAGTTATGAACATTTTGATCGAACCATGTATAGTAGTGAATAGTAAAATGTGCACGAAAAAAGTATTGAGGCCTGGCGTATTTTTACTCCAACTTTAAATGATCATAAATTCTTGTACATAATGATCTGGGTGATCTACTATGTATCAACAGAAAGCTCTGCGATTCCTCTTTCTAATGAAATTAGTTTCATCTAATTTGTCTATTGGTGCAAAAAGTTATGGTCGATCTACTTCAACCTATTAAAAGTGAATTTTTGGGTCAATTTCAAACGATCATAACTCCTCGTACATAATAATCTGGGTGAGATAATATATATAATGGAAAGATATAAGAGTCCTCTTTCTAATGAAATTGGTTTCATCCAATTTAGATATCGAAGTAAAATATTATGGTTGATCTACTTCTGACTATCAAAACAATCAACCAAAGGACATATTCAAGAATTATTTGATTTTTAGGGGCGTTTTGGTCATTACCCCTCACCTAAAATCCGTCCAAACCCTATATTAAAGCCTATTAGAAGAATTATATGTTATATTTCATCAAATTCCCTCAAAAATAAAACCCTAAGCTCCTACATCGAACTTCTAGAACCCCTAAAGTTCACCATTAATTCTGCAAATTTATTCAAGATTCCAAGTTCCTAGTTCAAGAACTTCAAGAAACTCCAAAGTTCACCATTAATTCTACAAATTTATTCAAGATTCCAAGTTCCTAGTTCAAGAACGCCAAGAACCATCAGTCAAAGGCATGATTAACATCTCAAAAATAAGTATCGATCTAAAGTTCATCATTCAAGGTATGTGGGGATTTTCAACAAGAACTCTCTTTCTTTCTTATGCCCAAAAGTAATTTTCTTTACAAAGTCATGATTTTTATTTGATTTTTATGAATTTGAAGCATGAACCCATATATTATGATGATTGTTATGAAATCTTGATGTTTATGATTACAAAAGATGAATTTACATGTGTGGTGATATAAAACATGAATCCTGAATGATATTTATCATGATTTTGATATTTGGGTCATGAATTCCCATTGGAAATTGTGTTTTTTTAGAAAGTTTGTGTTATAAGAATGTTGATGTTGAATATTTGAGATATTTTGAATGATTTAACCTTTTGGTCTTAATGGAGTTGTTTTGAACTCGAGTGTGAAAGAAATCCACAACGTGGTTGATTTTGATAAATGGAAAGTATGATGGCTCCCAATGTATATTTATTTATTACTGAAATTGTTTTGTTGTGGATTGTCTTTGAAATGATCTGAGCTAAGTTCGGGAGAAATCTTTAGCACCGAGTAGGAGGTATAAAGTGACCTTACTTTTCTAGAACTACGTACCTCCCTAGGAGTGAGCATGAGGCTGATTTATATAGTGATCACTAGTTTGTGTGGATTTGATATCGATAGTCCTACTTAGATGGCAAGGATAGGATGGCTCTCCCCAACGTGGGTTGTATGTTGGACTCCATGTAGCTCACATGATTTATGTCGGTTCTAGGATCTCCCAGTGTGTGTGTGTTTCCTTGTGTCTATGGTGAACTGTGAAGTGATTTAAAAGTGGAATTGTGAAAGTTATTCTTTCAAAAGATTTAAATGATATTTACATTATGAGAATTGATATTCTTGATGAACTGAAAGTTATTGACAAATTATATGATGACTAGCATATGTTATTATACTTATTTCATCCTCTCATGATTAGGATGATTTTCTTCGGGCTATGTGAGTCTTTCATACATCCTGCATATTTCTTATAAATATTTTTGATGATGATGTTTATACAAATGCATATACCCCTATATACTTGGTTCCTTTCCATGGTACTGACCCACATCTTTGGATGTGGGCTACATTTTCTCAGAATGTAGGTTCAGGTGCTTAGTTCCAGGTTGCATTTTGTTATCTTTCTGAAATTCTTTTATTCTTGGATGATGATTACTCTGTTGATATTTGAGGGTTATTTATGGAAACCCCGTTGATTTGTGTTGAACTGAATGAAAATGGCTCAAAGGGTTAGCTTGGGGCTATTCGTAGCCTCAAGTAACGTGTGATGCTTCATGACCTATTTTTGGGGCGTTACAAACTTGGTATCAGATCCTAAGGTTTTAAGGTGTCCTAGGGAGTCTGACAAGCTGCGTTAAGTAGAGTCTTGATCATCGGTGTGTGGCGAGCCACATCTATGAGCAAGAGGCTACAAGATGTTTTAGGAAAAAGTATGATTCTTTTTTCCAGAAGTCTATCATGCTTAAAGTGTCTCTCTCTGCTATTGATTCGTGATCTCCTTTTTTAAAAATATTCTCAAAGATAGACCTTCGTTCTGGCTATCATCAACTCAAAGTTAGGGAGTGTGACATCTCAAAAACTGCTTTCCAAAATCATTATGGCCATTTTGAGTTTCTTGTTGTGTCTTTCGGGTTAACTAATGCCCCAGCATCTTTCATGGACCTCATGAATCGAGTGTTCAGACCATATCTAGATATGTTTGTCACAGTGTTCATCGATGATATACTGGTGAACTCCCGTAGTGAGGATGAACATTCTGATTATCTCTGAACTGTCTTGAAAACCCTTAGAGATCACAAGTTATTTACCAAGTTCAGTAAGTGTGAATTTTGGCTAAGGTCAGTTGCTTTTCTGGGTCATATCATTTCTTCCGAGGGTATTAGAGTTGATCCCCAAAAGATCAAAGCTGTTAGAAATTGGCCTAGACCTATTTCTCTGACTGATATTCGAAGTTTCTTGGGTTTTTCTAGCTATTACCATCGTTTTGTTGAGGGTTTCTCCTCTATAGCGTCTCGTATGACTCAGTTGACCCAAAAGAAAGTGAAGTTCTTATGGTCCGAATCTTGTGAGAAGAGTTTTTAGGAGCTAAAGACTCGACTCACTTCATCCCCTGTTTTGACTTTGCCTGATGGTGTTAATGGTTTTGTGGGGTACTGTGATGCTTCGAGAGTTGGGATGGGTTGCGTATTGATGCAGAAGGGTAAGGTGATAGCTTATGCTTCTAGACAGTTGAAATCCCATGAGAAAAATTACCCCGCCCATGAACTTGAGTTGGCTGCTATTGTGTTTGCTTTACAAATCTGGAGACACTATTTGTATGGTGTCCATGTTGATGTTTTCACTGATCATAAGAGACTACAGTATGTGTTTACCCAGAGAGAATTGAATCTTAGGTAGAGACGATGGTTAGAACTGTTAAAGGACTATGATATGAGTGTGTTGTACCATCCGGGCAAGGCCAATGTTGTGGTGGATGCCCTAAGTAGAGTGTCTATGGGTAGTGTTTCGCATGTGGTAGAAGGTAAGAAAGAGTTGGCTCATGATATACATCGTTTTTCTAGATTGGGGGTTAGGTTGTTTGACTCTACTAAAGGTAGTATAGGGGTTCAGAGTAGTTTCGAATCCTCCTTGTTTTGGAAGTGAAGGAAAAGCAATACTTAGATGCTAGTTTGGTCAGACTGAAGGAGTCAGTCAAGGACCAAAAAGTAAAGGTTTTCTCCCAAGGGGGAGATGGTATGTTGAGATTGTAGGGTAGATTGTGTGTCCCGAATGTTGATGATCTGATACAGAGGATTATGGCTGAAGTGCATGGGGCGCGATATTCTATTCATCCTGGTGCCACCAAGATATACCAAGACTTGCGGGAAATCTATTGGTGGAGTGGCATTAAGAAAGATATAGCAGCATTTATAGCTAAGTATCCAATATGCCAATAGGTTAAGGTTGAACACCAAAGAGCTGGTGGTATGATGCAAGAGTTTAGTATTCCCACCTAGAAGTGGGAAGAGATAAATATGGACTTCGTGATTGGTTTACCTCCTTCCTAATGCCATCATGATTCCATTTGGGTTGTGGTTGATAGATTGACTAAGTCTGCTCATTTCTTGCCTGTTCATACTTCATATACTGCTGAGGATTATGCTAGATTGTATATCCAAGAGCTATTCAGACTGCATGGAGTTCCCTTGTCTATCATTTCGGATAGGGGTACTTAGTTCACTTTGCAATTTTGGAAAGATTTTTAGAAGGGTCTTGGTACCCAAGTGCTTTTGAGTTCTACTTTTCATCCACAGACCGATGGTTAGGCTGAGTGGACCATCCAGACCTTAGAGGATATGTTGAGAGCTTGTGCACTTGACTTTAAGGAAAGTTGGGATGATCACTTACCATTGATAGAGTTTGCTTACAATAACAGTTTCCACTCTAGTATCGGTATGGCTCCATTTGAAGCCTTATATAGGAGGAAGTGTAGATCACCTATAGGTTGGTTTGAGGTGGGTGAAGCGGCTGTGAGTGGTCCTGATTCGGTATTTGAGGCTATGAAAAAAGTTAAGTTGATTAGGGAAAGGTTGAAAACTGTGCAGAGTCATCAGAAGTCATATATGGATGTTAGACGGAGGGACCTTGAGTTTGAAGTTGGTGACCTAGTGTATCTGAAAATTTCACCCATGAGGGGGGGTGAAGAGATTCGAAAAG
>NC_061120.1:197748515-197773509 GCF_002878395.1 Capsicum annuum
GATTAGGGAAAGGTTGAAAACTGTGCAGAGTCATCAGAAGTCATATATGGATGTTAGACGGAGGGACCTTGAGTTTGAAGTTGGTGACCTAGTGTATCTGAAAATTTCACCCATGAGGGGGGTGAAGAGATTCGAAAAGAAGGGGAAGCTTAGTCCCCATTATGTTGGCCCTTACAAAATTCTTAGTCGTGTTGGTAAGGTAGCTTATGAGGTTGAGTTGCCTTCCGAGTTGTCCTCTGTTCATCCAATATTCCATGTCTCCATGCTTAGAATGCATATTAGCGATGTTGTGGTAGTGGATTCCTTTGTGAGTGCTGACATTCAAGAAAATCTTTCTTTTGATGGGATTCTTATTGAGATTCTTGATTTCAATGTCCGAAGACTAAGGAACAAAGAAGTTCCCTTGGTCAAAGTGTTGTGGCAAAACCAATCTGTTAAGGGTCCAACTTGGGAAGCTGAGGCGGATAAGCGATCCAAGTACCCGCACCTATTTTTTCCGAACTCTGATCAAGCCAAAGGTACCGTTCTTTCCTAAATCATGCACTTTTGATAAAAGTTCCAGCAGTTCAGCTGTCATTTATTATGTGTTCAGCTGTAGTTTTTGAATTTATGCATTCTATGTTGCATTTGGAGTGAGAAATGATGTGGTGATGAGTCTAACGAATGGTTTCAGCTATATTCTCTGTTCCCTATCTAATCTTAACATGTATAGCATCATTCGAGGATGAATGTTTCCAAAGGGGGGATGATGTAATACCCTGAGAAATTTTTCGTAGAAATTTTGTGCGTAAATGTGTTAATTCTATCTTCTAGAATAAACTATAAATTTTTCATGTAGAATGTCTTATATTATACCCACCATTGCATAGAGTATCAAATAAGCTTTCCAACGATATGTGGATCATCAAAAACTGACACCCGAGCGACGAGTTATGAGCTTTTCGATCAAACCGTGAATAATAGTGAACAGTAAAACGTGCAGGAAAAAAAGTATTGAGGCCTGGCATTTTTTTGCTCCAACTTTAAATAATCACAACTCCATGTACATAAGGATCTGGGTGATCTACTATATATAAATGGAAAGATCTACGATTCCTCTTTCTAATGAAATTGGTTTCATCCAATTTGTCTATCGAAGCAAAAAGTTATGGTCGATCTACTTCAGCCTATTGAAAGTGAATTTTTGGGTCAATTTCAAATGATCATAACTCATCGTACACAATGATCTAGGTGATATTCTATATATCAACGGAAAGATATGAGAGTCCTCTTTCTAATGAAATTGGTTTCATCCAATTTGGATATCCAAGTAAAACGTTATGGTTGATCTACTTCAGATTATCAAAACAGTCCACCAAAGGACAGGTTCGACAATTATTTGATTTTTCAGAGCATTTTGGTCATTCCCCCTCACCCATTAGAAGCCTATTAGAAGCATTATATATTATATTTCTTCAAATTCCCTCAAAAAGAAAACCCTAACCTCCTACATCCAACTTCAAGAACCTCCAAAGTTCACAATTAATTCTGCAAATTTATTCAAGATTCCAAGTTCCTAGTTCAAGAACTTCAAGAACCTCCAAAGTTCACCATTAATTCTGCAAATTTATTCAATATTCCAAGTTCCTAGTCCAAGAACTCCAAGAACCATCATTCAAAGGCACGATTAACATCTAAAAAATGAGTATCGATCTAAGGTTCATCATTCAAGGTATGTGGGGTTTTTCAACAAGAACTCTCTTTCGTTCTTGTGCCCAAAAGTAATTTTCTTTACAAAGGCATGATTTTTATTTGATTTTATGAAATTAAAGAATGAACCCATATCTTATGATGATTATTATGAAATCTTCATGTTTATGACTTTGAAAGATGAATTTACATGTGTGGTGATATAAAACATGAATCTTGAATAATATTTATCATGATTTTGATATTTGGGTCGTGAATTCCCATTGGAAATTATGTTTTTTTGAGAAAGTGTGTGTTATAAGCATGTTGATGTTAAATATTTGAGATATTTTGAATGATTTGACCGTTTGGTCTTAATGGAGTTGTTTTGAACTCGAGTGTGAAAGAAATCCACAACGTGGTTGATTTTGATAGATGGGAAGCATGATGGCTCCTGATGTATATTTATATATTACTGAAATTGTTTTATTATGGATTTTCTTTGAAATGATCTGAGCTAATTCCGGGAGAAATCTTTAGCACCAAGTGGGAGGTATAAAGCAACCTTACTTCCCTAGAACTACGTGCCCCCCTAGGAGTGAGCCTGAGGCTGATTTATATAGTAATCACTAGTTTGTGTGGATTTGATATCGATAATCCTACTCAGATGGCAAGGATAGGACGGCTCTCCCCAACGTATGTTGTACATTGGACTCCATGTAGCTCACAGGTTTATGTCGGTTACAGGATCTCCCAGTGTGTGTGTGTTTCCTTGTGTCTATGGTGAACGGTGAAGTGATTTGAAAGTCGAATTGTGAAAGTTATTCTTTCAAAAGATTTAAATGATATTTACATTATGAGAATTGATATTCTTGATGAACTAAAAGTGATTAACAAATTATATGATGACTCACATGTGTTATTATACTTATTTCATCCTCTTATGATTATGATGATTTTCTTCAGGCTATGTGAGTCTTTCATACATCCTGCATATTTCTTATAAATATTTATGATGATGATATTTATACAACTGCATACACCCCCATATACTCTATTTCTTTTCATGGTACTGACCCACATCTTTGGATGTGGGCTATATTTTCTCGGAATGTAGGTTCAGGTGCTCAGTTTCAGGTTTGATAGTGATTCTTTGGGCACGCTGTTCTACATCCTCTGTTGTGGTGAGTCCTCATGTTCTGAGGACGTAATGTCTGATGTTGGTTTCACGGAATTGTTTACATTTGATAACTGAGTATAAGTCAGTTGGGGCATGTCTCAATGGCTCGCTATTTTATTTATTTTCTTAGAGGCTTGTCAGATTAGTATAGATGTTGGGAGTTGACTAATAAGTCGTATTTTGTTATCTTTCTGAAATTTTTTTATTCTTGGATGATGATTACTCTATTTATATTTGAGGGTTATTTATGGAAACCCCGTTGATTTGTGTTGAACTGAATGAAAATGGCTCAAAGGGTTAGCTTGGGGCTACTCGTAGCCTCAAGCATCGTGTGACGCTCTAGGACCCATTTTTGGGGAGTTACATTGGGCAAGGGTAATGTAGTGGTAGATTGCTTAAGTAGATTGTCTATGGATAATATTACTCATGTCGAGGGTGATAAGAAGAAGTTAGCTAGATAAATTCATCAGCTTGCTAGGTTAGCTATTTGTTTGGTTGATTCAGCTAAGGTTAGCATTTGGGTTTAGAATAGTTCAGAATCGTCTTTGGTTTCCAAAGTGAAAGAAAATCAGAATAGGGATCCTAGTCTGGTGAAACTGAAGGAGTCTGTCCGAGATCAAAAAGTAGAGGTTTTCTCCCAAGAGAGAGATTGTGTACTGCATTGCTAAGGTAGATTGTGTGTGCCATGTGTTGATGAGTTGAGACAGGGAATTATTATAGATTTGTATGGTGCGTGTTACTCTATTCATCCAGGGGCCATAAATATATACTGTGATCTGGGGGAAATCTATTGGTGGAGTGGTATGAAGAGGGATATTACAGAGTTTGTGGCTAAGTGCTCCACTTGTTAGCAGGTTAAGATTTAGCATCAGAAGCCTAGTGGGTCTATGCAGGAGTTTAGTATTCCCACTTGGAAGTGGGAGGTAGTGAACATGGATTTTATGATAGGTTTTCCTCGTACTTGTCAGCAGAATGATTCGATTTGGGTCATTATTGATCGGATGACCAAATCAGCCCATTTCTTTCCAGTCCATACTTCTTATTTAGCCAAGGACTATGCCAAGATCTATATTATAGAGTTGACTAGGTTGCATGATGTTTCGTTGTCCATCATTTCAGATAGAGGTACTCAATTTACCTCACTTTTAGAAAGATTTTTAGAATGGTTTTGTTACCCAAGTTCATTTCAGTACAGCCTTGTAACGCCCTATACTTTTACCTAGGTTAAATTCATCCTAAAAATGTTAAAGACTTGCTTCAAAGATGAATACACTTTATACATGTGTAATTTTCAATATTTTCACTTTTCATTGTGTGGAAAATTAAATAAGCTTTCCATTGAGACCAAATTCACCCAAATTTGACCCTCGGGAAAAGAACTAGAGCAATTTTAGTAAGACAGTGTACCACCGGTACTTTAGCGTGTCACGGAGGTAGTTCAAATGGAATTTTTCATTTTCCAGTGAGACAACGTGATACAACCGCATCACGCCACTAGCCTTTTTTCCAATTGTCAGTTTCCTATGAGGTACTATGATATCAGTGCGTTGCGCCATAACTTAGTTTCATATTTGTCAGTTTCCATTACATCATCGCGATCCCACCGCGTCGCGATGAACTTCCAGGTCACATCCAAGGAGTAAGGCAATTCTGCTATGTCACATTAATGGTAAGGCGATTCTACCATGTCACATTAATGGTCCAATTCCCAGTTGTCCACTTTCTAATGACACAATGCAATAGCAACGCATCACACCTAGGGCTCAGATTGGGATTTTTCAATTAATTTCTAGTTTTAAATTCTATGTTTTTAAACCATTCCAGGGGTATTTGAGTATTTTTCCATGACCCTAGTCAGCCTTTAACACAAAATTCAACCCTAATAAACCTAGTTATACCATTAGTCATTCAGTTTTTCCCCAAATTAAATCATTCTCTCGCAAGAGGCAAAAACCCTAGTTCAAGAAATCATTATCAATTCTCAAGAATCTCTCAAAGAACCTTCAATAACTCTTCTTCTAAAGTATGTTAAGTGTTCATCTATGGGTTTCTTTCACCCATAGAGTCCAAGAATCCCTTTTTAAATATACTAAATCTCAGATTTATGATTTCCATGTTCGAATTAGATTGAATTAATGTTCTTGATAGTAGTTGGGTTTCAATTCATTATTTAAGTGCAAGTTTCATGAAATTGAACAGCATGTGTGGTGAATATGTGATTATCTTGATAAACCCTAGAATTTACAAAGTTATTAATGTGTATATGATGCTAATTGGGTTTTAAATCCATGATTATTATATGATTCATGAAATTGGATTAGTATTTTTATGGGGAATTATATGAACTTTCATGCTAAACCCATGGATTATTAATTTCGGCATTGTAGTTGCCATGTTTATATGTTATCCATGATTATCTGCATTAAGTTGTTCTCACCAAGTGTTTGATAGAATGTCCATGTAAATTAAATGATAGAATGATGACATGTTGGTATATGTACAAGTTGATGCATTATAAGTGTTTGGCGAAATGTCTCTATGAATGAATTATGACCTAGTGAACATTGTTATGTTATTCAAGATGATGCTTTGCTTTACTTTTCATGATATCGAGTCCTGGGGTTATTTAATACCTGATAATTTAATTGTTCACCTAGATCCAGTGTTAGTGACAAGATAGTATTAGTTATGTCACAATCAGTAGTACTCTCAGTCTTTTACAGAACTTAGTAGAACTCAGTCAGTTACAAAACAAAGGAAAACTCAATAAACTGTATTTTAGTCCAGTCCAGTTCAGCATAATTAGTTTAGTGTCTTCCAGTTAGAAGAAGGATTCAACATCGAGCGAACCCAAGGATGGGGACATTCCTGTTAGTGTAGGATTTGACCCTTAGTAGCAATCCCTGAGTTACAGAACTACGTAGCCAGTGTAGGTTGAAATGACTTCCTGATAGATAAGGGTTCACACATCTCTAATGAGTTTTCCTATCAGTTAGGGTTGACAAAATATCTTCCTGCTAGTTAGGTTTAACTCATAACCATTGTTAGTATCCGTGGCATGGTATTAGCACCCTTCCAACTGGGGTTACAGGTTAGACCCCAATCAGCTCAGAGAAGGGCAAGTTGGTTAGATGATTTCCTCCCACAATTTCAATTTCAGTCTTCAGTTTAGAACTTAGTTTAGCTCTATAGAATTAGGACTGTCAGACACAGTCAATAGTATCAGTAATTTTAGATATCAGTTATACAGTATTCAGAACTCAGTACTTAGCTTCAGAAAAGCTCAGTTATAGTATATGCGTACTCTTATATTCAGTTACTCTATATTATTTAATCAGTTATTGTCCATGCATATGAACCCTTGCATTCAGCCTTACCTCATCTTCATACTAGTATAGTCCTACGTACTGACATATACTTTCCTACACTATGATATTTATACTATAGGTTCGAACGCTCAGGTTCCTGACCATGCTTAGCCAGACTCAGCCAACAGTAGTAGATTTAGCAGTGAGTCCTCGTCTATCGAGGATATGCTTTTATTTCAATACTTCAGTTTACCAGTATTTTAGTAGATGGAGTTAGTTGGGGGATTGTCCCATCAACTTCACTTTCAGACAGATTCAGTTAGAGGCTTTTCAGACTAGATTTTCATATAGTATTTCAGATTTAGATGATATATTTTATCAGTATTTAAGATGTTTTGAACCTTATGGCATTTCTACCTATTTTTTTGCATTAATTTTAGTATTATTATTTAGTGCTCACAGTAGATATCATTCATGGGTTAGCTTGTGGACCTTCAAGGTCAGAAGCACCATGTGATAACTAGGGGGTAGTCTCGGGTCATTACAAGCCTTTCATCCTCAGAAAGATGGTAAGGCAGAGAGGAGCATCTAGACCCTTAAGGATATGTTAAGATCATGTGTTGTCGACTTTATGGGCATTTGGGATGACCATTTGCCTTTGATTGAGCTCATATATAATAATAACTATCATTCCCATATTCAGATGGCTCTATTTGAGGCTCTATATGAAAGGAGATGTAGATATCTAATTGGTTGGTTTGAAGTAGGAGAAACTGCTTTGATAGGGCCTGACTTGGTGTTTAATGCATAAGAGAAAGTACAGTTGATTCGGGATAGACTTAAGGAAGCCTAGAGCCGACAGAAATCTTACCCAGATGTGAGTAGGCAAGATCATGAGTTTAAGATTGGTGATTTTATATATCTAAAGATCTCTCTCATGAAGGGAGTGAAGAGGTTTGGTAAGAAGGGGAAGTTTAGTCCCCAATATGTTGGCCCTTATAGAATTATGATCCATTTTGGAAAGGTGGCTTATGAGCGTGAGTTGCCTGCAGACTTAGCATCAATGCACCCAGTTTTTCATATCTCCTTGTTGAAGAAGTGTATTGGAGACCCAGCATTTTTCATTCCCATAAAAAGCTTAGATGTTCAAAACAACCTTTCTTACGAAGAAATTCCAGTCGATATTCTTGATCGACAAATTCGTAGACTAAGGAACAAAGAAGTTCCCCTAATAAAAGTTCTTTGGCAGAATCAGTCCGTAGAGAGAGCAACTTGGGAAGCAAAAGCAGATATGCAAACCAAGTACCCCGATCTTTTCTCTACAAACTCAGACTCATCTTAAGGTAACAATCTCCTTAGAATTTCTCTTCTCCATGCTCAGTTTCTGTTGCATACATTCTCATGTCAGCCATGAATTCACAGAACCAGTTCAGTCATGTGTCATATTTTAGACTCATCCATGTAATAATTTTTTTATCACGTATATTTAGTATATAAACTCTGTTCCTCAGTGTTATCAGCTTAACCAATCTCATTCGAGGACAAATATTCCCAAGGGGGAGATATTGTAATACCCAAAAAAATCCAAGTCAATGTTAGCGCTATGTTTAAAGCTTATGCATAGTATATTATATCTCTTTGGTATTTTTATGTGTGAGTTTTAGGTATATTAAGGCCTCAAATAACTCCCAGCTATTAGACCAATCAAAATATCCCTTACTAATTGATTTTTTTAGAAGAATGTTGCTTTAGTCAACTTAAAACGAGCATATCTTTGTCTCTACTAAGAATTTTTGAGCTCAAGACCCACCAAATGATAGAAAATTAAATTAGCTTTCGAAAAATATCAATTTTTCCCAAATCCGATACCCGGGGTGAGAAGTTGACATTTTTAGTGAACGTAGTCACTTAATACGAGCAGCACCGCATTGCGGTGACCCCAAAAATGACGTTTGTCTTTTTCCAGTGTGTCACCACAAATGGCACCATATCACGCCAAGCTTTTAGTTAGGGATCATTCATTTCTAGAGGCACAACGCAATAGCACCGCATCACGATGTTGGGCTAAATGGGTATCATTCTTTTTCTGGTGGCCCAACGCAATTGCGCTGCATCGTGCCAACATGCAAAATTGGGATTTATAGATTTGCAATTTAAATTTTAGGGATTGTTTCATCTTTTCCCAAGGTCCTAAACTCATCAAAACATGAAATTAAAACCCTAAAGAGGAATTATATGCCCCATTACTCACAAATCCTCTTCAAGCAACTAATCTTCTTCCAAAAACAAAAACTCTATCCTTCAAAGTTCAAGATCAAAACTCAAGAATTCACCATCAATTCTCACGAATTCATCAACCCAGGTATGTTAAGTGTTCATCTATGGGTTCCTTTCACCCATGGAGTCCAAATATCCAATTCTAAATTTAAAGTTGGGATCTATACAAGTTTTCATAATTTTAATTGTGATTTTAACCATGAATTTCTATGAACTATAATTCCACACCATGTTTACATGAAGTTGTTGTTGATATCAAACCCTACACGTTTGAATAATGCTATTCGCTGATTTAAATGGTGATGTGGATGTTTAAATCATGCTGTTTCTACAAGCTTTAAACTATTCCCATGCTCAATTTGAACTATGATTATGATGAAATGCCTACAAGAATGAAATTTTGATAAATGCTTTCATATTATGCCCTCCAATTTTATTACTATTTTAGTACTATTGCTATCGAGTCGTGGGGCTTATAAATATCCAAGAACTTAGTTGTTTACTTAATTTCAGTATCTTCAAAATATGTGATGAGCATTATCAGTTCATTCAGTCATCATAATTAGTTAAACTTAGAATAGTTTAGTATTTCGAGTCAGCTTAGTTGGGAGTAGGATTTAGCACCAAGCGAGTGTAGGGATGGCGACTTCCCTGTCAGATAGGTAGAGTCGTTAGTAGCAGTCCCTGTACTCTAGAATATAGCCAGTGTAGGATATGAGGAGTCACCCATCAGTTTGGGCTTGACTACCTCATAGGTGTCACTCATCAATTTAGGCTTGACACCCTTAGTCCTTTAGAACAATACATCAATGTATCCAGTTAGCCAGTGTTAGTACATATGGCACAGTACTGACACCCTTCCAACTGAGGTCATAGGTTGTACCCTAAATTTCTCATTGGGGCATATTGGTTAGATGATATCTCCCACAGTCTTAAATCAGTAATCAATTCAGTAATTCAATTTCAGTTTTGCTTGACAATAACAAAAAGATGTCAGTCATTTAGTTATCAGATTTCAGTATTTTACTTTACAGATTATATTCAGAATATGTATTACTCTTGATCATCCATTCTTAGTATTTATAGATTTCATGCATTCTATTCAGTACTCCATGCTATGCACTCAGTAAGTTATTACTCTTGTGCATGAAACCATGCAAATCAGCTACCTCATTTAGCATAGCAGTATATTCAAAGTAATGATTGCATACTCTTTTCTTGCACTATGATGTATCATATCATAGGTTCAGACACTCAGTTCCCAGATCGCGCATAGACTTTCTAGATTATCAGTCATAGTAGTGGTGAGTCCTCATACTTTAAGGATAAACTATATTTATTTTGATGCTTTCTATTTAGTAGATAGTTAGAAGTAGTTAGGTCCTGTCCCATCAACTCATATTCAGTCAGCTTTATAGGCTTTTGGACATTTCAGACAGACAGTCAGTTTTTTTATTATTATATTAGTTTCAGACAATTATTTCCAAATTCATTATCCAGTATTATTTTTAGTTGCTAAAACCTTATGGCTTATCGGTTGTTCTTTAGCATATGTTATTATATTATTCAGTGCTCACTGCAGGTACCAGCTCATGGGTTAGCTTGTGGTTTCTTGGGACCGTAAGCACCGTATGGCACCCATGGTGTACTCTCAGGGCATTACAGGTACACAGGCCAACCAAGTTGAGCAGCCCAGGCTAGAGTAGTTCTAACCATTTCATAGCGATGTACCGGTAAGAGTGTGTCTTCAAAGTCGATGCCTTGTTTCTAGCAATATCCTTTTGCTACAAGTTAGGTTTTATTAATTTTCACACTTCCATCAGCATTGTACTTAACTTTGAAAATCCATTTTATCCCGATAACATTCTTCACTTCAGGAAAATCAACCAACTCCAGGTATGGTTTTTCTCAATGGAGTGGATCTCTTCAATCATTACATTCTGACACTCAGGTCGCTTTATAGCTTCTTCATAACATGTTGGTTCAACAACTAACAAGGAAAAAATACAAGATTCATAAACATCTTTTAGTGACTGAAACTTATTAGTGGTGTTTCGCTGGATGACGTTGAAGATGGAGAGTGGAAGCATGCTAGAATAGAACTGTTTTTGCTACTAGCATGAGAAGAATAATTAGTATCACTGCTGGAAGAACAGGAAGGATCAAAACCCATAGATTCAAGAATCACGCTATGCACTTCTTCTGATTAAACTAAAATATGGATTACCTAATCTTCTTTCTCACCATTCCACTCCCATGTTGCTTCTTCATTGGAAACAACATTTTTGTTAATAATCAATTTGCCACTAGTAGGATTATATAGTCTATATGCTTAGAATTGTGGACTATAACAAAAGAAAATGCATTTCTCTAATTTTTCATCTAGTTTAGAACATATATTAACCAAAGCATAAGCTACACAACCAAAGACTCTCAAGTGGATTACTCATGGTTTCTGTCCCCTCCACGCTTCATATGGAGTTCGATCCAAAACAACTTTTGTTTGAGGGATGTTCAAGAGGTACATAGCAGCAGTCACTACTTCTCCCTAAAAGTGAACTGGAAATCCCCTTCCTTTAAGTTGGCTACTGGCCATCTCAACCACTGTGCAATTTTTTTGCTCAGCGACTCTATTTTATCGTAGCAAGTATGGTGTTGTAAGCTCCTTGAGAATTCCATTATCTTCACCACCACGATCAGTGAAAAAAGCTTTTATGTTGTAGCCTAATTCTTCTCCATGAGGGCTTTGAACTTCCTGATATTCTCAAATGTTTCAGATATGAACTGTAGAAAGAAAGCATAGCTCATACAACTATAACCATCAGTAAATAGAAGAAAGTACCAAATCCCACCTAACAACTTAGTTTTCATCGAACCATACAAGTCAGCATGTACAAGCTTAAGACAACTACTAGCCCTCCAAGATTTTCCTATAGGGAAAGATTTTTTACTTTGTTTTTCAAATATGAAACATTCATATAACTCAAGATCATCCACTTTTGGTGAACCAACCACCATGTTCTTTCTAGTCAACAATTTCAACCCATTAATGTTTAAATGACTATACCAAAGATGCCAAAGTTTAGTTTTATTAACATATTTAGCAACTAACGGTAACACCCCAATTCTGTACCCTAGATGCTACACGGTGCTAGTGACCCCGAATGACCCCCAGCTAACCCATGACTGGTACCTGCTGTGAGCATTGAATAATAATAACACTAGAATAACAATATAACTGAGATAAATGCAGAAGTTTGGCTATAAATACCATAAGGTTCATAACTAAAAGTCAATACTAATTACTTATAACTGAATACTAAAACATCTATCTGAAATCCTCTAACTATATAAACATAGAGTTGACGGGACAAGCCCCCAAGTAACTCCAACTACTTAACTACTAATAAACTAAAATAATAATTCTGTCCTTAATCTATGAGGACTCACCACTAAGTGTTCTACTGATAGATTGGGCTGCTAAGTATGGTCAGGAGCCCATGCATCTGAACCTATGACATAAGATAGCATAGCATAAAAAAAGTATGTGTTAGTACTTTGAATGTACTGGTATGCTAAGGTCAGATTATATGCATGGTTTCATGTGCATAAACAATAACAAATTGAGTAATGTGAGCATTACTGAATGAGTGTACATGCATGAATATGTAACTGTAACTGAGATCATGATAATACTGGATACTGAGTTTTGGTTACTGATTAAGTAATATTTGGATTTACTGATACTGTATTACTGATAACTGGATGATTGTTTTTGACAGTCCTGATTTTGAAGAACTAATCTTAATTCTATACTGAGCTGGATAACTGTGTTTGACAGTCCTTAATCTATGGAACAGAACTGAGTTCTATACTGAGACTGAAACTAAAACTGTAATAGGTAGTTATTTAACTGACATGCCCCTCTCCTATTGGATTGGGGTCCAACCTGTAACCCAGTTGGAAGGGTGTTAAATCTGTTCCATGAGTAAAGACAAGCTGTGAGTAAACCCTCTCTGACAGGAAACACTTTTGTCAACCCTCACTGGTAGGAAAACTCATGTGAGATGTATCAAACCTAGTCTAAAAGAATGATATCTCAAGCTATGCTAGCTACGTAGTTTTGTAACACAGGGATTGCTACTAAGGGTCAAATCCTATACTGGCAGGAATGCCCCCATTCCTGGGTTCGCTCGGTGCTGATTCCTGCTCCTAACTAAATAGACATTGAACTGATTTCTAGACTATGCTAGGCTTGACTGAACTATTACTGATCGTGATATTTAACTGAACTAGACTGGGTTCACTAATTTCTATTAACTGACTTAATACGAATGAGTTCTGAACTAAATACTGAACTAAGATAATGACTTATTGTTGAGTACTACTACTTGTAACATAACTAAAACTATTCTAAAACTACTGTAGCTCTAGGTAAATAGCTAGATTTTTTGGGTATTGAATACCCCCAGGACTCGATAGCATGAAAGTAAAACACTACATGACTTTAGGAGCATAATAACACTTGCATACTAATAATGCATTCACTTACATCTCTTGTCAAGCACTTGATGTACATGAGCTTGTGCATGAATGAAATCACATAATAACATGTCATGCTTGTACTAGTCAATTCACATAAGCATTTTTGTCAAACACTTGGGGAGCATGGGTTTTTCTCATATCAATTAACACGTAATAATGTCATGGATACTTCATTCAACTTGTAATTAAAGAGTTCAACATGAAGTTCACATAATTCAATGCATAATTAACTAGTTTTCATGAAATTTGTGATAAATCATGGAATTGAAAACCCATTTAACATCATAATCAAGATTACATTCAAATCCAACATGAAATCTTTGAAATCATCTAACTTTTAATTTAAAAGAGTTTTTTTGAACTCCAAGGGTTGAAGGAAACACTTGGATGAACACTTCAGATACCTTGGTGCTTGAATTAATGAAGTTTGATAGTGAGTTCTTGAATCTTGAATTTGAAATTAGATCTCCTAGGGTTTTTGTTATTGATTAATTTGAGAGAGAATGAATGAAATTAGCTTATTGAGGGATGAATTTTGTATTTTTGGGGCTGAACAGACGTGGGAAAATAACCTAAATAGCCTTAAGGATGCAGAGTTTTAATGACTGAAAACTAACCCAGTGATGCACAGCCTGATGTGACACGTCGATAGGGTCTATGCTATGGCCGATGCGCTGCATTGAGTATGCATCGTTAATTGGCACTGAGAGTTGGAAAAAATATTTACCGACGTGATAGGCGACATGGCGCGTCGATATCGCGTTGATCCACTAGTTTTAACTTCCAAACATGTTGCATACAATGTTCGAAAAATCTAAAACTTGTCCGAGAACACCCACTGGCTTGCATGATCATGATTCAACCTAAAAATAAATACTTTAAGGTCATAAGGGTCATGAAATAAGATTGCCAACTTATGAGGCAAAAATAATTCTAAGTATAGGAACTTAGCTATAATTTTCTAAGTATGGTACCCCTTTTCAAGCTCTAAGGGGTGATTTAAGCTTAGAATTTTGCGAGGTATTACAATATCTCTCCCTTTGGAACATTCATCCTTGAATGAGACTAACTAAGTTGAGAACACATATAGACTAAACTTACTTAGTGAGCATGCATAACTGAAGCGTGATTTCATGACTGAACTGCTGATAGACTAAATTTTTTTCATACTGAACATGCATGACTGAATTCTGAGGACATGACACATGACTAGTTATTTCGTGAGAGTATACATGATATGATAATGCTATGCAACTGAACTGATATTTAACTCATACAGGAAATCAGAATATGGAACTGAATAAATTTAAGAAAGACTATTACCTTGAGCTGAGTCTGGGTTTGTGAAGAAGAGGTAAGGATACTTGGTCTGTATATTTACTTTTTCTTCCCAAATATCTCCCTCAATGGACTAATTCCGCCAAAGAACTTTTACTAGAGGGACTTTTTTGTTCCTCAGTTTTTGAATCTGATAGTCATGGCTTTCGATTAGAACCTCTTCATAAGAAAGATTATTCTGAACAACTATACCCTCTATAGGGACTACAAATGCTGGGTCACCTATGTATTTTCTCAGTAAGGATACATGAAATACTGGATGGACTGAAGCTAAGAATGAAGGTAAATTAAGCTCCTAGGATACCTTTCCAAAATGGCTGAGAATTTTTTAAGGACTGACATACCGAGGACTGAGCTTACCCTTCTTGTCAAACCTCTTCACTCTTTTCATTGGAGAGATTTTTCAAATACACATAATCCCCAATATAAAACTCAAGATCCTTTCTTCTCACATCTGTGTATGACTTCTGTTGGCTCTAAGCCGTCTTAAGCCTTTCCATGATCAATTGGACCTTTTCAAAGGTGTCAAATACAAAGTCAGGACCTACTACTGTGGTCTCAGAAACTTTAAACCAACCAATGGGAGATCTACATCTTCTCCCATAGACTGCCTCAAATGGGGCCATCTGAATGTTGGAATGGTGACTGTTATTATACATAAACTCAATTAAAGGCAAGTGGTCATCCCAACTACCCCTAAAGTAAATGGAATATGCTCTTAACATATCTTCCAAAGTCGGAATGATCCTTTCTACTTGACCATCTGTCTGAGGATGAAAGGTTGTACTGAGGTGAACTTAGGTACCAAGACCCTTTTGGAAGGCCTTACAGAAATAAGAGGTGAACTGCGTACCTCTATCTAAAATGATGTCTATAAAACTCCATATAACCTGACCAGCTCTCTAACATAGAGCTTGGCATAATCCTCGACTGAATAAGAGGTATGGAATGGTACGAAATGATCTGATTTGGTCATCCTGTCAATGATAACTAAAACTGAATCATGTTGACGATGAGTATGAGGAAAACCCATTTCAAAGTCCATGTTCACATCTTCCCATTTCCATGTGGGAATACCGAACTCCTTCATGGACCTACTAGGTTTCTAGTAATCAATCTTAACCTACTGAAATATAGAGCACTTAGCTACAAACTTTCTGATATCTCTCTTCATCCCACTCCACCAATAGATTTCTCGCAAGTCGCGGTAGATTTAAGTGGACCCTGAATAAATAAAGTAGTGCACACCATGCGCTTCTGCAAGAATTCATTGCCTCAAGATGTCTATCCCTGGACCCTGGCAATTCAACACACCATCTCCCTCTTAAGAGAAAACCTCTACTTTCTGATCTCTGACTGCCTCTTTTAACCTAGCTAAACTGGGATCTCTATCCTGCTTCTCCTTTACTTTGAAAATTAGAGATGATTTTGAACTGTTCTGAACCCACACACTACCCTCTACTGAATCGAATAAGAGGACACCTATTTGGGCAAGTTGATGGACTTCCTAGACCAACTTTTTCTTACTATCCTCCACGTGAGCAACACTATCCATAGACATCCTATTAAGAGCATCAACCACTAAATTGGCCTTGCCCGAATAATACAGAATACTCATGTCATAGTATTTCAACAACTCCAGCCACTTTATCTGATAGACGTTTAGGTAATTTTAAGAGAACACATACTGCAGGATCTTATGGTCGATGAACATATCAACGTGTACTCGATACATATAATGCCTCTAAATCTTTAAGGCAAATACTACAGTCGCTAACTCAAGATCATGAGTAGGGCAATTCATCTTATGGGGCTTAAGATGTCTAGAAGCATAGGCTATGACCCTACTTCTCTTTATCAAAACTCACCCAAACCAATTCTAGAAGCATCGCAATATACCATAAACCTATCAGAACTATTTGGTAGAGTCAAACCTGGGATTGTGGTGAGTCGAGTCTTCAACTGCTGAAAACTCTTCTCATAAGAATTTGAAAGCTAGAATTTTACTTTCTTCTGAGTCAATTTGGACATAGGATATTCAAGAGACAAAAATCCCTCAGCAAACCATCGGTAATAGCTGGCCAAGCCCAAGAAGCTCTTGATCAGTTTGGGCTAGTTTCTCACTACTTCAGTCTTTTGGGGATCACCAAAAATGATATGGCCAAGGAAAGCAACTGACCTTGGCCAAAATTCATACTTACTAAATTTGGCGAATATCTAATGGGCTCTAATGGTCTGCAATATTATTCTAAGGTGGTTTGCATGATCATGCTCACTGCGGGAGTAGACAAGAGTGTCATCTATGAAGACTATGATGAATATGTCCAAGTACTGCTTGAACACATGGTTTATTAAGTCCATGAAATCTGCTAGAGCATTGGTAAGACCAAATGATATGACTAAGAATTCGAAGTGACCATACCAAGTTTTGTAAGCTATCTTCGAATTGTCAAACTGGAATCCTAAAGTTGGTCAAACAAGTCATCAATTCTGGGAAGTGGATACTTGTTCTTGATCGTGACTTTATTTAATAGATGGTAGTCTATACATATTCTGAGAGAACTTTCTTTATTACGAACAAATAGAACTGGTGCACCCTACAGGGATATGTTGGGTCTGATGAATCCCTTATCTTGGAGATCCTTCAACTATTCTTTTAACTCCTTGAGTTTAGTTGGAGCTATTTAGTATCGTAGAATAGATATGGGATGAGTATCTGAAAGAAGGTCTATTCTAAAGTCAATCTCCCTTTTGGGATGAACTTTAATAAGATTTTTCGAAAAGACATCAAGGAATTCGCATGCTACTAACACTGATTAAAGATTATAGCTTTATGATCTAGAGTATTGAACTCAAACAAGATGATAGACACATCCCTTAGATATCATTTTTCTTGCCCTAAGGTGAGAAACAAGTTGACCCCTAAGTTCTGAAGTACTACCCATCCACTCTAGGATAGGTTCCTTCGGGAATTAGAATTGATCAATTCTATTTCTGCAGTCAAAAGACGCATAGCATAAATGAAACCAATCCATGCTGAGAATAATATCAAAATCTGTCATCTCTAGCTCTACTAAGTCTACTGATGTAACTTTTTGAGATACCATAACTGGCAGTTCCTGTATACCCACCGGGCTATGATAGATTTACCCACTAGGGTAGAGACTAAAAAAAGCTCTGCTAGGATTTCTGGACCAACTCCGAATTCAACAGCTATATAAGGAGATACAAAAGACAAATAATCTCTTCGATCTATCAAAGAATAAACATGAAAATGATAAAATTGTAATGTATCAGTGACCACATCAAGAGAACTTTCCTGATCCTATCAAGATTGAAGTGCCTAGAGACTGTTTGAACGTTGACCACTGGTGGTACTGGAAGTGGCACCTGCTGGTTCGGGTGGGCAGACTGCACTGGAGAATGATTATGCTGAATCCCAGAACTCTTTTTAGAAAACTATTTGTTCCTATGTCCTGGCTTTCCACATTCGAATCACATATTACTGCCAGCTCTGCAAACACCCTGATGGTTTCTACCATATTTCTGGAAAAGAGGATTTGTTCGTACACTGCTAACACTACCCTGGGGTTTAGGGCCTGATGCGCTATCTCTATTGCCGTCACTAAATTTTGGTACTAGAGCACTGGCTGAGGATGGATCTGGAATGAAAGATTTTGAATGGAACTAAGAATGATTTCCACTCTCTGACTTAGGCTAAGCGAAGTTGAAGCTACCTATTTTAGCTCTTTTATTCTCTCTCTCCCTTTTTTTATGCTTAGCCTCTTCTATTTACTGAGCATGAACCATGAGCCTGGATATGTCTATCTTCTTGATCAGCATTACAGTCTTACACTTCTTGACTATACTGTTAGACACACCTGACATAAACTTACTCATCTTGGATCTGTTGTCTGCTACCACATGAGGAGCGTATCTGTCTAACTGAGTAAACTTGATAGAATACTCTTGTACTATCATGTTACCCTATTTTAGATTTATAAACTCCAAAACCTTAGCTTCCCTCAACTCCAGGGGAAAAAACCTATCAAGGAAAGCAGTGGAAAACTCTTCCCATTCTATGGGCCCTGCATCTACGGCCCTCTCTGCCTTACACTACTTGAACATTAAGTGAGCTACATCCTATAACTGATATGCGTCTAACTCAACACTCTCACTAGTAGTCACCCCATAATATCTATGACTTTATGTACCTGATCAACGTATTCCTATGGGTCCTCATTTGGCTTAGACTAGATAAATAATGGAGGGTTCATTCGAGTGAAGTCCCAAATTCTAGCTGCAATAGTATTAGCCACTGGGTTGGCTGGAACGACAGTTGAGTGTTCATTCTAGGCTACTACTGAATTTGCTAGAGTGGTAAATACAACCCTAAATTCCGCATGGGAGACATGCTCATCCAGAGGATCTACCTAGATGGGCTGAGTGGCTAGCTGATTTCCTGTTCTTCTTCTATTATTCTTGGAAGGCATGTTCTATAAATTAAAGGAATAAAATGATTAGGCTAAGAGTTTAACTTGAGCTCATGCTCACTCACACGACATGAATACTGAAAGAAGAGAAACTTTTCCTAAAATATCTTGTATCCTCCTATCCATAAGTGTGGCGCGCTACACACCTATGCAAAAGACTCTACTTGATGTGGCTTTCAGACATCCTAGGACTCTATTGAATATTAGGCTTTGATACTAAGTTGGTAATACCCCGAGTCAACACCCCCGGATGATACACAATGCTAGTGACCCCGAAGGACCCCCAGCTAACCCCTGTCTGGTACCTACTGTGAGCATTGAATAATAATAACACTGGAATAACAATATAACTGAGATAAATGTAGAAGTTAGGCTATAAATGCCATAAGGTTCAAAACTGAAAATGAATACTGAAATATCTATTTGAAATACTCTAGTCGGAAAGCCTCTAACTGTCTGAACATGAAGTTGATGGGACAAGCCCCCAACTAACTTCGACTACTAAACTACTAATAAAATGAACTAATAATTCTTTCTTCAATCTATAAGGACTTATCACTAAGTCAGCTGCTGATAGGCTGGGTTGCTAAGTACGGTCAGGAGCTCATGTATCTGAACCTATGATATAAGACATCATAGAGTAAAGAAAAGTATGTGTTAGTACTTTGAATGTACTATTATGCTAAGTGAGGTAGGCTGATATACATGCGTTCATATGCATAAACAATAACTAACTAAGTAATATGAGCATAACAAATGAGTGTACATGCATGAATAAGTAACTGTAATTGAGATCATGATAACACTAGATACTAAGTTTTTGTTACTGATTAGTTGATATTTGAATTTACTGATAATGTATTACTGATAATTGAGTGACTATTTCTAACAGTCCTGATTTTGAAGAACTGATTTGAGTTCTTACTGAGTTGGATAACTGTGTCTGGCAGTCCTAAATCTGTAAAACTTTATTGAGTTCTATACTAAGACTGAAACTGAAACTGTGGGAGATAGTTATTTAACTGACATTCCCCTCTCTAATTAGATTAGGGTCAAACCTATAACCCTAGTTAGAAGGGTGTCAATACTATTCCCTGAGTAAAGATAAGTTATGAGTAAACCCTCTCTCACAGGAAGCACTTTTGTCAACCCTCGCTGGTAGGAAAACTCATATGAGATGTATCAACCCTAGTCTGGTAGGAAGATATCACAACCTACGTTTGCTATGTAGTTCTATAACACAGGTATTGCTACTAAGGGCCAAACCCTATATTAGAAGGAATGTCCCCATCCTTGGGTTCGCTCAGTGTTGATTCCTGCTCCCAACTGAATAGATATTGAACTGATTTCTAGACTATGCTAGGCTTGACTGAACTATTATAGATCATGATGTTCAAATTAAATGGACAAGGTTCACTGATTTTTGTTAACTAACATAATACTAATGAGTTTTGAAATGAATACTCAACTGAGACTATGACATATTACTGAGTAATATTATTCATGACGCAACAAAAACTGTTCTAAATCTACTGTAGCTCTAGGTAAGCAGCTAGATTTTTTGGGTATTGAATACCCCCAGGACTCGATAGCATGGAAGTAAAACATTGCATGACTTTAGTAGCATAATAACACTTTCATACTAATAATGCATTCATTTAGACCTCTTGTCAAGCACTTGATGTATATGAGCTTGTGCATTAATGAATTCACATAATAACATGTCATGCTTGTACTAGTCAATTTACATAAGTATTTTTGTCAAACAATTGTGGAGCATGGGTGTTTCTCATATTAATTAACCTATAATAATTTCATGGATACTACATTCAACTTGTAATTTAAGAGTTCAACATGAAGTTCACATAGTTCAACTCATAATTAGCTAGTTTTCATGAAATTTATGATAAATCATGGAATTAATAACCCATTTATCATCATAATCAGGATTATATTCAAATCCAACATGAAATCTATGAAATCATATTACTTGTAATTTAAAAGAGTTTTTTGAACTCCAAGGGTGGAAGGAAACACTTGGATGAATGCTTCACATACCTTGGTGCTTGAATTAATGAAGGTTGATGGTGAGTTCTTGAATCTTCAATTTAAAATTAGATCTCTTAGGGTTTTTGTTCTTGAGTAACATTAGAGAGAATGAGTGAAATTTACTTATTGAGGGATGAATTTCATGTTTAGGGTCTGTACAGACGTGGGAAAATAACCTAAATACCCTTAAGGACACAGAGTTTTAATGACTAAAAACTGACCCAGTGAAGCACAGCCCGTCGTACTGTGTCGATGGGGTTGATTCTATGGCCGACGCTCTGCGTCGAGTCCACGTTGGTTCACTAGAAATTGGCACTGGGAGTGGTAAAAATATTTACCAATGTGATAGGCGATGTGGTGTGTCGAGATCACGTTGATCCACTGGTTTGAACTTTTAAACGTGTTTCAAACGATGTTCGAAAAATCTAAAACATGTTCGAGAACACCCACTGACATGCTTGATCATGATTAAACCTAAAAATCAATACTTTAAGGTCATATGGGTCATGAAATAAGATTTCTAACTTATGAGGATAAAATAATCCTAAGTATAATTACTGAGCTGTAATTTTCTAAGTATGGGACCCCTTTTCAAGCTCTAAGGGGTGATTTAAGCTTAGAATTTTATGGGGTGTTACAACATCACCCCCTTAGGAACATTCGTCCTTGAATGAGACTGACTAAGCTGAGAATACTTATAGACTGAATTTGCTTACTGAGCATACATAACCGAAGCGTGATTTTATAACTGAACTACTGATAGACTAAATTTTTTTCATACTGAACATGCATGACTGAATTAAGAGGACATGACACATGACTAAGCTGTTTCGTGAGAGTATATATGATATGAGAATGCTATGCAACTGAACTGATAGTTAACTCATATAGAAAATCTAAATATGGAACTAAATAAATTTGATAAAGACTATTACCTTGAGCTGAGTCTGGGTTTGCAGAGAAGAGGTGAGTATAGTTGGTTCGTATAATTGCATCTATTTCCCAAGTAGCTCCCTCAACGAACTAATTCTGCAAAAGAACTTTGACTAGAGAAACTTCTTTGTTCCTTAGTCTGTGAATCTGATAGTCAAGGATTTCAACTGGAACCTCTTCATAAGAGAGACTATTCTGAACATCTATACCCTCTATAGGGACTATAACTACTGGGTCACCTATATATTTCCTCATCAAGGAGACATGAAACATTGGATGGACTGAAGCTAAGTCTGAAGGCAACTCAAGCTCGTAGGCTACCTTTCCAAAATGGCTGAGAATTGTATAAGGTCTAACATATCAGGGACTGAGCTTCACCTTTTTGTCAAACCTCTTCACTCCTTTCATAGGAAAGATTTTTCAAATATAAATAATTTCCAATATCAAACTCGAGATCCTTTCTTCGCACATCTACGTACAACTTCTGTCGGCTCTGAGTTGTCTTAAGCCTTTTCCTGATAAACTGGACCTTTTCTAAGGTGTCAAATACCAAGTCAGGACCTACTACTATGACCTCATAAACTTCAAACAAACCAATGAGAGATCTACATCTTCTCCCATAGAGCGCCTCAAATGGGGCCATCTAAATGCTGGAATGGTAACTGTTATTATACGTAAACTCAATCAAAGAAAAGTGGTCATCCTAACTACCTCTAAAGTCATTGGAATATGCTCTTAACTATCTTCCAAAGTCTGAATGGTCCTTTCTACTCTACCATCTATCTGAGGATGAAAGTTTGTACTGAGGTGAACTTAGGTACCAAAACCATTTTAGAAGGCTTTCCAAAAATGGGAGGTGAGCTGCGCACCTCTATTTGAAATGATGGTCTATGAAACTCCATGTAACTTGAACAACTCTCTAGTATAGAGGTTGGCATGATACTCGACTGAATAAGAGGTATGGAGTGGTAGGAAATAAGCTAATTTGGTCATCCAGTCTATGATAACCAAAACTAAATCATGATGACGACGAGTACGAGGCAAACCCATTTCAAAGTCCATGTTCACTTCTTCCCATTTCCATGTGGGAATACTTAACTCCTTCATGGATCCACTAGGCTTCTATTGCTCAATCTTAACCTACTGATATGTAGAGCACTTAGCTACAAACTGTACGATATCTCTCTTCATCCCACTCCACCAATACATTTCCCATAAGTTGTGGTATATCTTAGTGGCCCCTGAATGAATAGAGTAGCACGCACCCTCCACTTATGCAAAAAATCATTTCCTCAAGTTGTCTATCCTTGGCACACATAGCCGACCTTGGCAATGCAATACACCATCTCCCCCTTGAGAGAAAACCTCTACTTTTTGATCTCTGACTACCTTTTTTAATCTAGCTAAACTAGGATCTCTCTCCTGCTTCTCCTTCACTTCGGAAACTAGAGATGATTTTGAACTATTTCGAACCCACCTACTACCCTCTGCTGAATAGACTAAGAAGACACCTAGTTGGGAAAGTTGATGGATTTCCTGAACAAACTTTTTCTTACCATCCTCCACATGAGCAACACTACCCATAGATATCCTACTGAGAGAATCAACCACTATATTGGCCTTGCCCGGATGATACGAAACACTCATATCATAGTTTTTCAACAACTCCAACCACCTTCTTTGATGGAGGTTTAGGTCTTTCTGAGAGAACATATACTGCAGGCTCTTATGGTCAGTGAACATATCATTATGTACTCCATACAAATAATGCCTCTAAATCTTTAAGGCAAATACTACAGCCGCTAACTCGAGATCATGAGTGGGGTAATTCTTCTCATGGGGATTAAGCTTTCAAGAGGTATAGGATATTACCTTACCTCTCTGCATCAAAACATACCCCAAATAACCTCTGAAAGAATCACAATATACCACAAACCCATCTGAACCATCTGGTAGAGTCAAAACTGGGGTTGTGGTAAGTTGAGTCTTCAACTCCTGAAAACTCTTCTCACAAGAATCTGACCACTAGAATTTGACTTTATTCTGAGTAAACTGGACATAGGGAATTGTAACACCCTAATTTTTTGAACCAAAATGCTACATGGTGCTCATGACCCAGAAGGACCACAAGCTAACCCATGACTGATATCTATACCTGTAAGCTGCATAATATCTCATAAAATATATGGAAACATGAACTGTAATTAACATGACACTGAACTGATTATATTGAACTAATTTTCTAGTTCATACTAGAATTAACTAAACTATTACTGATTGTTCTATTTAACTGAACTGAACATAGACTGAGTTTATTGAGTTCCGATGACTAGCGGAACACAACAGAATTCTGTTAACTAACAAAATGCTACTGAGTTCTGTTAGTTGTCTGAGTTTACTGATGTCTGAACTGAATACTAAATTAAATTATACTGATACTAAGATTTACTGAATTCCATAGACTGATGGAATATTACTAAGATTGCATAGATTACTGAGTACTGAGTAAAACTAAACTGATACTACTTTTATATTTCTTTTCCTGAGTCATGAGACTGATTGAAGTCTACTGAACATGGATTGACTGAGAGTATCATGAAAACATGACATGGATCTAGGAACACAGCTATATTTTTTGGGTACAAGTACCCCCAGGAACCAATTGAAGAAAACTGACACACATGACTAACTTGATCATAAGAGTAGAGTCCATAATTTATAATATCATAAGTAGGGATCTCATACTAAGCATGGTTATCAAAAATGTATTACATGGAAAGTATTTCATATCACATGGGAGTACTTGCACAATCTTAATGTCATGTTCATTGCATAATCACATTGGCAACACATACCAATAGCATAGAAGTTCATGTGGATTGCATGGTTATCATACATCTTGTTCATAAGTAGGATTTACAAGTAAACATAGAATAATACCATAAGAATAGTTCATGAGTATTCCAACAACATTTACAAGGAACATTATCAACATAGAAGTCATTGGAACGTAAGGGCATATCATGAATCCTTCACTTAGTCACAATTTAGCTATATTACATGATTTCTAGTTTCTTAGGTATTTTATCAAACACCTTACATGCACATCTTAAGAATAGGTAAAATCATCAAATTATACGTCATAAACAACCAAATTTACATGTTTCCAACTCATATGATATCATGAATTCATAAAAACATAT
>NC_061120.1:197773609-197821214 GCF_002878395.1 Capsicum annuum
ACATTGAAGTCATTGGAACGTAAGGGCATATCATGAATCCTTCACTTAGTCACAATTTAGCTATATTACATGATTTCTAGTTTCTTAGGTATTTTATCAAACACCTTACATGCACATCTTAAGAATAGGTAAAATCATCAAATTATACGTCATAAACAACCAAATTTACATGTTTCCAACTCATATGATATCATGAATTCATAAAAACATATAAAGATTCCATCTTGAGAATCACCCAATATCGACAACATGATCATCAACACCCAACAATATAGAAATCATACTGTATAATGAAAAATAGGGTTTTTGAGCTTTATGGATGAAAGGGATCTATAAATCAACACAACACATACCTTAGTTCTTGATTTTTGGAAGATTGATGGAGAGATTCTTGGATTTGAGTCTTGAATTTGGATTCACTATTGAAACCCTAGCCTTGTTCTTGAGAGGTTTTTAAGAGAGGAGAGTATATTTTGCTGTAATTTAGCAAAAATCCCATGTTTGTGGTATATATAGGGGTGGAAGATGACCAAAATATCCCTAGGGAAACAAATAAGGTCAAATCTGTCCCTAATTGACTGTCTGATAGGCTGAAGTAAATCAATAATAACTTTTTACTCAGATTTCTAAATTGGATGAAACTAATTGAATTAGAAAGAATACTCAAATATATTTCCATTTATATATAGAAGTTCTCCCAGTTCATTATATACAAGAAGTTATGATCATTTGAAGTTGACCCAGAAATGCTAAAAAAACTGGGTACAAAGGCTATAAGAGGGCTCCGCGGCTCAAACGCCTTTAGCTATTGCTTCGGGCAACCAAACATGCCCTTACACTACTATAAAAATTCCGAAACTTACCCGGGATGTACTAAGAGTTTGACCAATCGTAACGCAACTTGAAAATCAAAAAATGGAGGTCGGAAAGGTCGCCAAAGAAATCTCCAAAGTTTGGAAGTATAAAAATGAGACTAAGTCTTGAGAACTTAGCAAAATATTCTAAGTGTTAGAGCTTGTAAAGCTTAATGAGATGAATTTTAGACTTAGGATTTTACGGGGTCTTACAATATCTCCCCCTTGGGAACATTCGTCCTCGAATGGAACTGACTGAGAGGGGAAAAGACCAACTGAACTAAACATGAATAAATAGAACATGATCTTATGACTAGCGTGACTGATGAACTGAATATATCATACTAAACATGTATATCTGATGCATGGATAACTGATTTATAAATATAGGACTTAGTGTTCTGTTGATATCTAATACTTAACTGATAAGGCAGATCGAGGCATATCTGATGCATAATTATATGACTGACATGATATGTGAATGTATGACTAAAAGTACTGATGAGCTGATCACGCATATCTAATGCGTGAATTCATGACTAAACTTACTCATGAACATGCAATGGTAAAGGTACCAAGTTTGAACTAAAAACCGAGCATGTAACTGAATACAAACTTTGGTACTGAAATATGAACATGAGAATGAGTAATTTTAAGGAAAAATGTTACCTTGAACTGAAAATACTGATAAGTTTGAGATTAATTACTCCATATGCATGACCAGAAAGATGAGAACATAACTGATTCTGGGACGTGGTAGATAAACTGAATATTATGATCTGAATTGAATATTGAAAACATGGCATACGATTGAAGTTGGACTTTGAGGGTTAACTTATGAGTACCCCTTCTCCAAACTGGATTCATCAAAAGAAAAAGAGTAGCATTTTTATGTCATGAAAGTTTGGGGGTATGATTATCTCCCCCTTGGGACACTATGTCCCTCAAAGAACACTGACTTGGATGAGCTACTGAGGGTAATTAAGGTGATACGCAAGACACCTAGGAACTGAGTCAGGACTGAATAGATACGATCTGAAACTGAGACATGATACATGAACTGAGCTGAACACGAGTGCATAAATATACTAACTTATCTGATTAACTGAATAACTAATAGCTAAATACTGGATCTGCAAAGCTAAACTATACTTAGTCTGAATAGCTGGGCTGAGATTTTCGAGTTTTATGCATAGGAGATAAGCACTAACTGAGTATAATGAGGTATCTGAGCATGAATTCATAAAGTTTGTATTATTTGCGAATGCGAGACCAAGCATACTACATGGCTTTGAAGTATTCTATAAATTGGGGTACTGAAACACTGATAATTGAGTACTGACAACCTAAATGCTATAGTCAAGCATGTCTGGAACTGAATTGAGTTTCGAATCTGGTTACTGAACTGAAAATGACATTATAACTAAGCCTATAGCTAGTACAGAAGTACTTAATTTTGAGGCTAAGTAACTGGTGACTGAAGCCATGGTTGTGCAGGACTATCTGAGTCCTTTACTGAATATTGATTTTTGAACTATCATTGTGACTATGTTTTAGATTGATACTAAAGTACTAAATTCAAAGACTAAACACTGATCACTGACTGCTGGATACTGAAACTATACTTGAGTTGACAACTGAGTTTTTGATGGCTACATGCTGGGGACTGACATAAGTCAAGGATCTAAATAAACACTTACACTTTGTACTTTCCTAACTTCTAAATACAACCCCTTTCTAGTCATTTACTTGCATATTTATCATGATATTTAAGCCTATCTTCATAACTACACCCTCGTGCAAAGTAAGCATGCAACAATCTTCGTGTAAAGTAAGCATGCAACAATCTTCTCTTATCTAAATAACTGATCATCACTACACTGTTCCATAAGAAGAGCTAACTGGAGGAGTAAATCAGGAGGACCTAAAACATAAATAGATACAAACTAAACTTGACACATAACTGAAACTTGAGGAATAAAATATCAATAGTTTGGATTTACCAATAAGGTCTGAACTGAAGATATACATGACGTAGTCTAAATGTATCTAATCTATAGGGGCATAGCATGAGTCATGAAAGCTAAGTATACTGGAAAGCATGATATGCATACATGATTAATGAGCTGCATGACCTAAGTCTAGAGTTTCTGTACTCATGGGACATGATTCGTAATACTGAGGGAGCTGGAACTGAACCCCTTATACTGGGAACTGAAGGTGCATATAATCCCATGGAAAGTGTGTGAAAGTAGATTATGCTCATGGAACATGATTCGTACTATGGAGTAAACTGGGACCCCTTATACTGGGAATGAAAATCATATATGATTTATGGGAAAAAAAATACATGAGTCTGGTTCGTGACCATAGAGTTGACATGCAACTCCTGAGTGGATTTTTTTGTGGTAGCTGAGGTGCAAAACTCTGCACTAAGATGAGAATGGGTCTGGAATTGTCTACCCTTACTTCTTTCTATACATACTAGCTCTACTACTGAAATTTGAGGGCCTGGCTTAGGTACTTGATCTACCATCACATACCTACATTATGTTCAATACCTGCCTGCCTTACTAAACACATTATTTGATTTTGTTTCCTCATAAACTGCTAATATCACATTCACACCTTCATGCTTAATTTTGAGTCAATAAACTTAATTTTTAGCTGGTACTGTTCAAGCCTACTGATCTAATCCCCATGAATACATAATCTGATCAAATAGAATAATACTATCCCGACTCTACTACTTTTAAACTTTTGGGTTCAAGAATGAGTTCTCATGATCATGAATAAAATCTGTACGACCTTGGAACAATAATAAACTGATGGGATACTGTTTGAGTCTGTGGCTAATCCCATAACTGACTGTAGGGACTGTCTAAGAAAGATCTATCTTTAGGACTTTGAACTTTACTATTTCTATTACCTTGAAAGTAAGGTAAAGTGAACATGAGGGGTGCATGATATGAATCTACATAGGTTCCTTAGATAAACATGCTATAGCACAATCTTGAGACATGAAAGAAGGGAAACTGTTCTTAAAACATCTCATAGCATCCTACACATAAGTGTGGTGTACAACACGCCCATGTACAAGACTCTACTTGATGAAGCTTTTAGACTTCCTAGGACACTATGAACCTTAGGCTCTGATACCAAGTTTGTAATTCCTCGATTTTCTGAACCAAAATGCTACACGGTGCTCATGACCCCGAAGGACCACAAGCTAAGCCATGACTGATATCTGTACCTGTAAACTGCATAATATCTAATAAAATATGTGAAAATATGAACTGTAAGGCCATAAGGTTCAATACTGATACATATCTAAAAAACATAGTATAACAATACCAAAAAAAACATAAATACTGAAGTCTGAACATCTAATCTGACATCTATTCCGAAAGCCTCTAACTAAACTGAAAAAGAAGTTGAAGGAACATGTTTCCAACTAACTCCATGTAGTTAAAAACTAATCTAAAATATGTAATAACGTAATAATAATATTGTCCTTGAATGAAGAGGAGCACTGACTGTTGAAATCTATAATGCTACTACTGCTCTAAAACTTTTGCCTCTATACCTATGGCATCAAATAAAACACTATAGTATGAATATGTCAGTACGACTGAATGTACTGTATATACGAGTGAGGTAGGCTAAATGCAAAGGGTTTTATATGCATGAACAATGCTGACTGATATAAACATGAGAATACATACATACATACATACATACATACATAACTGCAACTAAACCCATGGTGATACTGACTACTGAGTCTGAATATTGACAATATGAGTTTACTGATGCTGAGATACTGAATAACTGAGTTTACTAATATTGAGATACTAAATGACTGAGTTAACTAATATTGATATGTAATTCACTATTAAGTGAGGAATAGATACTGTATTACTGAATAAAGAAATAATTGTTTCTGATAGTTCTGATTATGAAGAACTGATTTAATTGATCGTATATAATAGTCCTGAAACTGGGATCGTGATAACATGACTACTGAGTATAAATACTGATGACATATATTTACTTATGACATATCATGAATGATCATTGAATTCTGATAATTGATATATCTGATAACATGAGTTTTGAAAACTGATAGCATAAATGACTATATCTGATAGTCCAAAATCTGATGGAACTAGCTGAGTTCCGTACTATATCTGAGTTGACTGTATCTAAAAGTCCTGATATCTTGAAGAACTATCTAAGTTTTTTTACTGAGACTGATACTAAAACTGTGGGAAGTTGTATCTAACTAGTATGCCCCAAATACGCTATAATAGCTAAACTGGGGTCCAATCTCTACCCTGATTGGAAGGGTGTCAATACTGCGCCATTGGTAAGGACAAGCTATGAGTGACCCTCATCTGGCAGGTACACTAATGAGAATGGTGGGAACCCTCATCTGACAGGTTAAGCCACCTCATCTACCCTCAACTGACAGGTATTAATGTCTCTACCTATGCTGGATGCATAGTTCTGGAATGCAAGGACTGCTTCTAAGAATCACACCCTCTACTGGCAGGTGATTCCTATCCTTGGGTTCGCTCGGTGTTGAATCCTACTTCCAACTGAATGACACTGAACTGATTATACTAAACTATTACTGATTGTTCTATTTAACTGAACTGAACATGGACTGAGTTTATTGAGATCCAATGACTAGCGGAACACTATAGAATTCTGCTAACTGACTAAATGCTACTGAGTTCTGTTAGCTAACTGAGTTTCCTGATGTCTGAACTGAATGCTGAACTAAATTATACTGATACTTAGATTTACTAAACTCCATAGACTGATGAAATATTACTGAGATTACGTAAATTACTGAGTACTGAGTAAAATTGAACTGATACTGCCTTTAAATGACTTTTCCTAAGTTATGAGACTGACTGAAGTCTACTGAACATGGCTTGACTGAGAGTATCATGAAAATATGACATAGCTCTAGGAACACAGCTATATTTTTTGTGTACAACTACCTCCAGGAATCGATGGAAGGAAACTGATGCACATGACTGACTTAATCATAAGAGTAGAGTCCATAATTTATAATATCATAAGTAGGGATCTCATACTAAGCATGGTTATCAACAATGTATTACATGGAAAGGATTTCATATCACATGGAAGTACTTGCATAATCTTAATATCATGTTCATTGCATAATCATATTGGCAACACATACCAATAGCATGGAAGTTCATGTGGATTGCATGGTGATCATACATCTTGTTCATAAGTAGAATTTGCAAGTAAACATATCATAATATCATAAGAATAGTTCATGAGTATTCCAACAGCATTTACAAGGCACATTATCAACATAGAAGTCATTGGAACGTAAGGGCATATCATGAATCCTTCACTTAGTCACAATTTAGCTATATTGCATAATTTCTAGTTTCTCAGGCATTTTATCAAACACCTTTCATATACATCTTAAGAATAGGTGAAATCATCAAATTATACATCATGAACAACCAAATTTACATGTTTCTAACTCATATGATATCATGAATTCAAAAAAACATATAAAGATTGCATCTTGGGAATCTCCCAATATCAACAACATGATCATCAACACCCAACAATATAGAAATCATACTTTATAGTGAAAAAGAGGATTTTTGAGCTTTATAGATGAAAGGAATTCATAAATCAACACAATGCATACCTTAGTTCTTGATTTTTGGAAGATTGATCGAGAGATTCTTAGATTTGAGTCTTGAATTTGGATTCCCTATTGAAACCCTAGCCTTGTTGTTTAGAGGTTTTTGAGAGAGGAGAGTATATTTTGCTTTAATTGAGAAAAAATCCCGTGTTTTTGGTATATATAGGGGTGGAATATGACCCAAATACCCCTAGGGAAGCAAATAAGGTCAAATCTATCCCTAATTGATTGTCTGATAGGCTGAAGTAAATCGATAATAACTTTTTACTTAGATGTCTAAATTGGATGAAACTAATTGAATTAGAAATAAGATTCAAATATCTTTCCATTGATATATATCAGTTCGCCCAGTTCATTATATACAGGAAGTTATGATCATTTGAAGTTGACCCTGAAATGCTGAAAAAAACTGGGTACAAAGGGTATAAGAGGGCTCCGCGGCTCAAACGCCTTTGGCTGCTGATTCGGGAAACCAAATATTCCCTTACACTACTATAAAAATTCTTAAGCTCACCCGATATGTTCTAAGACTTTGATCGATCGTAACGCAACTTGAAAATCAAAAAACAGAGGTCGGAAAGGTCGCCAAATAAATCCCCAAAGTTTGGAAGTATAAAAATGACATTAAGTCTTGAGAAATTAGCAAAATATTCTAAGTGTTAGAGCTTGTAAGGATTAATGAGGTGAATTTTAGACTTAGGATTTTATGGGGTCTTACAGGGATACAATAGACAAAAATCCTAAAACAAACCATCGGTAATAGCCGGCCAAGACCAAGAAGCTTCTGATATCTGATGGAGAGATGGATCTTGGCCAGTTTCTCACTGCTTCAATCTTTTGGGGATCCACTCTAATGTAACCAAAATTTGCCCTTACTGAATTTGGCAAATAGTTGATAGGCTCTAAGGGTTTACAATACTATTCTGAGGTGGTCTTCATAATCATGCTCACTGCTGGAGTAGACAAGAGTGTCATCTATGAATACTATGATGAACATGTCCAAGTACTGCTTGAACACATGGTTTATCAAGTTCATAAAAGTTGTTGGAGCATTGGTAAGACCAAATGACATGACTAAGAATTCAAAGTGACTATACCGAGTTTGGAAAGCTATTTTTGGAATGTCACATTCTATAACACTGAGATGATAATAGCCTGATCTGAGGTCTATCTTAGAAAAGTAACTGGAACCCTGAAGTTGGTCAAACAAGTTATCTATTCTAGTAATTGGATACTTGTTCTTGACCATAACTTTATTCAATTGACTGTAGTCTATACACATTCTGAGAGAACTATCTTTCTTATGCACGAATTAAATTGGTGCACCCCACGGGGATACATTGGTTCTGATGAATCCCTTATATAGGAGATTTTCAACTATTCTTTTAACTCCTTGAATTTGGCTGGAGCTATTTTGTATCGTAGAATAGATATGGGCTGAGTTTTTGAAAGAAGGCTATTCTAAAGTAGATCTCCTTTTTGGGAGGAACTCTGGAAAGATCTTCAGGAAACACACCAGGGAATTCACATGCTACCTCCAATGATTCAAGATTAGAGGTTTCTAATTTAGAGTCTTAAACTCGAACGAGATGATAGACACATCCGTTAGATATCATTTTCCTTTCCCTAAGGTAAGAAATAAGCTGACCCCTAAGTGCTGAAGTACTATCCCTCTACTCTAGGACAGGTTCCTTCGGGTTCTTCAGTCAACTTAGGCATAGCTTGAATGAAGCCAATCCATGCAGAGAATGATATCAAAATTTGTCTTCTCTACCTTTACTAAGTCTGCTGATGTAACTTTCTTAGATACCATAACCGACAATTCCTATTACCCATCCTTGTATGATAGATTTACCTACTGGGGTAATGACTGAAAAAGGCTCTGCTATCATTTTGGGACTGACTCCGAAGTCAACAGCTATATAAGAAGTTACAAAGGACAAAGAAGCTCATGGATCTAGTAAAGCAAAGACATAAAAATGATAAAATTGTAACATACCAGTGACCACATCAAGAGAACTTTATTAATCCTATTGGGACTAAAGTGTGTAGATCCTATTTGGATGTTGCCCACTGGTGGCACTGGAAGTGACACCCTGCTAGTTCGGGTGATCGGATTGAACTGGGGGACGATTATGCTGACTCTAGGAACTCATCTAAGAGCACTCTTTGATCCTATGGCCTAGCTTACCACATCTAAAACATACATTGCTACCAGCTCTGCAGACACCATGATGGTTTTTGCTATATTTTTGACAAAAAAGATTTTTTTGGGCCCTATAACACTACCCTGGGGTTTAGGGCCTGATGCCCTATCTTTATTGACATGTCTAAATTTTGGTACTGGATCACTGGCTGAGGACGGATCTAGAGTGGAAGATTTTGGATGGAACTGAGAACGATTTTCACCCTCTGACTTAGGCTAAGCGAAGTTAAAGCTACTTGTTCTATGTCTCTTATTCTCTCTCTCCTTCTCTTTATTCGTAGCCTTTTCTATTTGCTTAGGATGAACTATGAGTCTGGATATGTCCATCTCCTTAATTAGCATTGCTGTCCTACACTTTTTAACCATACTGTTAGACACACTCGACACAAACTTACTCATCTTGGATCTATTATCTGCTACCACATGAGGAGCGTATCTGGATAACTGATTAAACTTGAGAGAATGCTCTTTTCCTATTATGTTGCCCTATTTCAGATTTATAAACTCCAAAATCTTAGCTTTCTTCAACTCTAGGGGGAATAACCTAACAAGGAAAGTAGTGGCAAACTTCTTCCATTCTATGGGCCCTGCATCTGCGGCCCTCTCTGTCTTTTAATACTTAAACCGTGAGTTAGACACATCCTATAACTGATATACGGCTAACTCAGTACTCTCACTAGCAATCACCTCTATAATATCTATGACTTTATGCACCTGATCAAGGAATTCTTATGGGTCCTCATCTGACTTAGACCTGGTAAATGATGGAGGGTTCATTCAGGTAAACTCCTGAATTATGGATGCAATAGTATTGGCAACTGGGTTGGCTGGAATGATAGCTAGGAGTTAATTCTGGGCTACTACTCAATTGGCTAAAATGGTAAATGCATCCCTGAATTCCATATGGGAGACATGCTTGTCCAGAGGATCTGCCTGGATGGGCTGAGGGGCTGGTTGATTTCCTGTTCTTCTTCCATTATTCTTGGGAGGTATGTTCTATAAATAGAAGGAAGAAAAGGTTTAGATTGAGAGTTTAACTTGAGCTTATGCTCAATCGCATGAAATGAATACTGAAAGAAGAAAACTTTTCCTAAATCATCTTGTAGCCTCCTGTCCATAAGTGTGGTGCACTACACACCCATGCATAAGACTTTACTTGATGTGGGTTTCAGACATCCTAGGTTTCTATTGAATCTTAGGCTCTAATACCAATTTGGTAATGCCCCGATTCAATACCCATAGATGTTACACGGTGCTAGTGACCTTGAAGAACCCCTAGCTAACCCATGACTGGTATCTGCTATGAGCACTGAATAATAATAACACTGGAATAATAATATAACTGAGATAAATATGGAAGTTAGGTTGTAAATACCATAAGGTTCATAACTAAAACTAAATACTGATTACTGATAACTAAATACTGAAACATCTGTCTGAAATACTCTAGTCCAAATTCCACTAACTGTCTGAACATGGAGTTGATGGAACAAGCCCCTAACTAACTCTGACTACTAAACTACTGATAAACTAAACTAATAATTCTGTCCTCGATCTATGAGGACTCACTGCTAAGTCTGTTGCTGATAGACTAGGCTTCTAAGTATGGTCAGGAGCCCATGCATCTGAACCTATGATATAAGACATCATAGAGCAAAGAAAAGTATACATCAGTACTTTGAATGTACTAGTATACTAAGTGAGATAGGATGATATACATGGTTTCATATGTATGAACAATAACTGACTGAGTAACATAAGCATAACTGAATGAGTGTACATGCATGAATACATAACTATTATTGAGATCATGATAACACTGGATACTAAGTTTTAGTTACTGATTAACTGATATCTGAATTTGCTGATATTGTATTACTGATAACTGAGTGACTATTTCTGATAGTCCTTATTATGAAGAACTGATCTGAGTTCTATACTGAGTTGGATGACTGTGCCTGACAGTCCTGAATCAATCAAAATGAACTAAGTTCTATACTGAAACTGAAACTAAAATTGTGAGAGGTAGTTATTTAACCGACATGCCCCTCTCCGATTGGATTGGGGTCTAAATGTAACCCCAGTTGGAAGGGTGTCAATATTGTGCCACAAGTAAACACTAGTTGTGAATAAACCCTCTCTAACAGAAAGCACTTCCGTTAACCCTCGCTGGCAAAAAAACTCATATGAGATGTATCTACCCTAGTATGGCAAGAAAATATCTCAACCTACGCTGGCTACGTAGTTCTATAACACAGGGATTGGTACTAAGGGTCAAACCCTATACTGGCAGTAATGTCCCCATCCCTGGGTTTGCTCAGCGCTGACTCCTGCTCCCAACTAAATAGACACTGAATTAATTTCTAAGCTATGCTAGGCTTGATTGAACTGCTACTAATTGTGATGTTTAACTGAACTGGACTAGGTTCACTAATTTTTGTTAACTGACTTAATACTAATGAGTTTTGAACTGAGACTACGACTTATTATTGAGTACTACTATTCGTGACACAACTATAACTGTTCTAAAACTACTGTAGCTCTAGGTAAATAGCTAGATTTTTTGGGTATTAAATACCCCCAGGACTCGATAGCATGAAAGTAAAACACTGCTTGACTTTAGTAGAATAATAATACTTGCATACTAATAATGCATTAATTAGGACCTCTTGTCAAGCACTTGATGTACATGAGTTTGAGCATGAATGAAATCACATAATAACATATCATGCTTGAACTAGTCAATTTACATAAGCATTTTTGTCAAACACTTGGGAGACATGGTTGTTTCTCATATCAATTAACATGTAATAATGTCATGGATACTACATTCAACTTGTAATTCAAGAGTTCAACATGAAGTTCACATAATTCAACCCATAATTAACTAGTTTTCATGAAATTTGTGATAAATCATGGAATTGAAATACCATTTAACATCATAATAAAGATTACATTCAAATCCCACATGAAATCTATGAAATCATCTAACTTGTAATTTAAAAGAGTTTTTTGAACTCCAAGGGTGGAAGGAAACACTTGGATGAACACTTCACATACCTTGGTGCTTGAATTAATGAAGATTGATGGTGAGTTCTTGAATCTTGAATTTTAAATTAGATCTCTTAGGATTTTTGTTCTTGAGTAATTTGAGAGAGAATGAGTGAAATATGCTTATTAAGGGTTTAATTTTGTGTCTTGGGGGTTGAACAGAAGTGGAAAAATGACCTAAATACCCTTAAGGATGCAGAGTTTTAATGACTAAAAACTGATCCAGTGACGCGCAGCCCGACATGTTGCATTAATGGGGTCGATGCTATAGCCGACGCGCTGCATTGAGTCTGCACCGGTTCACTAGAAATTGGCACTGGGAGCTAGGAAAAATGTTTACCAATGTGATAGGCAATGCGGTGCATCGATATCACTTTGATCCACTATTTTGAACTTCGAAATGTGTTGCAAACGATGTTCAAACAATCTGAAATTTGTCCGAGAACACCCACTGACATGCCTGATCATAATTAACCAAAAAATCAATACTTTAAGGTCATAAGGGTCGTTAAATAAGATTTACAACTTACGATGCTAAAATAATTCTAAGTATAATCACTTGACTGAAATTTTCTGAGTATGGGACCCCTTTTCAAGCTCTAAGGGGTGAGTTAATCTTAGAATTTTGCGGGGTCTTGCATAACGCATTTTTAACAATTTTTGAAACATTAAGGGGAAACATATTGCTTTGAGTCATAGGCATAATTGCAACAGTTTGACCAGATTTCTGGTCACTAACAATGCCTGAATTATTATCAAACAGAATAGAGTAACCATTAACCATCAATTGTCCAACACTTAGCAAATTATAAGCCAAACTAGGAACAAATTGCACATCACAGATAAGTTTAGAATTACCCTACATTATTTTGATGGTTATGGTAACCCTACCTTTAATTTTTACTTTCTTGTCATCACTAAGTCGAACTTCACTTTTTCTCGATTCATCATGATCCCTAAATAGAGACTTTGTACTAGACATATGATTCAAGCATCCGCTATCCATAATCCAAACAACATAAGAATTATCAGTAATTGGAGAATGAGACATGAACAACTTACTTTTATCCTCAAATTTCTCAAAGAGATTGGCATACTTCTATTCATCTCTTTGTTTGGTCCAACAATATGCATCAGTATGACTAGACTTCTTTCAATACCAGCCTTACAAGTCACTCTTGGGATAATGTGACTCACTAAATTGTCCTCTACCTCTGACGCGGCTTCGACCTCAACCACAAAATCCGCCTCTTCCTCTACCTCTACTAGGAAAATTTGAAGATATTTCTTTGGAGAAAGAAGGCTCATCTTCAACCTGGAATGTTTTTTCTTTAACCTTCTCATAAATCTTATCTTCATGAGCTAACAAAGAACCATTAATTCATCAAACATATAGTTAGATAAGTCCTTGGATTCTTCGATAGCAGCAACCACATTCTCAAACTTATTGGTTAAAGACCTCAAAACCTTTGCTACAATAGTTTCATCAGTAATTTTTTCTCCATAATAATTCATCATACTTACAATTGCAGAGACTCTAGATATATAGTCTTGCATGGATTCACCCTTTTTCATGCTTAAAGTTTCAAAATCACAACGTAAACTTTGCAATTTAACTACAATTACCTTCTTATCTCCAATATACTCCTGTTGCAAAATTTTCCAAGCTTCATTGGATGTCTCTGCTGCTAAAATTCTAGGAAAGATATTATCATGAAGGGCATGTTGAATTAGGAACAACGCCATCGAATTCTTCTTGCGGTTTTCCCAGAGTTGTTGTGGGTGCCCTTTATCTAGGTCTGGAAATCCATTCTCCGCCAAGTCCCATAGCTCTTGAGACTTAAAAAGAGTCTTCATCTTAAGAATCCAAATAGATAATTCACCCCTTTAAAGATTAGAAGAGGCTTAGAATTTGAATTGGTGTTCACTGCCATTTTTTTCTTATTTGAAGATGATAGATTTCCCTATTACCTATTACAATCTCTCTTTCTGACCTTTTCTGGCTCCCAGGTGAAGAAATCTAGCTGCTCTAGATACCAAAAATATTAGAAAAGAAAAGTAGGCATTGTGAAAAAGACAAATATTTCTTTGACTTCTTAATTCAACTGCTGAATTAACAAGAAATCTACTGCCCTATTATAGGCTTAAAACTCAATAACTTAAGCTAATATATAGGAACTAAAACAAGTAGTGGTGAAACATGACATAAATACCAACATTCCCACTAATAGAAAACAGAAAATAAAAAAAAGATTAACCAAGTAAAACATAATTCTACTAAGACTAAAAAGCAGGACCATAAAAAAGTATTTTACAGTGGCTGAGTTATTGAAGAATTAGTCAACAAAATAAAGTGGTCAAACAAAATATTGCTCCCTCTAAGGTACCAATAAACCATGCTACTATAATAGAACATAGTTGATTAATTTTAGGTAAAAGTAGTAGAACCATGTGCCTCATTTTGAATAGATGTCTGATTAAATCCATACAAAAGAAAATTAAATATGAACTGTGAAAAGGAAAAGACCAAATATTAGCTACTTCCATCCCTTCAAATATAAGTATATTATTTGCATAGTGGTAAGAAAAACTAGGGTAAGTTTGACACTTGTAGTGATGAAGGTATCTTTTTGGGTTATTCCATTACTAGATGCTCTTTTAGTTTTAAAGAATCTATACATGTGGTATTTAATGAATATAACCCTAGTATGCAGAACTCTAGATTTAAATATGAGGGTTTAGAATAGTTATTTCCTATATCCTATGAAAAAATGATTCATCCGCATACATACCTTCTAAAATAATGACTGCACAATTAACTATCACTGAGAACCGTCAACTATATCTCTAGATCTCCCTAAGAGAAATATTCTTCAAATATGGGACACAATGTCATCTTTCCAAATGACTTTATCATTAGAGACACAACTGAGAAAATGCAAACAAGAGTATCATTAAAAAAACAAGCATTTGTATCTCTCACATCTCAATTGGAAGTGAATCAAAAAGGGACAGCAAGATGAATCTTGGATAAAGGAAATGGAAGAAGAACTCGATCAATTTGAAAAGAATCAAGTGTGAAATATAATCAAAATACCAAAGAACTCAACACTGATAGGAACCAAATGAGTTTTTCAAAATAAACTAAATCAGGAAGATGAAGTCATAAGAAACAAAGCAAGGCTAGTGGTTTTAAGGTTATGCTCAATAGGAAGGTATTGATTATAATTAAACCTTTTCCTTTGTGTTAAGATTAGAATCTATTCAGATTCTCTTAGCTTTTGCATTTTCAAATGGATACATAAAGTGCTTTTTAAATGGTTTTATAAAAGAAGAGGACTATATAAAACAACCTCTTGATTATGAATATTCCTCTTTTTTTAGTATGTTTTAAGATTAACCAAAGCTCTCCACAGACTCAAAATATGCCCAAGGAATAAAATTTTGAGAAATTTGTAAGTGGAAAATAATTTTCAAAGAGAAAAAATTGATAGAACTCTATTTATTCAAAATGTCTATTGTAGCATTCTTAATGCACAAATTAATATGAATGATAATAATTTTGAAAGTTCTAACCCTTTGTTATATAAGAAATTTGTTGACCTAATTAAAGAAAAAAATAAATGAGCCTCATGGAAAATTTACCCTTTTCTAATGGTTACAAATAATGTAGTTGACAAATGACACCTTCATTAGTCAAACAAAGTACACCAAGGAATTCATCAAAAAGTTTGGTATAGAGAAAAGTAAGTCGTTTGGAAATTATATGAGCCTCTTAATTTGTCTCAAAATAAATACACCAGAAAAAGATGTTGATAAAAAAACTATCATGGAATGATCGAATCATTACTATTTCTCATAGAAAGTCAATCCGACATCATGTTTAGTATATTCAAATGTGCTAGGTTTCAATCTACTCCAAAAGAATCATATCTCATGGAGGTCAACAAAATCATTTGATATCTCATTGGGACATAAGAATATGAATTATGGTATCCACAATCAAACAATTTTGATGTAATATATTCAAATATTGATTTTGTAGGAGACAAAGATGATAAAAAATCACTAGTGGGATATTTCAATCCTTAGAGAAACACTTATCTATTGGCACAATAAGAAACATAACATATGTAGTCCTATATATAACAAGGTCAGATATTTGAGTTGTAGGTATAGTTATAGTACTCAACTATTATGAATGATGCATCAAATGATTGACAATGAGCAGTTTACAAAGTGCTATATATTTTATGTGACAATACCAGTGCGATTAGTATGCCTAAATATATTGTGCATCATTTTTATGCTAAAAATATAGATATCCAACATCATTTTATACATGATCATGTTGAAAAGAGAATTTTTTTTTGTTGAATTCATTGATTTTGAAAATTAACATGTTGATATTTTTACAAAACCTCTTTTAAAAGATTGATTTTATTTTATTTGTTATATTCTAGGTGTTACCATAATTAAATCTTAAACTCTTTACTTATTTATGACTTGTTTGTTTTTTGGTTATAATATGTTCCTTTTAATTGTTACCTATGATCTTTGTACTGTCTTTTCCTCTTTCCCACACCTTTTTCCTTTCAAGAGTCACATCCTATCAGGCCTAAACCCTTCACCTTCTCCTATATTCTCTTTATATTCATACTCCTCTTCATCTCTTATAAATCCTCTCTTCACTAATATTTTCACAAGAAAAAAAGTACCTATGTCCTCCTTCACTAATCATTCTAGTCAAAGACTCCACAATGATTGTGAAATTGATATCCTTTATCTTAACTCCTTTGATTCAAAATAAAAAATTCCTATTTCCATACCTCATTAAAAGATAAATAGGCACTCTATTTATCCTCTATGAAAAATTGAATCTAACAATAAATTGAAATATCATGATTCTTTCTCTCCCGTAGATATACGTCTCTTTTGTAATAATGAATAAGAAAGTGTGTGGCATCAAAAGATTGACCTATTATGACTAGAAGAAAAATTAACTTGTAACAATTGGAATACAATCACCATACTATAAGTACTTATTTCAAACCGTAAATATTTACTTTGATTTTTCAACTTTGTGGATAACTGATCTTAGGTGTATTTATACTCATAAGTGTCATTATCTATGCGCTTTTACCTTAGTTTTCAGGACTTTTTCGTGACCTCAATGAGTTATTAGGGGTGTAATTGTGTATTTATGTGTTTGGGAATATGTTTAGATTTTTAAGGTTCAATTGAAATAAGTTAAAATCAAAAAGATCAAATAGAGTTTAGACAAGAAAACTAGTTGCGCTAGCTTGAGCTATGCTTGGTTCTAATGTACTTTGTTAAACTCTATTGTGTTTTATGAAATAATTATTGTACTTTGATACTTTAGGAGACCATTTTAGGTTTTGTTTTACAAACATGTCATACAAAATGGGAAAATAAAGAGACAACAAACGACGAAATAGAAGTCAAAAGAAGCGATAACGACCACCTTGGGCTACCACTTGCACCACACACCTCAAGGAAGGTCAGAGGGGGTTCATCACGACCCATATAAGTTTTTTAATCTCCTTGGATATTATAATCAACCCCTAACATGCGTTAGAGGTCTCACGACGCGCGACAGCTTCTAGGACGTCCAAAGCTCTATTATAATCCTCCTGAGTGAGGGGCAATAATATCAATTGATATATATCATGTTGGGGAAATTAAGGATGAACTAAAACACTATAAAATCAGAACTTAATCATAATTTTAACACACCTTTGTAACAATTCACGAATTGAAGAGAAGGCAAGCAAGCAGGGGGCTCAAACTAGGGTTCTTTCTTCTTGAACTTTAGTTTTCTTGCAGTTTTTACTTATGAACTCATCCGTGGTGATTCTTTGTAAGACTATGAGTGGATAAATATCCTCATTATCAAGTATGTGATTGTTCTTATGTTCTTGTTTAATTATTCTAAAGCATCGTGATCTTTAGGATAAATCTATGTACCAAAACAAATTGACCATAGGAGTTTAGGGATATAATAAAGAATTTTAGGAGTGTGGATCATGTATTTAATCATTAGAGTCTAATTTTTAAAGGGTGATTAGCGTTTAGGATATCGATATACCTAAATACCCCACTTAATTAACGAAACGAGAAGATAATTTCATGGATACGAATTAAAGACTCATATCCCCGCTCAACAATGTAGTTGTGAGATTAGTTTGTGTCTATTACTTAGAGGATGACCATTCCCAAGTATTATTATCAACCCCATATATCAAAAATCATGATAAACAACAACACCGTCTAGAAACCATTGTTACACATGAATGTGAATTAGACGCCTCAAATCTAGAAGTTCTCTTACATTGTTAATAATCCAAAGTTCTTACCATTATTAAATTTTTGTTAACTATTTTTAATAACTAAACTTAAACTCTAAATTGGTTATTTTTGCACTTTTTTAAATCGCATTAGTAAAAGTAGAAGTGGATCGTTGTTAAACCAAGTCCCCGAGGGATCGACACTTGACTTTTAAAGGAAATTTTACTACTTGGGTGACCACATATACTTGCGTGTCCACTTGGATGCAACAAGTTTTTTGACACCATTATCGGGGACTTGAAAATTGGCTACTGTCTTATTTTTAGTTTTGATATTTGTGTTTTATAAGTGCTAAAAACTTGATCTTAGATTTTGAACATTCAAGTACATATATGAATCTTTAGTAAACTGGCAAGAGGAAGGGATTTAGTTGACACATATCCTGAACTTGAGTGACACTTACATCAGCTAAAGAGAGAAACAGTCCTTCTCTATTGCATACTACAAGTTTCATAGGAAAAAGCTATTCCTGCACAAGTGGATGAAGTTCAAAAAGACCATAGGACAGTACGCAAAATGGAAATCCCACTCGCAACCAATGTTACCCCTACTATACGTAGATCGAAACTTAGAGGTAGATTCAAGCTCAAACAGAATATAGTGTAGTTGCGACATAGAAGTGGGCAATTCATAGGCCTATCACATGAGTACCCTCAAGTTCATCTACAGAACTTCCTGGTGATCAGTCATACAATATCCCTATTGGTGTCTCGGAAGACTATGTGAGGTTCACTCTTTTTCCCTTCTCACTTTTAGAGGAATCGAAGAAATGGTTAAAGAAGAAACTTTAAACTTCATCACTACATAAGATGATCTGGAAAATAAGATCCTCATCCAATTCTTACCAATGTCAAGACTACAAGGTTGCATAGTAAAGTTTTATATTTTATATAGAAAAAATAAAAGAACTTACATCATGTGTGGTGTGGTTCAAATCTCTTTTGAGGGATTGCCTGCACCATCAATATACTAAAAAGGTATTGGCTCATACTTTCGTTAAAGCTCTTGACCATAACACAAAAATTTTGTTAGAATCACCTACAGGTGTAATGCTCTAGGAGTACACCCTAAGTGTCACACGGTGCTTACAACCCCCGAAGGATCACAAGCTAACCCATGACTGGTCCCTGCTGTGGGCACTGAATAAAACTGATAACAAAAAGATTTATTTTGCAAAATTTAACTGAAATTGCCATAAGGTTTTAAGTTATAATTCTGATAATCTCTGCAAAACAACACTGATAATAACAACTAAAAACTAACTAACTGTCTATACTAGTCTGAAAGCCTCTAGCTGAATAACTGAGGAGTAGATGGGACAAACCCCTAACTAACTCCGACTGTCTGCTAAAATTGAGAAACTAAAATAAACATAATTAGTCCTTAAAACATAAGGACTCACCACTGCTGCTGCTAATGGTGCACTAGAAAGTATAAGTACAATCGGGAATCCAAGCGTTCGAACTTATAATATAAGACATCATAGTGCAAGAAATGAGTATGCGATCAGTACTTTAAATGTATTAGATGCTAAACAAGGTAAGAATAAGATGCATGGGCTTATGTGCATAAATACCCACTGAATGAATAGCATAGGATAACTGAACATGAAATAATAACTAGCTAAATGATATGAAGTAACTTAGTAAGCATGCATGGAGCAGAGACTATCAAGTTAGCATGAGAATATTGAATATAAATGCATGAAAGCTAAAAAATTTGAGAATGCATGACCAACCATATAATATGTTTTTAATATAGTCTACATTGAAATACTAAAATCTAATGACAGAATAAATGATAAACTGTATGCTATGGTCAAGTAAAATGAAACTGAACCTCTGAACTAAACAGTCAAACTAAAACTGTAGGAGGTATCATCTAATCGAAATGCCGCAGTCTGAAGTGATCAGGGTCCAAATTGTGACCCCAGTAAGAAAGGTGCTATTACCGTGCCACGGGTACTAAAAATAGTTATGGAGTAGTCCTAATCTAGCGAGTGACCCTTGAGATCAATCCTAATTAGCGGGTGATCCCTGAGAGTGTCAGTCCTAACTAACAGGTGACGTATCATAACCTATATTGGCTACGTGGTTATGGAACTTAGGGATTGCTTTTAAAAACGCAGTCCTAACTGATGGGTGAGCCCTCATCCCTAGGCTCACTCGGTGCTAAATCCTTTTCCCAACTGAACTGACACAGATTACGAGACTGAGCTAAGATTAACTGGACAAGTAACTAATCATGATGGTAACTTATTGAATATGATCATACACATATGAAACTATTCGATAACCACTGAGACTAAGTAAGCAGCTAAATTTTGGGCTTCCATTACCCCCAGTACTCGATAACAATAACAACAGGGTCACATAAAAGCTTTGAAACCATGAAAGGAAATTATTGTTCACAACTATTAACTTAAGCATTTCATCAAATACATGGGGACCAAGACTTTAACATGAGGATACCTCTAGACATGATGAGATAGCATGATTACATGACAAAATCATAAACCGAGGATATATTCTGAATTCTCATGAACATGATATGGAAATCACAATATTTAAAGCATACTATAATGTATTCCACTAGAAAAAATTTCCAAAATCTTAACTTGTAAATATGTAATAAGTAGTCATTGTTCAAAACCCAATCATTTAGGTATTTCATTAAACACTTGTAATTTAGGTTTAAACTAGGAATGGGAATAGTTTTAAAACTTGTAGTAATAGCATGATTTCACTTCTAAGATCAACAATTAGGATTTAAATTCAACGAACAACACCATTCAACCATGTAAGGTCTACTATCACCAGCAATTTCATGAAAACATGATAAAAATTCGAAATTCATGTAATTTCATGGACATAATTCATAAAATATATAATAAGGGTTGTTTTCAATGAAAATAGATTGTAAGCATCATGTATAATCAAGATTCATAAAAGCTTCCTGGAGATAAATCATTATAAATATGTAATTTCATGATTTAAAACATAAAAGATGGATTCTTGAACTCCATGGGAAAAAAGGTCCCATGGATGAACATCTAACATACCTTACATCTTTAATCTTGAAAGAGAATTGACTTTTCTTGAACGTTCTTGGATTGGGAATTATAATTTCTTAATTGTATTGGAGAAACTTTGATGAAGTTCTTGGTGTTCTTGAGGGGCTAGGGTTTTCTTGGAGAGAAAAGAATGAAATGGCATGTAAACAATGCTTTTGAGGGATGGAATCCCTTGTTTAGGATGGTTTTGGGTGAGGGGAAGGACTGAAATGCTCCTAGAAAAATGTAACTGAAAGCTAGAAACCTCAAGGGTGAAATGGAGCGTGTGTCGCATGCTAATCCCGCGTAGCTATTGCCTCTCTCAAAAAAATGGCTATAATTTTTTGCTCGGGTATCGGATTAAGGCAAAATTGATATCGTTGTAAAGCTAATTAAATTATCTACAATTTGGTGCGTCTTAAGTTACAAAATTCTACGGATAGAAAAATTTATACACGTTCAAAATAAACGCTAATAGAATCAAATACCAAACTTTAGATGAATCAAGGATCTTAGCTCAACTTGGCTCTAAATGATTTCTATGAACATTTTTAACCTCATGAGCATTTCACACACTAGTATACAGATTTGAAACTTATATTCACATGAGAATCACTTGGATTATAACTTATACACATAGAAATGATGGTTCATAGACTAGCCCAAAAATATGGGGTGTTAGAACAGGTGGTCAAGATTTGGAGAAAATTTATGATGAATGTTATACCTTTCTAAATAGAATTGCATAGGTAATCCTGATTGGCACAGTGACATTTCTAGAAGTGCGGTATAATTGAGAAGGATAGTATCACAGCTTTGGTAGCTTAATTGTCAGCTTTACAGAATCAAATGATGATGCAATTTGGTAAATTGGGTGTGAACTAATCTCAACCCTAAGAATATCAGTCAAGCATACCCCAAATTGGTGTGAGATTTATTGTAATAGTAGTCACTTTGCAGACTCATGCGGAGCGTATCCATAGTCTGTGCATTTTATGGGCAATGCACAAAAGGGTAGTCAAACTTATGATAATACCTATAATCACCACCGAAAGAGTCAGCCCAAGACTCAACAATTTCAACAGTAGAATACCCAAGCCAGTAATATTGAGGAGACATTGAAAATGATCCTAGTAAATTAAGAACAAATGGCTGCAGAGATTAAAAATTAGCAACTGTCCCAAAAAAATATAGAGACACAGTTGGGGCAGTTAGCTCAGACCCAAAATACTAGACCTCAAGATAGTTTTCCAAGTGACACAGGAAATTTAAATTAATTAATGACAATCACCTTGAGGAGTGGTAGAGATTTCTCTGACAGGCATGCGATGTAAAAGACAAAGATAAAAGCAGAGTTAGTCCAGTAATAGGAAGAAGAGAAGCAAGTTGCTACCAAAGAATATGAAAATTCATGAAAGTTTGAGTAACAAAAAACAAAAGCAGTTGAGCGAGAATAAGAGAGATCACCACTACCTTTTTCTCAGAAGTTTAAAAAGGCTAAGGAGGATGTATATTTCAAGAAGTTCTTTGAAAACATTTAGAGAACTTCATATTAACATCCCATTGTTAGATGTTTTGTAGGGTATGCTTAAGTACGCTAAGTACTTGAAGGATGTGGTGAATAAAAATATCAAGCAAGCGATATTGAGATGGTGTCACTTACTAAGAAGTGCAGTTTAGTCATGGTGAGCAAAATGCCCAAAAAGCTTAAGGACCTAGAGAGATTCACCCTCCCTATACAAATTGGTGAAAGTGATGTAGTCCACAATTTTAGTGACTTGAAGGAGAGCATAAATTTGATGTCCCTATCTATGTTCAACACTCTTAGTTTAGAGAAATCAAGACCAAGCTCGAGGTACTCCAAATGGAAAATAGAACATAAGTAACACCCAAAGGAATCATTGAGAATGTGCTTATTAAGGTTGGTAAGTTCATTATTCCTACTGATTTATTGTTTTTAATAGTGATGCAACTGATAGGGTACCAATCATACTAGGGAGTCCTATAACACGTATCGTCAGTTAGAGTTTGAGCCATCGTTCCTTTTTATATAGACTTGAATCCAATGGTTTCTACTTATAAATAAGTGTGAATAATGATTATTTATTTTGGGAACATCTTCAGAGATGGATTGAAGTCTTAAAGTCACCTAACTCAAAGTTAAGTTGAGCACTTTTGTATCTATTCAATTTTTGTATATGATTTTTCTTGGGGAAACTTGTTACTATTACTCTTAGAATATAATGTGTTATGTGGATAATTATATATCAAATTAAATCTCTTTCAGTCCTATTTCCAACTCAACTGACCGTTTGCTAATTCAAGTTCAGAGTCAAAAGCTATGAGTGTTTTAGTAAGACACTATCCAAGGTCCATATTAGGCTCGCGCCATGAAGGGATCATAAAAATCCACTGGAACGGGTTTTCTATGGACTTGCATGTGCAAACCCATTGGTTTGCTTTGAAATTATGCTGTAAATCCTTTCTCGGGCATAAAAAAGTGTTCGATTTAAGTTATTTTAAGGGCAAAGGGGTGTTTTCACCCTCCCAAACCATTCCTAAACCTTTTGGGGTGAATATACGGTCTTAAACATGTTATTTTCACCTATGTAAATCTCTAAAGATATCATTAGCAAGAAAGGGGAAACTACCTAGGGTTTGAGGAATTCAAGTTTTGAGGGTCCAAATTCTCTATGTTCTCTTTGATTTTTCTTCGTCAAAAGGTATGTGGAACTATCCTAACTTTCATGAGCGTAAGTTTAATGTTTTTAAAAAGTTTTGAAATATATAATCATATATATGTAATGTGTTTTGGAAATCATTTAAATAGCATGTATCATGAACCCATTTTGATGAAAGTACGTATTTATCATGAGGTTTTTCCATAAGCTTGATTTATAATATATGCATATATGATTTGGGTTTTGAAAAGTGATTTATTAGAATGACTAGTGAAATTCCCTTACCCATGAGGAAATTTATGATCTTAATGTGTTATGAATTGTGAAATGGATTTGAGATCTTGAATTATAAGCCCCTTTTTTGATCATAAGATTATGTATAACTAATGTTGGGGCTATATTACGAATAATTATGATTCTTGATCTTAAGTGCCTCTCTAGTTATTATGCATGGTTATTTTACATGTTTTCAAAGAGGTGATTAGTATTTTAAATATAATTATTTCTTAATAAAGAATCACATATATTCTAATTAAGAATTGACCACCACATGTTATGTATTAAAAAGAGAGTGTTTTGCATAATTACATATGATTTCTTATATAAGAAATCTCTCAAGTGATGTTTAAATCTTTTGGGTGATCATTAATATGCTTTTGAATAAAAAGGACTATGGATATGATGTGGTATGATATGAATTACATGCAAGTCTAGGTATGACCATACCCTGTTATGATATGCTTTTAACACGAAAGAGACAATTTTTTACAAGCATGAATCATGGTTTTGAAGAACTAAAATTAGGCTTGAATAGAGTTAGATGGTTATTCGAAGAAGGCGTTTGAGTGTAAGGGCTCATTACTGGAAACTTTGTTTTGCCCATATAGGTATTATCCTAAAAGGGGAATAATTAGGACATTATGTAAGGGTGATGCTACGGTATACCTATAAGGGGTTATACCAACTTATGGAAACTCCAATTCTTGCAGCAAACTTGGATTGGATGCTTGGCCACCAAGTTTAGGGCGGACCCATATAGATTATAGGTAATCAGAATTGTAGGGTGTGACATCTACCTCAAAACTAAAACAAAGAGTTGAGTTTGTTATTTACAAGAATGTTTTGAAGATCTTGAATTATGCCCATGTGTTTTTATAAATTATGCTAAACTATTTTCATAATGCTCTTAATTATTTTATATGAAATATGTGTTATTTTTGGATTTTCTACATACCAATACTCCCTATGTATTGCCCCCCCCCCCCCATATTTTAGGTTCTACGGTATAGGCCCATTCGTCCACCATATTAGTAGAATATTTTGATATAACAGAATTAGTGAGACATCTATCTTTTGAAAGGCAGTTTTATTTATATGATGACTCTTTCAGTTTATGATCTAGTCGAGGTCCTTATCCCAGTCTACATAGTTAGTACTTAGTAGAGGCTTCATAGGTGAGATGTAAGTATTGTATTGTTAGAACTTGTTGACATAATTTTATTATAAGTTTCCTTTGAATGTCATCATATCTTTCACACTTTGGTTTATGTATGGATTTTGTTTATGATAGTATGTTAAGGAATCTCTTGGGCCTTCATATTTGGGATGTCTGTCGTGGACAAGGCCTCGGTTTGGGTCATGACAAGCTTGGTATCAGATCCAGGTTCATTGTCCCAGGGTGTCTAAGAAGTTGTGTCTAGTAGAGTCTAGCTTATAGGTGTGTTGTGTACCACACTTATAATTAGAAGGCTATTGGGTATTTAGGATATGTTTCCTATTCTCTCATACTCTAGATTGTGTTGTTGTGTTGTCCATATGGAAGTAATCCAAATCCTTCCTTACTCTGATTTTATTAGCTATGTCTCATTGTCGAGGTGCTATAAGTGCAAAATCTTAAAGTCTAAATGATATGGTACTTTCTAATTAAGTCATAAAAGGTTGTGATATAGCATAAATAATTGAGAGGAGTCCATTAGTGATTCAAAGTGTGTTGATTCTAGTGTATACCCCTATCTATATCAATCATGTATTTGAGCCTGAGGTAAGGAGTGTATTCAGTCCCTTTCAGAATCCTTATTACAGATATCATACTTAAAGGTAGAGATATATGGTAGAATATTAGAATGGTATTACTATCGGAGTAGTAGTATATGTTAAGATGTCATGACCTCTTGGTAGTAAGATGGTCCAGAAGTAAATGATCTGAATTTATAAGTTTAGAAGTCAGAGTAAGGGTAACTTTTGCTTAAAGAAGTTGGGTTTAGTTGAATGCCCTTTGATTGAGGGGTGGGTTTCCCTTTTGTAGTGATTGACTAATGTTGTAGCAATATTTGTAAATTGTATGCTAGTTTGTGGATGAAGTTATTGGATATGATTGTTATTTACTCAAAATAAGAAAGGAGCTCAAAGGGGACAGTTATGGTTGTTGTATTAGAATGGAAATGGGGTAGATGAGCCAATATGTTATAAGTAGACTAACTTAAGGAAAACTTAATGATGTGTATGGGATTTTGAAAGTAGTCTAAATGTATGCATGAGTAAGTAGATTTAATGTAAGAAAGTAGAATATGTTGATAAGATCATAATGGGTTATATTATAAGATTAAGATCGACTACCCTTATTATATGACTTTATCCCCTTGATTTTCTTTTCTCTAGTAGTTGCAATCTAGTACATTATGTGAGAAGGTATGTAGTAGATTCTGAGGTATAGTAGTAATGTCATGGAGGAGTTGTGATTGTAGGTCATAGTTAAATGAAATGAGGAATTTGGGGTTGATTTCTTAAGGTGATCAACTAATATAGTATTTGGTATGCTTCGTCAGAGGTACATGCTTAATTCTAAACTATAAGTTTTAACGGTAGATGTGGATTGTTAGATAAGGTTTTATGGGAATAAGTGTCATGTGTACCTAGTTCATGTTCTTGAATTTTGTAGTATGGGGAAGTCTAGGGAATTGTTATATGATGTTCTTTAGAGCTAAATTGAGGAAATATAGATAGGTAATATGTGCCTTTGGTAGTTCTACAAAATTTGTTAAGTTGTGAGTCATGCGATTAAAGGTTTAATGCGAGTATGTTAAATAGTGGAGAATGTATTTTTATGTGATAAGGAGTGTGGATGTGTATTCTCATGAGAGTGTGACTTGTAGGGTAATGGCTATAGAGGCTAGCCAAAATTAAAGAGTAGTTCCCCTAGGAGGATGTCATAGCAATAACTTACTACTTGTCATATAATCGTGTGTTAGGGCGAGCCTAGAATTCATGTGTATAGTGATATACCCCCCTCTTTGTGTTGAGATTTGTGGGTATAGTTTGATGAGAGTTTATATCCTCAAGTCTAGGATTGTGACTTTCATCTAAGGGGGAGATGGTGAGTTAAGTTAGTTCCCGAATTTTCTCATAGTGGTAAGTTTCAGGGAAGAGTCTTGATAAATTTATTCCAATTCAAGCAAACTACTACTACTTCAATTTAAGAGGACATTCTACTAATGTCTTATGCGTTCAAGTCATGTCTATGCCTAAGGTTCGTGTTCTCTATGAAACCTATGTCTATGTTCTGACCTCCAAACTAGAAGCAATAATGTCCCTCAACAATCCAAGCTTCTAATTATTCAAGCTCTATATTATGATGCTCATGATCCATAAAAATCCATGTCTCATATCATGCTTAGTTCTATGAAGCTATGTTATCTATATGTTACCAATTTATTTTATTTCAAGATTAGTCAAAGTGACAAAGTTTATGCAAATTCATGACTATCTCAGCTCTGGAAATGAGAAGCAATAGCTTCAAGCAACAATCCTTGTCTCATTCATTGACTACATGAATTCTGACTTTATACTATGTAGCTCATGATAAATGCTCTCATGCTTCTCACTATTCCCAATCCTAAACACTCATGTTATGTTATGTTTATTCCCAAATGACTCTCTATTTTTGACTAAAACACTTGATATATGAATAGCTTCATGTCTATTGTATCATACCTTCACTCGAGTCCTACCTTGAGTAGTGCAACAACTATAAGTTATAATCGAATAGTGTTACTCCCATTCATGATGCTTATGCTCGGGTCCCTCAATGACCCTCCGTATATTAGTATGATGGTTGTTATGAAAGCATAGTAATGTGTTAGATAAGGGAGTAGATGTTTGTATTGTTTTAAATTTTGGTGTGACTACCTTGATCTAAGATTATAGATGAAGATAGAGGCGGGAGATGAACTTTCGTTATGTAAAATAATTAGGAAGTTGATATATGGTGAAAATCCTTGTAAGAGTGATTAATGTTGTTCATTTTTAGTAGGGAGATCCATAAAATGGGTGTAGTAAAGATAGGCTTGAATGTTGTGATTGATGAAAAGACAAACCAATGTGCTATCTGGTTATTACTCCTTGATTTAAGACCTGAGGTTGTTTGATTTTGGTGACAAAGTGAAGTTATATTCTTAAAGGGATGTAGAGTATGAGGTCCCATAGCTTAAACTATCACCTTTTTACTCTGGGTTAGGCTTCAACATGGAAGTACTATATAGTGGGACTCAAACTCTTTCGTTAAGTATATTTTGAGAGAATAGTAAGTTAGAAATGATGAAGTATGTTATTTATTATTTGGGGCATAAACGAGTAGTGTCTCTAAGTGTAAGGTCTATCTGTCGTATCATGTAAGATAGAGGATACCTCTATTCCTATGTTCTACAAAATCTCATCTCATGTTTAGAGTCAATTTAAATCAAGACCCATGACTACCAAATAAACTCATACCTTATGTTGTGATGATTATGATCTATAGAACTCATGTGCAAGGTCATCTCTATATCAATTCTCATTATCTTACGCTCCGTGCTTACATGATTCACTGGGTGGTGTCATGAAGCTCTTCTTGAATACCTACGTAGGTTACATTGAGTAAAATTCCTAAGGTAATGTTATGTCCTTTATTCCATTCTTTTAGAGAGGTTATGTCCTTTATTCCATACTTTTAGAGCTTTAACAAGTTCCTACCCATCATTCAAAGATGAATGATACCAAGGGGAGATAATGTAACACCTCGCATTGTCAGCTAGAGTTTGTATACAGACCCAAACCCAATGGTTTATACATATAAATATGTGAATAATGATTCTTTAGGGTGGGAACATCTTCAGAGATGGATTGAAGTCTTAAATGTCACCTAGCTCAAAGTTAAGTTAAGCACTTTCCTATCTATTAAATTTTGGTATATGATTTTTCTTGGTTCAATTTCCAGTGACCATTACTCTTAGAATATAATGAGTGTTGTGACCCATTATAAATCAAATTAAATCTCTTTGATTTCTCTTTCCGATGCAACTGACCGTCCGTCAATCCGAGTTTGGAGTTAAAAGTTATGAGTGTTTTAGTAAGACACTGTCCAGGGTCTGCTTAGCCCCGCACCACGGAGGGATCGCGAAAATCCACTGGAATGGGTTTGCTATGGTCTTGCACCACAAACCCATTGGTTTTCTTTGGCCTTGCGCCGCAAAGCCTCTCTCAGGCATCAAAAAGTGTTCCGTTTTGAGATATTTTAAGGGCAAAGAGGTCTTTTCACCCTTCCAAACCTTTCCTAACACTTTATAAGCGAATATAGGGTCTTAAACACGTAATTTTCACCTCTGTAAATCCCAAAATGTCATTTCATTAGCAAGAAAGGAGAAACTACCTAGGGTTTGAAGAATTCAAGCTTTGAGGGTCCAATTTCTCTATGTTCTCTTTAATTTTTATCCGTCAAAAGATATGTGGGACTATCCTAAATGTCATGGGCATAAATTTAATATTTTTAATAAGTTTTAAAATATATAATCATGTATAAGTAATAGGTTTTGGAAATCATTTAAAGAGCATGCATCATGAATCCATTTTGATGAAAGTACGTATTTATCATGGGGGTTTTCCATAAGCATGTGTTATGAGTTGTGAAATAGATTTGAGAGCTTGAATTACAAGCCCTTTTTTTATCATGAGATTATGTATAACTAATGTTGGGGTTGTTTTATGAATGAAGATGATTCTTGAGTTTAAATACCTGTTTACTTATTATGCATAGTTGTTTTACATGTTTTAAAAGAGGTGATTAGTATTCTGAATATAATTGTTTCTTAATAAAGAATCGCATGTGCTCGAAGTAAGAATTGACCACCACATGTTAATGTATTGAAAAGAGAGTGCTTTGTATAGTTTCATATGATCTCTCAAGTGATGTTTAAATCTTTTGGGTGGTCATTAATAAGTTTTTGAATAAAAAAGGCTATGGATATGATGTGGTATGATATGAATGACTTGTAAGTCTGGGTATGATGATTCCCTATTATGAAATTCCCTTAACATGAATGAGACAATGTTTTATGAGCATGAAGTATGGTTTTAAAGAACTAAAATTAGGCTTGAAGAGACTTAAACAATTACCTAAAGAAGGCGTTTTAGTGTAAGGACTCATTGCTAGAAATCATGTTTTGCCGATACGGGTATTATCCTGAAAGGGGGATAATTAGGACATCATGTAAGGGGATATATCGGTATACCTGTAATAGGGTATACCAACTTATGGAAATTCCAATTCTTGCAGAAAACTTGGATTAGAGGCTTGGTCGCTGAGTTAAGGGAAGACCCATATATTAGGGTGTGCCATGTACCTCAGAACTAAAATAAAGAGTTAAGTTCATGATTTACAAGATTGTTCTGAAGATCTTGAATTGTGCCTATGTGTTTTTATGTAATATGCTAAACCTTTTTCACAATGCTCTCAATTATGTTATATGAAATATATGCCATATTTTGATTATTCTACATACCATATTTTGTTCTCAATTATGTTGGCAATGTTCATCTTATGTGGCATGTGAATTCCTTGTGAGAGTGGGTGAAATTTGATTCTTATACCCATTCTTGTGATGAATTGCATATCTGTGACTGGATATGGGTAAATATCTTATGGTGAGGGCACATGTTTGATGATCGTTAGGTGATTTGTATGATCTCTTTTTTGAGTATTATGCATGATCTTTCCAACTTTGTAGAGTCAATACTTGAGGCTAGAGTGTTTTGAAGTAGTATTCATGAGTTTCAAATGTATGTAACATGCTTGTCGTGGAAATTTCTATTTCAGTAGTTAGGTTAGAGTCTTCCTTGATGATTCTTGATGTAAAATAGTTGTTTGAGGATGAACAAGGCTTTAAGTGTACGGGGTGATGATCTTAGGCATATTTATACTTCTAAGTATCATTATCTATGCATTTTTAGCTTAGTTTTGAGGATTTCTTGGTGAACTTAATAAGTTATTAGGGGTGTAATTGTGTATTTATGTGTTTAAAAACATTTTTAGAGTCTTTAAGGTTCAATTGAAGCAAGTTAAGAATCAAAAGTATCAAATAATGTTTAGACGAGGAAACTAGTTGCACTAACTTGAGCTATGCTTGGTTCTAGTGTATGTTGGACACTGTCGTGTTGTAAGAAATAATGCTTGTTATTTGATATTATAGTATACCACTATCCATTGGATGTGTTTCTTAAGATAACTCAAGCTTACAAAAAAGTACAAAGAAGTAGTAAAACAAGGAGACAACGCACACCGAAATCGGAGCCAAAAGGAGCAAAAACAACCACTTTGGCTACCCCTTACACCATACCTCAAGGAATACCAGGGGTTTTGTAATGACCCCTCACTATTTTGGCCTTTCCTTTGGTGTGCTTTGCTACACCTAATGCGAGTTAGAGGCCTCGCGGCTTGGGGCAGCGTCCGGGACGTCCAAAACTCTATTTTAAGCCTCTTAAGTGAGGGACAATGATGTCAATTGATATATTTAGTGCTGAGGAACTTAAGTACGAAATAAAATACTATAAAATAAGCACTTATTCACAATTTTAATACACCTTTGGATAAATACACGAATTGGAGAGAATGCAAGCAAGCAAGGGGATCAAATATGGTTCTTTCTCCTTAAACTTTAGTTTTCTTGTAGTTTTTACCTATGAACTCATTCGTGGTGATTCTTTGTAAGACTATGAGTGGATAAACACCTTTATTCTAGGGTTGAGGCTACAAAAATTATTGTGTAATTGTGGTTTATGGTTGGTTTATATGTTTATCAAGTATGTGATTGTTCTTATGTTCTTGTTTAACTATTCAAAAGCGTCATGAACTTTAGGATAAATCTAAGTCCCAAAACGAATTGACCATAGGGTTTTAGGGATTTAATGAAGAATTTAATGAGTGTGTATAATGTATTTAATCATTAGATTCTAATTGTTAAAGATGATTAGCATTTAGGTAGCGATACACCTAAACTCCCCACTTGGTTAACGAAACAAGAAGATAGTTTAATGCATATGAATTAAAGACTCACATCCCCACTCAATGATGTAGTTGTGAGATTATTTTGGGTATATTACTTAGAGTATAACCATTACCAAATCTTATTATCAACCCCGTAGATCAACAATCACAATAAACAATAACACCTTCTAGAAACCATAGTTACGCATGAATATGATGTAGATGCCTCAATCCTGAAGGTTCTCTTGTATTGATTACAATACAAAGTTTGTGCCATTGTTAATTATTAAACTTAAACTCTTAATTGGTTACTCTCACACTTATTTAAATCACATTAGTAAAGCTAGAACTTGATCATTGTTAAACTAAGTCCCTGTGGGATTGATACTTGGCTTTTAAAGGCCACTTTACTACTTGGATGACCACGTAAACTTGTGTGTGTGCTTGAACGCAACAACAATATTCATATATTTTTTGCAAATCTAAATTCTCTAAAGATAGTCGGGAATTAGAAACTCTCATTTTAATAAATTAATTTATTTCAAATGATTTTGCATCTGTCTTATTTTTGGGAAAAATTCTATGGGTTTATATTCTTCATACTTGGTAGCTGGACAAAGGATTCTGAGGTAATTTTTGATAAAGTCAAACTCTTTGTTGCGGAGAATGGGTAGAACCTATCTGCTTTTGGTCACTTTATTATGTGTTTTAAAACTCACATATTAGCTCACATTATGGCAACAACTTTACTTCTTAGGAATGGTTCTTTGAGTTGCAAAACTTGTAGGGATATATTTGTTCCCTATCATCAGTTGAAAAGGTAATGGATTAAATAGGCAGAATAAATCAGTGGTTACATAAGTGAGAGCATTTTAGAATCTTAAAGTCATACTAGTCTTCCTTATGGATTGATCATCTCTCATACACTAGTAGATCCAGAGATTGATCTCTCACCTATAATCCAGCTGAAGTCTCTATTGCCTATGACTCTCAAGTTTTTTAGTAGTGCAGGATATGTTCTGGTTCAAAAATGATGCAAGGAAGTTTAGTCCTGAAGTGACAAAGGCAACCAGGGTAGGTGCCTATTCAACTACTAAGTTAATAAAGGAAGTTTAGTCCTGAAGTGACAAAGGCAACCAGGGTAGGTGCCTCTACTGGAAGATAGAATACAACTCATACAGGTGAAAATGGACAAAATTCTTCAACTCTATAAGGATACAAGTGTCGAAGTTGGTAAACTTAGGATTGCTCCGGAAGGATTTTAACATGAATGAATAAAAATTGTTAACAAGCTGCTCTCCTAATTCAACTTTATTAATCAAGGAGCTAGCTCATCTCATACTGATTTTGAAGTGACCATCCACACCTTATATTCTAACCTTTTCGGGAATGTGGAATGATCCTACTATATCTCTAAAATGATCATCAATACCCTCAAATACTACCTGGATAGTCTTTCATTTCCTCTGCTTTTGTGTCTCCTAAACCATCTGTTTCTGACCTATTTTCTCACCATGTTATTGTAACGCCCCGAGTCTGTACCCCATATGCTACACGGTGCTTACGACCCCGAAGGATCACAAGCTAACCCATGACTGGTACCTGCTGTAATATGTGAATATTAATAATAATAAAATGTAAAAAATAGGTTGATATTGCCACAAGGTTCACAATTGAACATCAAATATTAAATACTGATAAATCAATACTGAAAACTGAATATCTATCTGAAATACTCTTATCTGAAAGCCTCTAACTATCTAAATATGGAGTTTATGGGACAAGCCCCCAACTAACTTCGTTTACTGAACTACTGACAAACTGAAATAATGACTTTGTCCTCAAGCTCTAAGTACTCACCCCTAAGTCTGCTGCTAAAAGGCTAGACTGCTAAGTGCGATCAGGAACCCGTGCATCTGAACCTATGATATAAAACATCATAGCTCAATATAAAAGTATGTGTTAATACTTTGAATATACTGGTATGCTAAGTGAAGTAGGCTGATATGCATGGGTTCATATGCATAAACAATAATTGATCGAGTAACATGAACATAACTAAATGGGAGTACATGCATGAATACATAAACTGTAACTGAGGTCATGGTAACATTGGATATTGAGTTCTCAATATTGATTAACTGATATCTGAGTTTACTGATACCGTATTACTAATAACAGAATGATTATTTTCCATAGTCCTGATTTTGAAGAACTGATCTGAGTTCTACACTGAGCTGGATGATTGTGTCTAACGGTCCTTAATTTGTAAAACTAAACTGAGTTTTGTACTGAGATTGAAACTAAAACTGAAAATGTGGGAGGTAGTCATCTAACCGACATGCCCTAAATATGGTTAATAGGGGTCAAACCTGTTACCCTATTTGGAAGGATGCTAATACGGTGCCACGGGTACTAACACTGGAAAACTAGGATGCCAAGCCTAACTGATGGGTGACACCTGGGTGGAGTCAATACTAATCTAACAGGTGACCCCTGGGAGGTATCCAAGCCTAGTATGACAGGTGACTCCTCATCCTATGCTGGCTATATAGTTCTAGAGTACAGGGACTACTACTAACGACTCTGCCTCTCTGACGGGGAAACCATCATCCCTTCACTCGCTTGGTGCTAAATCCTAATCCTAACGGAAAAACATTGAACTGATTTCTAAGTTGTACTAGGATGGACTGAACTATTACTATTCATGTTAACTAACTAAACTTAATAGAGATCACTGAGTACAATAACTGATCGAGAGTTTTGAGTTCTATTTTCTGATTGGATATACTGAGTGTTGTACTGACTGAATACTACTGTACGTAAAATCACTTAGACTATTTTGAAACTACTGTAAGTCTTGGTAAACAGCTAGATTTTCGGGTATTAGATACCCCCATGACTCCATTACATGTAAAGTAAAGCATATCATGATCTTGAAAGCATTATAATGTTCATAACTCATTCATAGAGATATTTCATCAAACACTTGTGAGAAATAAGCGTGCACATATGCTAGCATGTCATGATTTCTCCATTTAATCCACATGAGCAATTTATTAAACACTTGGCGAACATAATCTATGCACATAATAATAATCAACATGTAGGCATCATGATTTCCAATCCCAACTTACAAATTCATGGGCTTTAACATATATTCATATAATACTACACACATGTCAAATAAACTTACATGAATCTTGTAATAAATCATGAAGTAGAAACCCAATTAACATTATAATCATGAATACATTCAAGCCCAATATGGAATCCATGATTTCAATAAACTTGAAGTTTTAAAAGAGGTTCTTAAACTCCAAGGGTGGAAGGAAAACCTTGGATGAACACCTAACATACCTTGGTGCTTGAATTTGTGTAGATTAATGGTGAATTTCTTAGATCTTGATCTTGACTTTGATGGGTTAGGGTTTGTCTTGAGAGAATTTGAGAGAAGGTGAGTGTATTTTGCTTACAGAGGGATGACTTTTGTGTTTTAGGGGTTGATTAAGGGTGGAAAAATGACCCAAATACCCCTATGGATGCGGCTTTTAATAACTAAAAGCATGCCCAGTGATGCGCAGACCAACGCACCACATCGATGAGGTTGACACGATGGTCGGCGAGTTGTATTGAGTTTGCATCGTCTCATTGAATTTGACCCTAGGAGATTATGAAAATATTTATCAACGTGATAGGCGACGAGGCACGGCGCGTCGAGATCGCGTCGATCCACTTTTTTGGATTTCCAAACGTGCCTCAAATGATGTTTAAAAATTCCAAAACTCATCCGAGAACACCTATTGAAATTCTTGATCATGAACTAACCTAGAATTTGACATTTTAAGGTCGTAAGGATCGTAAAATAGGATCTCCAACTTATGAGGGCTAAATAAATTCTAAGTGCAAACACTTAGCTGAAATTTCTATGTCTAGGACCCCTTTTTTCTCGCATTAACGGACTGAATTAAGCTTAGGATTTTGCGGCGTCTTGTAATATATCCTCCTTAGGAAAATTCATCCTCGAATGAGATTGACCGAGCTGAGAAACACTGATAGACTGAGCTTACACACTGAACATGCATATCTGGTGCATGGAACACCTAACTGAAACTACTAATAAGCTGAGTTTTTCAAACTGAATATGCATAACTGATACATGAGTACTTGACTGAACTGATTCATGAATGCAATAATTGAATATGCAACGGTAATGGATACCGAGTTTATAACTGTAATTGAACATCGAACTAAGCTAATCTAAAGAAGACTGTTACCTTAAGATGAGAATACTGATAAACCTGAGATCATTTACAAAATATGCATGAATGGGAACATGAGAATATAACTGAACCCGAAACGTGATACATGAACTGAACTGATCCCCTGAATACATGCCTTATGACTGAGATTGGGACTTGAGTGTCCACCTATGAGTACCCACTTCTCCAAACTGGATTCATTACATGAAGAGAAGATGGAAGGTTTAGGTCATAAAAGCTTAGGGGATTATAGTGCATCTCCCCCTTGGGACATTATGTCCCCTAAAAAATATTGACTTGGCTGAGATACTGAGGAAAAGCTGAGACGATGCAGAGGGCACCTATGAACTGAATCGTGACTGCATATCAGGGATCTAAAACTAAGGCATGAGATACATACACTGAGCTAAACTCGCAACTACCTGGTTGATCCATCTTGGAATAGTTACATTCATAAGACTTTGGGTAGTGCGATTAGATGGAAAGATGAGAAACCAAAACATAAGAACTTGTCTGTCTGACTGTTAAACTGGATTGTTGGCTTTGCAGACTAACTCATGCTAGAAACTTATACTCGACTGGAGCCTTTCTTTGACACCTTTTCTATAGAGTTCTAATGGATTTAGGGAGCAAGAAATCTTGGCACGGGATGAATAAAACATTTGAATAAGAAATCACATCCTGACTAAAATTTTGTAGTGTGATGTGAGGCCTATGAAACATCATATAAGATATAGTGACAGCCCTATGCACTGCATCTACAAATTTTCAAGCTTAGACATATTTATTGAATACCCGCTCAACTATATTCTCTACCTTAGTACGACGCTTCACTTGAGACTATTGAAAACATTCACATGGGTGCTGAGCATGAATGCAAAAACATACTAACTTATCTGATTAATTGAATGGCTGATATTTAAGTACTGGCCATGTAAGACTGAAGTGTACTTAGTCTGAATAACTGGATTAAAACCATAGAATATTATGCATATGAGGTAAGGACTGACTGAGTAACATGAGATAACTGGGCATTAATTTGTAAAAACTGTATTATTTGAGAATTCAAGACTAAGCATATGCAATTATTCTGAAATAGTCTATAAACTGAGGTACAGAAATGCTAATAACTGAATAAATGATAATTGTATGCTATGGTCAAGCAAACCTAAAACTGAATTGAGTTATTGATCTGATTACTAGACTGGGACTGGGACTGAGAATGTAACTAAGATGGTAACTGAGAATGTAACTGAGACCGTACTGGAACTGAGTGCTAAGTTCTGGTAACTACGTGATATATACTAACATAAATAGAGGATATGAATAGACACTCATATTCAACATTTCCTTAACTTCTCATCTCATGAAAAATTCTGATTTCCCTTCCTTCAACAACTAAATACAACTTTTTGCTAGCCTTTTACTTAGCATACTACCCTGATATTCAGGCCTATTTTCATAACTACAGCCTCGTGTAAAATAAGCATGCAAAAATAAATCTTTCCTTATCATGAAACATTTACTCTCTCCCATCTAAGTAATCGCTCATCACTACATCATTTCAAAAGGAGAGTTCATTAAAGGGTTAAAACATGAGGACCTGAAGCATGAATGGCACTATACCGAACTTGACACTTAACTAAGGCCTGAGGAATCGGACATTAATATCCTAGATTTTATCAAAAGATCTAAACTGAGGATATACATGATAAAATCTAAATTTAGCTGATCATTAGTAGTATAGCGTAAGTCATAGGAACTGAGCATACTGTAAAGAATGACATGAATACATGAATCATGAGCTACATGACCTGAGTTTGGAGTTTCAGTATTCATGAAACATAATTCGCAATACTGAGTGAACTAGAACTGCTCATACTAGGAACTGTAAGCATACATTATTTTCATTAATGTGCACGAATATGAGCTATGATCATAAAGTTGACATGTAAGGCATGGGTATTTATTGTGATAGCTGAAGTACAAAACTTTGCACTGAGGTAAGGACGGTTTGTGCATCAACCTCTCTCACTGCTTTTATATACATACTGACATTACTAGTAAAATCTAAAAGTCTGACTTGGTTACTTGTTCTACCGTCTCTCCCTTAGATTAATTCCATTTTGGTAAGCTTCTGAGGCACTTAATAAACTCTAAATCGAACTGAAACCACTTTTCTCTAGAGTCAGAGATATGATAATGCTCATAAACACTAAACTCATTCTAAAGGAATACTCCTGACAATATAAGGTTCACTTTTAGTAATCCCTTCTAATACATGATTCTTAGCTTTCTATTGCCCCAATAATCATCATATAGCAACCTCAACACTGACTAACTTAGAACTCTCAACTTTTCTTTCTACTAGTTTAATCTAGAGATTCAAACTTAAATCAACTAAAACTGAGGTACTACCCCTTCATTCAATGGTTGGTTAATCAAGAAACTATAATGGAATAACTCGACTCCATTACTAAAATTAACTAAATTAATTTTTTAAAATACTGTAACCGAGCAATTTTTGTATACTCGTCCGACTGGAATAGATTTACCTACTGGGGTAGGCACTAACAAGGTTCTGTTAAGATTTCTAGTCTGACTTAAAGTTGACTGCTATGCAAGGAGTTACAAAATATAGAGAAACTCCTGGATCTAATAAGGCATGAATATGTAAATAGGAGATCTATAATGTACCTATGACCACGTCAAGAGAACTTTCCAAATATTGTGGGGACTGAAGTGTATACAACCCATTTGGGCATTGCCCACTGGTGGCACTGGAAGTGGCACCCTGCTGGTTAGGGCGGTCAGACTAAGATAAAAGATGGTTGTACTAACCCTATGAACCTGACTGAGGACAATATCTGACTCTATGGCCTGGCTTGCCACACCCAAAACATACATCATTGCCAGCTCTACACACATCCTTATGATTCTTACCACATTTCCAGCAAAGTGGATAGTACTAGCACCCTGACTGAAAGTGAAACTGGGGCTCAGAATCTCTGATGGAACTGGGGGCAGTTACTACCCCCTGATCTTGGCTTAGAATTATTTGTTCTAGCCCTCTTACTCTTCTTACACTTACCTTCCTTACTCTACTGAGTGCAAGTCAAAAGCCTAGATAGGACAACAGTCTATAAATTATTTTGAGCAACTACTGAATAAGATAAGTTAGTGAAAGCAACTCTAAATTCTGCATAAGAGACATACTCGTCCAGGGGATCTTTCTGAACGGACTGAGGTGCTGACTGATTTTGATTACCTCTTTTATTAGCTTCTCTAGAAAGTATGTTGTATAATCAAAAGGAAGAAAAGGATTAGAAGGAGAGTTTAATTTGAGCTTATGCTCACTCGCACAACATGAATACTAAAAGAAGGGAAAATTTTCCTAAAAACATCTTATAGCCTCCTATCCATAAGTATGGCGCGCTACACACCCATGCATAATACTCTACTTGATGTATCTTATAGACTTCCTAGGACTCTGTTGAACCTTAGGCTTTGATACAAAGTTTCTAATGCCCCGAGTCTGTACCCCGGATGCTACATGGTGTAACGACCCCAAAGCATCACAAGTTAACCCATGACTAATACCTGTTGCATTATCTAAATATTAATATTAATAAAATGTAGAAAATAGGATGATATTTCCATAAGGTTCATAACTGAACATCAACTACTGAATACTGATAAATGAATATTGAAAACTGAATATCTGTCTAAAATACTATAGTCTGAAAGCCTTTAACTGTTTGAATATGGAGTTGATAGGACAAGCCCCCAACTAACTCCGTCTACTGAACTACTAATAAACTAAAATTATAACTTCATCCTTGAACTATGAGGACTCACCCTTAAGTCTGCTACTGCAAGGATGGGCTGCTAAGTACAATCAGTAGCCTATGCATCTGATTCTATGATATAAGATATCATAGCACAAAAGAAAAGTATGTGTCAGTACTTTGAATATACTGGTATGCTAAGTAAGGTAGGATGATATTCATGGGTTCATAATAACTGACCAAGTAACATGAACATAACTGAATGAGAGTATATGCATAAATACATAAACTATAACTGAGGTCATGGTAACACTAGATAATGAGTTTCGAATACTAACTAACTAATATCTGAGATTACTAATATTGTATTACTGATAACAAAATGATTATTTCTAATAATCCTAATTTTGAAAAATTGATCTGAGTTCTACACCAAGCTAGATGACAGTGTCTGATAGTCCTGAATCTGTAGAACTGAACTGAGTTCTATAAGAGACTAAAATTAAAACTTAAACTGTAGGAGGTAGTCATCTAACCGACATACCCTAAATCTGAGTTGATAGGGGTCCAACCTGTCATCCCAGTTGGAAGGGTGCTAATACCATGCCACGAGTACTAATATTGGAAAACTAAGATACCAAGCCTAACTGATGGGTGACACCTGGGTGGAGTCAAGCCTAATCTAACAGGTGACCCTGGGAGGTAGACAAGCCTATTTTGATGGCTAACTCCTCATCCTATGCTGGCTACGCAATTTTGGAGAACAGGGACTGCTACTAATGACTCTGTCTCTCTGATGGGGAAGCCGTCATCCCTGCACTTTCTCGGTGCTAAATCCTACTCCAAACTGAAAGACACTGAACTGATTTCTAAGTTGTACTAGGCTGTACTGAACTGTTACTGTTCGTCTTAACTGACTAAACTGAACTGAGTTCACTAAGTACTATAACCAATGGAGAGTTTTAAGTTCTATTTGCCGATTGGATATACTGAGTTTTGTACTGACTGAATACTACTGTATGTAAAATCACTGAGACTATTTCAAAACTACTGTAAGTCTTGGAAAACAGCTAGATTATTGGGTATTTGATACCCCCAGGACTCCATAACACAAAAAGTAAAGTATATCATGATCTTAAAAGCATTATAATGTTCATAACTCATTCATAGAGATATTTCATCAAACACTTGTAGGAAATAAGCTTGCACATATGCTAGCATGTCATAATTTCCCCATTTAATCCACATGAGCAATTTATCAAACACTTGGGGAACATAATCTATGCACATAATACTAATCAACATGTATGCATCATGATTTCCAATCCCAACTTATAAATTCAAGGGCTTTAACATTATAATCATGAATACATTCAAGCCCAACATAGAATCTATGAATTCAATAAACTTGAAGTTTTAAAAGAGGTTCTTGAACTCCAAGGGTGGATGGAAACCCTTGGATAAACATCTAACATACCTTGGTGCTTGAATTCATGAAGATTGATGGTGAATTTCTCGGATCTTGACTTTTATGGGTTAGGGTTTGTGTCTTGAGAGAATTTGAGAGAAAGTGAGTGTACTTTGCATATTGAGGGCTGAATTTCATGTTTTAGGGGCTTATTAAGGGTGAAAAAATGACCTAAATATCCTTCTAGATGTAGCTTTTAATGACTGAAAGTGTGTCCAGTGACGTACAGACTGATGTGCCGCATTGATAGGGTCAGTGTGATGGCTGGTGCGATGTATCAAGTTCGCATCGACTCATTGGAATTTGGAACTGGGAGTGAGAAAAATATTTATTGACATGATAGGCGATGCGGTGTGTCGAGATCGCGTCGATCCACTATTTTGGATTTCCAAACGTGCCTCAAATGATGTTCAAAAATTTCAAAACTCATTCGCGAACACCTATTAACATTCCTGATCATGAACCAACCTAGAATTCAATATTTTAATGCCATAAGGATCGTAAAATAGGATCACCAGCTTATAAAGGCTAAATAAATTCTAAGCGCAATCACTTAGCTGAAATTTCTAAGTCTGGGACCCCTTTTTTCTTACATTAACAGACTGAATTAAGCTTAGGATTTTGCGGGGTATTATAGTTATACTACCTATAATTGGGGAATCCTATACTCCTAACTATATTATGCTATGTTTGTCTAGTATTATTATCTATGCCTTGCATTGTATTTTTTTCTTTCTTTTGATAATACCAAAGGGGAGAAGACTTATTAGAGAATAAGAGATCATCACTAAAGGGGATCTTGACACAAATAGGAAGATCAAATCATTTGAAATAAGATGCAAGGAGGGTGATTTAATAAATACAAGGAAAAAGAGAAAGGAAAAGGAAAGTGCCAAAATCCATCGAAGGGAAAAAATATAAATGTATCTAATACGTATGTATAATATCAATCAGGAGTCAATGATATGTTCAGAATCCGTAGGAGAAAATCACTTGGTTTATCCTTAAGAGCAACATCAAAATCAGACAACAAAAATCTAATTTCATAAATGTACGCCCCGAATCTGGTACCCGAAATGCTACACGGTGCTCATGATCCAGAAGGACCACAAGCTAACCCATGACTGATATCTGTACCTGTATACTGCATAAAATACTTTATAATGCAAAAACATGAACTGAAAGGCCATAAGGTTCAAAACTGAGACATAATAGCTGATAAAAATATAACATCTGGAAGGGTATCAAATACCCAAAACAACTGAAATAAACTATCTGAACATACTATAGTCTGGAAAGCCTCTAAAACGTGACTGTATGAATAAGGAGTTGATGGTAAAAATCCCCAACTAACTCCAACTAATAAACTAAATAATGAGATAAATAATAAATGATCATATCCTCGAAGGATGAGGACTCACTGCTAACTCTGTCTGTGGATATCTGGGATCTACTGATGCTTTGGAGCTCGTGTTTCTGAACCTATGGTATAAGACACCATAGCGCAAATGCATCAGTACTTTGAATGTACTGGTATGCATGTGAGGTAGGCTAAATGTATGGGGTTCATATGCATGAACAATGTTTATTAACTGACTAATATGAACGTGAGAATGCATGCATAAACACATTGTAACTGTTACTGAGATCGTGAAAACCTTATAGCTGAACCTAAATACTGTTATGATAACATGACATACTAATAATTGATATCACTGATAACGTGAATAACTATATCTGACAGTCCTGGATCTAATGAAACTAGCTGAGTTTTGTACTTATTTGAGTTGACTGTATGTGACAGTCCTGAAATCTGATAAACTATCTGAGTTCTTTTATTGAGTCTGATACTGAAACTGTGGGAATTAGTTATATAACCAACAGCCCCAATTGATACATTATAGCTGAACTGGGGTCCAATTGGTGCCCTGATTAGAAGGGTGCCAATACCGTGCCACTGGTAAGGACAACATGTGAGCGACCCTCAACTAGCAGGTTGCTCTAATTAGAATGGTGGTAACCCTCATCTAGCAGGTTAAGCCACCTCATCTACCCTCAACTAGCAGATATGATGTCTTAACCTATGCTAGCTACGTAGTTCTGGAATGCAAGGATTACTCCTAAGAATCACACCCTCTACTGGCAGGTGTGTTCCTATCCTTGGGTTCGCTCGGTGCTAATTTCTACTCCCATCTAAATAGACTCTGAACTTGATTAACTAAACTAAATTGGACAAAGTTAACTGAGTTCCATTGACTGACGGAACATTACTGAAATTACTGAGTTTTCCTGAGTCATAAGACTGATTGAATTCTACTAAACATGGCTTGACTTCGAGTATCTTGAAAAATTACATTGGCTCTAGCCATACAGCTAAATTGTTGGGTACAAGTACCCCCAGGACTGGATTGAAAGAAACTAACAAAGCCTGAATTTCTTGAAGACATGACCAACATCAACAATTCATAATATAATAAGTTGGGGATTTCACGAAGTACATGGTTATCATACTATCTAACATGGATGGCAATGCTTATAATCATATCATAATCTTATGCTCTTATATCATGGCCATTCCAAAAACATACACATTTACAAAGATAGTATGAAAACCATTTAGACATAAGAGGATGACAAGCATATCACATTTAATTTATGTTTTGAGCTATAAAGCATGATTTCTACTCTTTCAAGCATTTTATCAACCACCATGCATGCAAATTTAAGGCATAAGTGAAATCATCAAATTACACAGCATAAGCAACTAAATTCATGGACTTTATCTTGAATGTTAACATAATATCATGAAAAACACACAAAGATTCCAACTTTGAAATCAATCGATGTCAACAACATGATTACAAATAACCCACAACATAAATACCATGATTTAAAGATAAAACAAGGTTCTTGAGCTTCATGCATGGAAGGAACCCAGGAATGAACACAAAACATACCTTGGTTCATAAATACACAAAGATTGACAGAGAAAATTCTTGATTCTGAATCTTCTATGAAAAGCCCTAGGTTGTTCTTGAGAGGTTTTTGAGAGAAGAGAGTATATTTTTAGGTAAAAAGAGGATGAATCACGTGTTAAAGGGCTTAAATAGTGTAGGAAAATTGACACTTTTAACGTTGGATGCGTCTTGTAATTTTAGTAAAATTTTCCCGAGCAGGATCCCTTGTACAACACGGCGCTATCGCGCCGTGTCACTGGATTTTGACCATTGGGAAACTGAGGGATAGCGTAACGCAGAGCCTTCATGTTACCACTTCCTTTATGACATGGAAGTTTGGTGTGACGTGGGTGAAATTGTACTGAGACACTGGAATAGGAAAATTTCCATTTTAGCTTGTGGCGCAGTACGCCACTGACCAACATGGCTCTATTTTATGATGGGAATTTGAAATAGTCATAACTTCTTACTCGGTTATTGGATTTAGGCAAATTTTATATCGATGGAAAGTTTATTGAATTTCCCATGTGAAAAAAAGTTAAAATATTAAAAATTTCAAATGTACAAAAGTGGATTCATCTTGTAAAGAAAGCTTCTAACATTTGTGAGACGATTTTAAGCTAAGAAAGAGTACGGGGTATTACAATATCTCCCCCTTGAGAACATTTGTCCTTGAATAAAATTGAGAGTGAGGGGAAGAACATAAACTGATGCACATACTGAACATGGACAACTAGAACATGATCCTATGGCTAACATGACTGATAACTAAACATATCATACTGAACATGCATATTTGATACATGTGTAACTGATTCATGAATGCATGACTGAGTGTTCTGAGGAACTAAGTTTCTCACAATGAGAATGTATGTCTGTTGCATAATTATATAACTGAACTAATACATGAATGCATGACTGACTATGCAATGTTGCTTGATACCAAGTTTTTAATGAACACTGAACATGAAACTGAGTAAGCTTAAGGAGAACTGTTACCTTGAGCTTGATATGAGTTGACAGAGAAGAGGTAAGGATACTTGGTACACATGTCTGCTTCTACTTCCCAAGTTGCTCCCTCGACGGACTAATTTCGCCAAAGAACGTTAACTAGAGGGACTTTTTTGTTCCTCAGTCTACGAGTCTGATAGTCTATAATTTCAACTGGAATCTCTTCATAAGAGAGGTTATTCTAAACATCGATACACTGAATAGGGACTACAAATGTTGGGTCACCTATGCACTTCTTGAGGAAATAGACATGGAAGACTGGATAAACTGAGGCTAGATGGCAATTCAAGCTCATAAGCTACCTTGCCAAAGCGATCGAGAATTTTGAAAGGAATGACATATTGGGGACTGAGATTTCCCTTCTTGCCAAATATATTTACTCTTTTCATGGGAGAGATCTTTAGATAGACAAAGTCACCAATCTCAAACTCGAGATCCTTTCTACAAAAATCTATATAAGATTTCTGTCGGCTCTGAGAAGCCCAGAGTTTTTTTCTGATCAACTGGACCTTCTCTTAGGCATACTAAGTCAGGACCTATGACTAAGGACTCACTAACTTCAAACCAACCAATTGGATATCTACATCTCCTACTGTAGAGAGCTTCAAATGGATCCATATGAATACTTGAATGATAGTTGTTGTTGTACGCAAATTCAATCAAAGGCAAGTGGTCATCCCAACTTCCCTTGAAATCCATTGCCCACGCACACAACATATCTTTTAAAGTCTGAATGGTCCTTTCTACTTTACCATTTGTTTGAGGATGAAAGGTTGTACTGAGATGAACTTGGGTATCAAGACCCTTTTGGAACGCTTTCCAGAAATAAGAGGTGAACTGGGTACCTCTGTCTGAGATTATAGATAACAAAACACCGAGCAATCTGAAAAACTCTCTAATGTAGAGTTTGGCGTAATCCTCAGCTAAATAAGAGGTATGAACTAGAAGAAAATGAGTTGATTTGGTCATTCTATCTATAATGACCCAAACTAAATTATGCTGATGACGCATACGAGGTAAACCCATCACAAAGTCCATGTTCACTTCTTCCCACTTTTAAGTAGGAATAATGAACTCATGTATAGGATCACTAGGCTTCTTCCCACTTTTATGTAGGAATAATGAACTCCTGTATAGTCTCCTGTATAGAGATGATTCTGAACTACTCTAAACCTATATGTTACCCTCTTCTATATCGACTAAGAAAACTCTTAGTCCGGCAAGTTGTTGGACTTCCTGGGCTAACTTCTTCTTACTTCCCTCAACATGAGCAACACTACCCATAGACAGTCTACTGAGAGCGTCTGCCACTACATTGGCCTTTCCTGAAAGATAGAGGACACACATGTCATAATCTTTCAAGAGCTCTAATCACCTTCTCTAATGAAGATTGAGATATTTCTGAGAAAAGACATACTAAAGACTCTTATGATCTATGAATACATCTACATGAACTCTGTAGAGATAATGCCTCTAAATCTTCAAGGCAAAGACTACGGCTTCTAACTCAAGATCATAAGTAGGATAATTCTTCTCATGGGGTTTAAGCTGTCTGAAGGCGTAGGCTATGACCTTACCATGGTGCATGAGGACACAACCCAAACCTACTCTGGATGCATCATAATACACTACGAACCCATTTAGACCATCTGGAAGAGCTAAGATTGGAGCTAAGGTGAGTCGAGTCTTCAACTCCTGAAAATTCTTCTTGCAAGAATCTGACCACTAAAATTTGACTTTCTTCGAAGTCAATCTGGACATAGGGGATGCAATAGAAGAAAATCCTTTAACAAACTATCTGCAATAGCCATCCAAACCCAAGAAACTCTTGATATCTGATCGAGAGACAGGTCAAGGCCAATTTCTTACTGCTTCGGTCTTTTGAGGATCAACCCTAATGCCATCACCG
>NC_061120.1:197821314-197993163 GCF_002878395.1 Capsicum annuum
CTTACTGCTTCGGTCTTTTGAGGATCAACCCTAATGCCATCACCGAATCTGAGGTCTATCTTAGTGAAATAGATAGCACCCTAAAATTGGTCAAACAAGTCATCGATTCTAGGAAGAGTATACTTGTTCTTGACCATGACTCTATTGAGCTAACGGTAATTAATACATATTCTGAAAGAACCATCTTTCTTGCACACGAATGGTGCACCCCATGGGGATACACTAGGCCTGATGAATCCCTTATCTAGGAGATCCTTCTACTTTTATTTTAATTCTTTGATTTCTACTGGTGCTATTCTGTATAGTGGAATAGATATAGGTTGAGTATCTGAAAGAAGATCAATACCGAAGTCTATTTCCCTTTTGGGAAGAATTCTTAAAAGATCTTCGGGAAAGATATCTAAATATTCATTCACTACTAGGATGGATTCAAGACTGGGAGTTTTGGAACTGGAATCCTTAACATGAACAAGATGATAGACACATTCCTTAGATATTATTTTCCGTGCTCGAAGGTAGGAAACAAGCTGGCTTCTAAAAACGAATACACTACCTTTCCACTCTAGGATGGGTTTATTTGAAAATTAAAACTGGACTATTCTATTTCTATAATAGACTGTGGTATAACAGGAATGAATCCAATCCATGTCAAGAATAACATCAAAGTCAGTATGTCTAATTCGACTAAGTCTGCTAAAGTGACTTTCTGAAATATCATAACAGGGCAGTTCCTATATACCCATCGGGCTATGATGGTTTTACCCACTGGGGTAGAGACTGAAAAGGGCTCTATTAGAATTTCATAACTAACTCTAAAATCAACTGTTATATAGGGAGTAATAAAAGACAAGAAAGCACCTGGATCTAGCAAATCTTAAACATGCACATGAAAGATTTGTAATATCCCAGTAACCACATCAGGAGAATTTTCCTGATCTTGTTGGGACTGGAGAGCATAGAGTCTTTTTGGGCATTGCCTACTAGTTGCACTGGAGATGTCACCCTGTTGATTCGGGCGACCGAACTAAGCTGAGGAATGGTTTTGTTGAACCTATGGACCTGAATGCAGACAATCTCTAACTCTATCGCCTGGCTTGCCACACCCAAAAAAGGTATCACTACCAGCTCTGCAAGTACCCTGGTAGTTCTTGCTAGAAGTTTAGCAAAGAGGATAGGTGTGGGCACTGCTAACACTGTCCTGAGACTTAGAGCTTGGCATTTTATCTCTGAACTTAGGCACAAGAGAACTAGATGAAGAAGGAGCTTGAACTGATGACTTAGGACGAAACTGAGAACGGTTTTCTCCTTCTAATTTAGGCTTAGCAAAGTTAAAACAACATATCCTTTCTCTCTTATTTTGTTTCTCCCTCATCTTAATCATTTTCTTCTCTATCTGCTGAGCATGAGTCATAAGCCTGGCTAAAGTTATGCCACTATTTATCATGGAAGATCTGCACTCATTAACCACGCTATCATTTACCCCTGGAATGAACTTACTCATCCTGGTCCTGCTATCTGCAACCACATGAGGGGAATATCTGGCTAATTGAGTAAACTTAAGAGAATAATCTTTCACTATCATGTGGACCTACCTGAGGTTGATGAATTCTAACACCTTAACTTCTCTAAGATCTAGGGGAAAGAATTTATCAAGGAAAGCAAAAGAAAACTCCTCCCACTCAACTGAACCTGCATCAATGGCTCTCTCTGACTTCCACTGCTTGAACCAAGTGTGAGAAACATTCTAAAACTAATATACAGCTAGCTCAACACTCTCAGTAGAAGTAACCCCCATGATATCTGTAACCTTCTACTCTTGATCTAGGAATACCTGAGGGTCCTTATCTGCTTAGAAACAAGAAAGAATGGAGGATTCATTTGGGTGAAATCCTAAATCCTGGATACAATTGAATTGGCCACTGGGTTGGCCAGAATGATAGTTGTTTATTTATTCTAAGCAGCAATGGACTGAGCAAGAGTAGTGAATATAGCTCGGAACTCTGCATAAGAAACATATTCTCCCAAAGGTTCTTCGAGCTGAGGGGCTGGTTGATTCCCATTTTTTCTTTTAGGAGGAATGCTCTGTAAAAGAAAGGGAGAAATGGATTAGACTGAGAGATTGACTTGAGATTATGCTCACTGGCATGACATGAATACTGAAAAAAGGGAAACTGTTCCTAAAACATCTTATAGCCTCTAGTACATAATTATAGCACGCAACACAACCATGTACAAGACTCTACTAGATGCAAATTTTAGACTTCCTAGGACACTATTGAACCTTAGGCTTTGATACTAAGTTTGTAATACCCCAAATCTAGTACCCAAAATTCTACATCATACACATGACCTAGAAGGACCAAAAGCTAACCCATGACTAATATTTGTACCAGTATGGTACATAAAATACTTTATAATACGGAAACATGAACTGAAAGGCCATAAGGTTCAAAACTGATACATAATATCTAATAAAAATATAATATCTGGGAGGGGTATGAAATACCCAAAACAACTAAGATAAACTATCTGAACATACTGTAGTCTAGAAAGCCTCTAAAACATGACTGTCTGAATAAGGAGTTGATGGGACATATCCCCAACTAACTCCAACTAATAAACTAATTAATAATATAAATAAGAAATAATCATGTCCTCGAAGGATGAGGACTAACTGCTAACTCTATCGGCGGATATCTGGGATCTACTGATGCTCTAGAGCTCGTGTCTCTGAACCTATGGTATAAAACACCATAGCTCAAATGCGTCAGTACTTTGAATATACTGGTATACATGTGAAAAAAATAATATCATGAAAAACACACAAAGATTCTAACTTTGAAATCAATCAACGTCAACAACATGATTACAAATAACCCACAACATAAATACCATGATTTATAGATAAAACAAGGTTCTTGATCTTCATGCATGGAAGGAACCCATGAATAAACACAACGCATACCTTGGTTCATAAATACAAGAAGATTGATATAGGAAATTCTTGATTCTGAATCTTCTATGAAAAGCCCTAGGTTGTTCTTGAGAGGTTTTTGAGAGAAGAGTATATTTTTGGGTGAAAAAAGGCTGAATCACATGTTAAAAGGCTTAAATAGGGGTGTAAAATTGACCCTTTAAACCTTGGATGCATCTTGTATTTTCAGTAAAAATTTTCCAAACTGGACCTCTGGCACAACGCGGCGCTATCGCGCCGTGTCACTGGATTTTGACTATTAGGAAACTGAGGGATGGCGCGATACGGAGCCATCATGTTGCCCCTTTATTTGTGACATTGAAGTTTGTCACAACACAGGGGAAATTGTACGGAGACACTGGAAAAGTAAAATTGCTATTTTAGCTTGTGACGCGGTGCGCCACTGACCAATATGGCGCTATTTTACGATGGGAACTTGAAATAGCCATAACTTCTTACCCGGTTATCGGATTTAGGTGAATTTTATATTTATGGAAAGGTTATTGAATTTATCACATGACAAAAAGTGAAATTATTAAAAATACCACATGTATAAAAGTGGATTCATCTTTCAAATAAAGTTTCTAACATTTGTGAGACGATTTCAAATTAGGAAAGAGTACGGGGTATTACAATAAATGAAGATAGTATAATCTAACTCGATGATATGAATTAGGATCCCATATTTGAAGATCTCAAATCATGCCTCAATGGTACATTATTTACAAGGACTTGTAAAATGAGATAAAAGATGAGAAGAAAGAAATATCAATTGAGAAAATGCTTAGTTTCTTCTACCTCATATACAATACACTATATTCCTTAATAGGTTATTAGTTTTTCTAAAATACATAAGATACTAAGTATCTTTATAGGTATATTTTGTAACTACCATGGAATAGAGACTTAAATCTATTTAGCATACTGTGGTTGTATCCATTCATTCAAAGCTTTAAGGAAATCCTCATAACCAAAGAGACTAGACTAGGCACCAAACTGATGATCCAGATAGGTATAAACTATTGTGTCTTTTACTTCTTTTTGTTTTTTGTATTTACATATATTTATCTATCCCTTGTTCTATAAAATATCCTTTCTTTTGACGTATGAAAAGGTAAATGATATGCATATTTAAGAAATATTATTTGTGAACTAAATATGTAGAAAAAAATGTTCTTTCATTATCTCTCATTCACCTCTCTAGTTATCTCAAAGAGTTATTTTTCTATCCTTTGTGAATTTTTCAACATTTATTTTTATGCAACTTAATACTTTCAACAACAAGTGTACATGGAAAAATTGTGGAACCTTGAGGGTGATCGGTGTCAATGATTTGTACCAGAGTTTGGCTGAAATCACTTTCAAGGCAATGGCTTTCCATGTTATAGTATTTTGACTATTCAACTACTATTTTTAATTCTAGTTCAATATCTAATTACCATAGATTTGGTATAGTTTAATGTCAGGATAATGCTAAGATTAAACCTCGCTCAAGGTTCGATTTATTAGCGGTTAGATCAGCTAACTATCAAGAGAAACTAATATTAACTTAGATACATTAATGGATAAGTATACAAATGAATATGGGTGATCCTAGGTCATTTCTAAGTGCTCTCGGGGGTTGGGATTGTTCTACCTGCGAGACCTAATTAACATAGAAAACTATTGGATAATTCAAGAAGGTAAAAAAGCTTATAGACCAACCAAGTAATACTATATTGATATGAAGTGTGAAAATAAAGTAAGTATATCCCTTTATAAGTGAGGAAGGGTGGCTATTTGTGGTGTACAAAGTTACTCCTTAGCCATTATTTTTTTAGAAATATTTTTGTAAAGGAGTTATACCTTTCTGAGTATGCCACCTATTCGAATTTGTTAGTCAGCTAGCTAGTATTCTCCTGGCTCTATTCTATAAGAGCTCATCTATGTTTTTGATAGATTTGACACTTCTCTCCCTGCATATCTATAACACCTCGAATCTGCACCCTAGACATCATATGGTGCTTACAATCCTGAAGGACCACAAGCAAACCCATGACTGGTACCTGCTGTGAGCACTGAATAATATACTGAAATAATGCGGAAGTTAGGTTGAAATGACTTAAGGTTCATAATCTGACTACTAATAGTAATACTGAAAAACTGAATATCTATCTGAAATAGTCTAGTCTAAAAAGCCTCTAACTAAACTATTTGAATGTGGAGTTGATGGGACAAGTCCACAACTAACTCCGACTACTGAACTAGCTAGAATACTAATATAAATAACTCTGTCCTTAAAATATGAGGAATCACCACTGTATCTGCTACTGATAACCTGAGCTGCTTGGTACATTCAAGAGCTCGTGCTTCTAAACTTATGATATAAGACATCATAGAATAAAAGAAAGAGTATGCATCAGTACTTTAAATGTAATGGTTTGCTAAGTGAGGTAGGCTGATATACATGGGTTCATATGCATGAACAATAACTGACTAAATATTATGTATATAACTGAATGAGAGTACATAGGTAACTGAAACTGTTGTACATATTGATTATTCAGGACTGTGCATATATATACATACTGTAATTGAGATCATACTGAAATTAAATACTGAGTTTTGATAACTGAGTAACTGATATCTGAGTTTATTGATAACTGTATTACTAACAATTGGGTGACTATTTCTGACGGTCCTAATTCTGTAAAACTGAACTGATTCTATACTGAGTCTGAAACAGAAACTATAACTGAGGGAGTGCTAATCTAATAGACATACCCTAATTATAAATTGAGTTGAGGTCTAACCTGTGACCTCATTTGGAAGGGTGTTAGCACCTTGCTAAAGGATACTAACAATGTTGGGTCAACCCTAATCTGGCAGGAATACTTATGAATCATATATACAGTTGCATCAACCCTAGTATGGCAGAAGGACGTCTTACCTTATGCTTTCTACATAGTTCGGTAATGCAGTGACTTCTACTAAGGTTCAAATACTCTGCTGGCAGGAATCCCCCCATCCCTGGGTTCGCTCGGTGCTGAATCATATTCCCAACTGGATAGAAACTGATAACTAGATTTTACTAAGCTTTACTGAACTGATACCGATCGTGTTGACTGACTGAACTAGACTGAGTTCACTGATTTTTGTGACTGACAGAGTACTACTATTCTTGACTTTTTTACTTGGTCTATTCTATTTCTATTGTGAATAAGTAAACAGCTAGAATTTGGATAATAAATAGCCCCAGGACTCCATAGCATAAAGGTAAAACACATTACTTCTTTAAAGAACAGTGATAGTCAATTGTTCACAATTCAATCACTGAGGTAATTTGCCAAACACTTGAAGTCCATGGACTTATACATGAATCAGAACACATACTAACATGTCATGATTACATTATTCAATTCACATGGACATTCTATCAAACACTTGGGGAGCATGATTGTTATACATAATAATGAACAACACATAAGCATCATTACTATAATTTAAACTTTCAAGTTCAAGGATTTTAATATGGGAATTACATAAATCAACATACATGCTATCTTAGGTTCATGAAACTTATAACAAAATCTTGAATTGAAACCCATACAACAACACAAACATGAAAACAACCCAAATTTACATATGTAAATTCATGAATCAATAAACTCGTAGTTTTAAAAAGGATTCTTGAACTCCAAGGGTGGAAGGATTCCAAGGATGAATATCTAACATACCTTGATTATTAATTTTGTGGAGATTGTGGTGAATTCTTGAGACTTGATTCTCAACCTTGATGAAACTAGGGCTTGTTCTTGAGAGGATTGAGTGAAAAATTAATGCAATTTTCCTTATTTGGTATTTAATTTTATATTGTAGCTTATTTGGGTGAGGGGAAAAGGACTAAACTACCCCTAGGACTATTTTCCCATGTAAATGACCCTCGAAGCGCGACTCCCAGAAATAGGAAATGGACCTCGCATTGCAACTCCAAAAAATGGGGAATAGACCTCGCATCAAAAAACCCAGAAACGGGGAACAGACCTCGCAATGCAACTCCCAAAAATGGGGATTGGATCTCGCATTGCGAGCTTATCGCGAGACCTTACTTTTTTGGACATCCAAACTCACCCTTACACTAGTTTGAAAACTCTAAAACTCACTCGATATGACCTATTAACATCCCTAATCATGAATCAACTAAAAAATTGATAATCAAAGGACAGAAAGATCGAAAATAAAGTTATTGAAATATTGAGCCCAAAAAGAAACTAAGTGTCAATACTTAGCTGAATTTTTCTAGGTCTGGGACCACTTTTCATGCTATATAAGACTGAATTAAAGTAGGAATTTTATGAGGTATTACAATATCTCCCCCATGGAAACATTCATCCTCGATGAGGTTGACTAAGCTGAGAATGCTGCTAGACTGAGCTTACATACTGAACATGCACAACTGAAACATATTACATGACTACAATTACTGATAAACTGAATTTTCATAATGAACATGCATAACTAAAGCATGACTGAATTCTGATGACATGACACATGACTAATCTATTTCATGAAGATATGCATAATATGAGAATGCTATGAAGATGAACTGATACCAAGTTTATAAAGGTAATCTGAACATGGAACTGAGTAAATCTAAGAAAGACTGTTACCTTGAGCTAAGTCTGAGTTTTCGAAGAAGAGGTGAGGATACTTGGTTCGCATATCTACTTCTGATTCCCAAGTATCTCCCTCAACAGACTGATTCCGCCAAATAACTTTGACCAAAGGAACTTCTTTGTTCCTTAGTCTACGAACCTAATGATCAAGAATTTTGACTGGAACTTTCTCATAAGAGAAACTATTTTGAACATCTATACCCTCTATACGGACTACAACTGCTGGGTCACCAATGCATTTCTTTAGCAAGGAGACGAGAAACAGTGGGTGTACTGAAGCTAAGTCTAAAGAAAAATCAATCTCGTAAGCTACTTTTCTGAAACGGCTGAGAATTCTGTAAGGACCGACATATTAGGGAATGAGTTTCCCCTTCTTGCTAAATCTCTTCACTCTCTTCATGTGAGAGATTTTCAAATACACAAAATCGCCAACATCAAATTTGATATCCTTTCTCCTCACATCTGTATATGATTTCTCTTGGCTCTGAGCTGTCTTGAGCCTTTCCATGATCGACTAAACTTTCTCTAAGGCATCAAATACTAGGTCAGGCCCTACTACTGCGGCCTCAGCTACTTCAAACCAACAAATGGGAGATATACATCTCCCCCTATAAAGTGCCTCAACGGAGTCATCTGGATACTATGATGATAGCTTTTATTATACGTAAACTCAATCAAAGGTAAGTGGTTATCCCAATAACAATTAAAGTCCACGGCACACACTCTCAAGATATCTTCTAAAGTCTTAATAGTCCTATCTGTTTGACCATCTATCTGAGGGTGAAAGGTCATACAAAAGTGAACTTGGGTACCAAGACCCTTTTGGGAGGCTTTCCAAAAGTGAGAGGTAAACTGCGCATCTCTATCTGAAATGATGGACAATGGGACACTATGCAATCTAACGAATTCTCTAACATGGAGGTTAGAATAATCCTCGGCATAGTAAGAGGTATGAACTATTAAGAAATGGGTTGATTTGGTCATCCTATCCATAATGAACCAAATTGAATCATGCTGACAATGAGTTCAAGGCAAACCCATCACAAAGTCTATGTTTACTTTATCCCACTTCCAAGTAGGACTAATGAACTCCTGTATAGACCCACTAGGCTTTTGATGCTAGATCTTAACCTGTTGACATGTTGAACACTTAGCTACAAACTCTGTAATGTCCCTCTTTATCCTACTCCACCAATAGACTTCCCACAAATCACGGTACATCTTAGTGGCCTCTGGGTGAATTTAGTAATGTGCACCATGTGCTTCTATAAGAATCCGCTGCCTCATGCCATCCATATATGGCACACATAGTCTAACCTGGCAATGCAATACACCATCTCCCCCTTGGGAGAAAACCTCTACTTGTTTATCTCTAATTGACTCTTTTAGCTTAACTAAACTTAGATCTCTGCCCTACTTTTATTTTACTTCTGAAACCAAAGATGATTCCAAACTATTCTACATCTAAACACTACTCTTAGCTGAATCAAGCAAACAAACACCCAACCTGGCAAGCTAATAAACCTCCTGAAAGAACTTCTTATTACCATCCTCAATGTGAGAAACACTATCCATGGACAATCTGCTGAGAGCATCAGCCACTACATTGGCCTTACTCAGATGATACAGAACACTTATGTCATAGTCATTCAACAATTATAACCACCTTTTCTGATGGATGTTCAAGTATTTTTGAGAGAATACATATTGCAAACTTTTATGGTCTCTGAACACATCAACAGGTACCCCATACAAATAGTGCCTCCAAATCTTTAAGGCAAACACTACAGCTACTTACTCAAGATCATGGGTGGGATAATTCTTTTCATGGGGCTTAAGCTGTCTAGAGGCATAGGCCACAACTTTACCCTTCTGCATCAAAACACACCCCAAACCAACTCTAGAAGCATCACAATACACAACAAATCCTTTTAAACCATTAGGCAAATTCAGAACTGGGGTTGTAGTGAGCCGAGTATTCAACTCCTCAAAACTATTCTCACAAGAATCTGACCACTGAAATTTGACTTTTTTTATGAGTCAATCTAGATATGGGGGATACAATAGATAAAAATCCTTTAACAAACCATTGATAATAGCCACTAAACCTAAGAAACTTTTGATATCTGATGGAGAGATGGGTCTGGGCCAATTTCTCACTACTTTGGTCTTTTGAGGATCCACTCTAATGCCATCACCAGAAACTATACGACAAAGGAAAGCTACTGACCTTAGCCAAAATTTACATCTACTAAATTTGGCGAACAACTGATGGCCTCTAAGAATCAATAATATCATTTTGAGATGGTTTGCATGATTATTTTTGCAGCAGGAGTAGATAAGAATGTCATCAATAAAGACTATGATGAACATGTCCAAATACTGCTTAAACACATGGTTCATCAAGTCCATGAAACCTGCTCGGGCATTGGTAAGACAAAATGATATGACTAGGAATTCGAAGTGACCATACCGAGTTCTGAAAGATATTTTTGGAATTTCACATTCTCTGATTCTGAGCTGATGATAGCCTGATCTGAGGTCTATCATAGAAAAGTAACTGGCACCTTGAAGTTGGTCAAACAAGTCATCAACACTGGGAAGAGTATAACTGTTCTTGACTGTGACTTTGTTCAACTGACAATTGTCTATACACATTCTATGAGAACCATATTTCTTTCACATGAATAGAATAGGTGTGCCCCACAGAGAAACACTGGGCCTTATGAATCCCTTATTTAGGATATCATTCAACTGCTTCTCTATCTATTGAGCATGGACCATTAACCTAGCCAAGTCCATCTCCTTAATTAGCATTGTGGTTTTACAGTTCTTGACCACACTGTTAGATACCCCAGACACAAACTTACTCATCTTAGATCTTCTATCATCTACCACATGAGGAGTGTATCTGGATAACTGAGTAAACTTGAGAAAATACTTCTTCACTATTCTATAAGCCCTGTATCTGCGGCCCTATCTGTCTTTCACTACTTAAACCAAGTATGAGCCATATCCTGTAAATTATATATATATATATATATATCTAACTCAGCACTCTCACTAGCAGTTACCCCTATAATATCTGTGACCTTCTGCACCATGTCAAAGAACTCCTATGGATTCTCTTAAGACAGACCCTGTAAATAATGGAGGCTTCTTTGGGGTGAAGTCTCAAATTCTAGATACAAATGTATTGGCTACTGGGTTGGCCTGAATAGAAGCTAGACGTTCATTCTGGGCAGCAACAAAATGGGCTAGAGTAGTAAAAGCTGGTCTGAAATATGTGTGAGAAACATGCTTATCCAGGGGATCTGCCTGAATGGGCAAAGGTGCTGCTGGTTTCCAGTTCTTCTTCTATTAGTCTTTTTGGGAGGCATATTTTGTAAATGGAAAAGAAACTTGAATTAGGCAGAGAGTTTAACTTGAGCTCACGCTCAATCACACAACATGAATACTGAAAAAAAGGAAACTTTTCCTAAAATGCCTCATAGCCAATTCTCCATAAGAGTGGCATGCTACACATCCATGCACAAGACTCTACTTGACGTAGCTTTAAGAATCCCTAGGACTCTTTACAACATTAAGCCTTGATACCAAGTTTGTAACGTCCAGAGTCTGCACCCTGGACGTCAAACGGTGCTTACAATCCCGAAGGACAACAAGCTAACCCATGACTGGTACCTGCTGTGAGCATTGAATAATAATACTGAAATAATGCAAAAGTTAGGCTGAAATACCATAAGGTTCATAATCTAAATATTGAAATAAATACTAAATAATAATAGTAATACTAAAAAACTAAATATCTGTCTGAAATAGTCTAATCTGAAAAGCCTCTAATTGAACTGTCTGAATGTAGAGTTGATGGGACAAGTCCCCAACTAACTTTGACTACTGAACTAGCTAGAATAATAATATAAATAACTCAATCCTAGAAATATGAGGACTCACCACTATACCTGCTGCTGATAACCTGAGCTACTAGGTACGGTCAGGAGCCCAACGTCTGAACCTATGATATGAGACATCATCACGCAAAAGAAAGAGTATGTGTCAGTACTTTGAATTTACTAGTATGCTAAGTGAGGTAGGCTGATATACATGGGTTCATAAGCATGAACAATAACTGACTAATGATATGTATATAACTGAATGAGAGTACATGGGTAACTAAAACTACTGCATATACTGATTATGCAAGACTGTGTATATACATGTATACTATAACTGAGATCAAACTAAAACTGAACACTGAGTTTTGATAACTGAGTAACTGATATTTGAGATATGATAATGGTATTACTGATAACTAGGCAACTATTTCAGATAGTCCTGATTCAGCAGAACTAAAATAAGTTCTATACTGAGTCTAAAACTGAAACTGTAACCATGAGAGTGTTCATCTAACCGACATAACCCGATTATAAACTGAGTTGGGTTCCAACTTGTGACCTCAGTAGGAAGGGTGTTAGAACCTTGCTAAGGGATACTAAAAATATTGGGTCAACCCTAATCTGGTAGGAATACTCATGAATCATAAATATGATTGCGACAACCCTAGTCTGGTAGGAGGATGTCTTACCCTTCGTTGTGTATGTAGTTTTGTAATGCAAAGATTGCTACTAATGGTCAAACCCTCTGTTATCAGGAATGCCCCCATCCCTGGGTTCGCTCGTTGCTGAATCCTACTCCTAACTGAACATACACTGATCACTAGATTGTACTAAGCTTGACTGATTTGATACTGATAATGTTGACTGACTGAACTGAACCGAGTTCACTGATTTTTGTTATTAAGTAAGTACTACTATTCCTGACTTTTTTACTTGGTCTATTCTATTTCTATTGCAAATAAGTAAAAAGCTATAATTTGGATAATAAATAACCCCAGGACTCCATAGCATAAAGGTAAAACACAATACTTCTTTAAAGAACAGCAATAGTCAATTTTTCATAATTCAATCACTGAGGCAATTTGCCAAACACTTGAAGGACATAAACTTATACATGAATGAGAACACATACTAATATGTCATGATTACATTATTCAATTTACATGGACATTCTATCAAACACTTTGGGAGCATGATTGTTACACATAATAATGAAAAACACATAAGCATCATGACTACAACTTAAACTTTCAATTTCAAGGATTATAACATGGGAATTACATCAATCAACATACATGTTATCTTAGGTTCATGAAACTCATAACAAAATCTTGAATTAAATCCCATACAACAACACAAACATGGATACAACCCAAATTTGCATATGTAAATTCATGAATCAATAAATTCATAGTTTTAAAAAGGATTCTTGAACTCCGAGGGTGGAAGAAAACCCATGGATAAACGCTTGACATACCTTGATTATTAATTTTAAAGAGATTATGGTAAATTATTGAGACTTGATTCTCGATCTTGATGAAACTCGAGCTTGTTCTTGAGAGGATAAAGTGAATAATGAATCCAATTTTCCCTATTTGGTGGTTAATTTCATGTTTTAGCTGATTTGGGTAAGAGAAAAAGGACTAAACATCCCCTAGGCCTCTTATCCCATGTAAATGACCCTCGAGGCGCGAATCCTAAAAATAGGGAATGGACCTCGCATTTCAACTCCCAAAAATGGGGAATAGACCTCACATCGTGACACCTATAAATAGGGAATAGACCTCACAATGCAACTCCCAGAAATGGGGACTAGATCTCACATTGCGAGCTTATCGCATGACCTTAATTTTTTAGACATCCAAACTCACCCTTACGCTACTCTTAAAATTCTAAAATTCAGCCGATATGACCTATTAACATACCTGATCATGAATCAACTAAAAAATTAACAATCCAAGGCCAGAAATATTAAAAATAAAGTCATTGAAACATTGATCCCAAAAAAAAACTAAGTGTCAATACTTAGCTAAATTTTTCTAAGTTTGGGACCTCTTTTCATGATATATAGGACTGAATTAGACTAGGACTTTTATGAGGTATTACAATATCTCCCCCTTGGGAACATTCATCCTCGAATAAGATTGACTAAGCTGAGAATACTACTAGACTAAACTTACATACTGAACATGCACAACTGAAGCATGATTACCTAACAGAAACTACCAATAAACTGAGTTTTTATACTGAACCTACATGACTGAAGCATGGCTGAATTTTGAAGACATGACACATGACTGAGCTATTTCATGAAGATATGCATGATTGAGAATGCTATGCAGCTGAGAAGAGGTAAGGATAATTGGTCTGCATATCTTCTTCTTATTCCCAAGTAGCTCTCTCAACGAACTAATTCTACCAAATAACTTTTGACCAAAGGATCTTCTTTGTTCCTCGATCTGTGAACCTAATGTTCAACGATTTCGACTGGAACTTTCTCATAAGAGAGACTATTCTAAACATATATACGCTCTATAGGGAATACAAATGCTAGGTCACCAATGCATTTTTTTAGTAAAGAGACATGAAACATTGGTTATACTGAAGCTATGTCTAAAGGCAACTCAATCTTGTAAGCTACTTCTCTACTAGTAAGCTACTTCTCTGAAACGGCTGAGAATTTTGTAAGGACCGACATATCGGGGACTGAGTTTCCCCTTCTTGGCAAATCTCTTCAATCCCATCATGGGAGAGATTTTCAAATACATAAAATTGCCAACATTTAATTTGAGATCTTTTCTCCTCACATATCAATATGATTTTTCTCGGCTCTGAGATGTCTTGGACCTTTCCCTGATCAACTGAACTTTCTCTAAGGCATCAAATACTAGGTCAGGCCCTACTACTATGGCCTCAGCTACTTCAAACCAACCAATGGGATATCTACATCTCCTCTCATAAAGTACCTCAAACGTATCCACCTAGATACTGGAATGATAGTTGTTATTATACGCAAACTTAATCAAAGGTAAGTGGATATCCCAACTACCATTAAAGTCGATACATGTACTCTCAACATATCTTTTAAATTCTGAATGGTCCACTCTATTTGACCATCTGTTTGAGGGTGAAAGGTCGTACTAAGGTAAACTTCTCATATTCTATTAGCCCTGCATCCCTATCTGTCTTCCACTACTTAAACCACGTATGAGCCACATCCTGTAAATGATATACAGCTAACTCAAAACTCTCACTAGTGGTTACCCACATAATATCTGTGACCTTTTGCACCATGTCAAGGAACTCTTATGGGTCCTCTTCTAACTAAGACCCTGTAAATAATGGAGGGTTCATTCGGGTGAAGTCTCAAAATCTAGCTGCAGCAGTATTAGCTACTGGGTTACCCTAAACAGCAGTTGGGCATTCATTCTAGGTTGCTACAGAATGGGCTAGAGTCGTAAAAGTTGCTCTTAATTCTGAATGAGAAACATGCTTATCCAGAGGATCTGCTTGAATTAGTGGAGGGCTGGTTGGTTTCCATTCATTCTTACGTTAGTCTTTTTGGGAAGCATATTCTGTAAACAAAAGAGAAACTTGAATTAGGTAGAGAGTTTAACTTGAGCTCATGCTCACTCACACGACATAAATACTCAAAAAATGGAAACTTTTCCTAAAATACCTCACAGCCTTTTGTCCATAAGTGTGGCGCGCTACACACCCATACACAAGACTCTAATTGATATGGCTTTAAGAATTCCTAGGAATATTTAGAACCTTAGGCTCTGATACCATACTTGTAACGCCTTGAGTCTGCACCCTGGACGTCACACGGTGCTTACAATCCTGAAGGACCTCAAGTTAACCCATGACTGGTACCTGTTGTGTGCACTAAATAATAATACTGAAATAATGTAGAAGTTAGGCTGAAATTCCATAAGGTTCATAATATGAATACTAAAATAAATACTAAATACTAATAGTAATACTAAAAAATCTAAATATCTGTCTAAAATTGTGTAGTCTGAAAAGCCTCTAATTGAACTATCTGAATGTGCAGTTGATGGGACAAGTCCCCAACTAACTTTGACTACTAAAATAGAAAGAATACTAGTAAAAATAACTATCCTAAAAATATGAGGACTCACCACTGTATCTGCTACTGATAACCTCAGCTGCTAGGTACGGTCAGGATTTCATACGTCTGAACCTATGATATAAGACATCATAGCACAAAAGAAAGAGTATGCATTAGTACTTTAAATTTACTGGTATGCTAAGTGAGGTAGCCTTATATACATGGGTTCATATGCATGAACAATACTAAATGATATTTATATAACTGAATGAGAGTACATGGGTAACTAAAACTGCTGTACATACTGATTATGCAAGACTGTGCATATATATATATACTATAATTGAGATCATACTGAAATTGAATACTGAGTTCTGATAACTAAGTAATTGATATTTGAGTTTACTAATAACTGTATTACTGATAACTGGGTAACTATTTATAACAGTCCTCATTTTGTAGAACTGAACTGAGTTCTATACTGAGTCTGAAATTGAAATTATAACTGTGGGAGTATTTATCTAACCGACATACCCCAATTATAAACTGAGTTACAGTCCAGCCTGTGACTCAGTCAGACCTGTGACCCTAGTTGGAAGGGTGTTAGCACCTTACCAAGGGATACTAACAATGCTGGGTCAACCCTAATCTGGCAGGAAGACTCTTGAATCATATATACGATTGCATCAACCCTAGTCTGGTAAGAGGACATCTTACCCTATGTTTTCTATATAGTTTTGTAACGCAAAGACTGCTACTAAGGGTCAAACCCTCTGCTGGTAGGAATGAGCGCATCCCTGGGTTTGCTCAGTGCAGAATCCTACTCCCAATAGACACTAATCACTAGATTATACTAAGCTTGACTGAACTAATACTGATCCTATTGACTGACTGAACTGGACTGAGTTCACTGATTTTTGTTATTGACTGAGTACTACTATCCTTGAATTTTTTATGGAGTCTATTCTTTTTCTACTATGACTAAGTAAACAACTTGAATTTGGGTAATAAATACCCCCAAGACTCAATATCATAAAGGTAAAACATAGTACTTCTTTAAATAACAGTAATAGTCAATTGTTCACAATTAAATCACTGAGGAAATTTGCCAGTAATACACCGTACTTCTACTTAGCTTAAATTCATCCCAAAGATATCAAAAACTTGTTTTAAAGATGAATCCACTTTTATACATCTGGTATTTTTAATATTTTAACTTTATATCATGTGGAAAATTGAATAATCTTTCCAACAATATAAAATTCTCCCAAATTCGATAACTGGGTAAGAAGTTATGGAAATTTAAAGTTTTAGTCGTAAAACACCGTCATTTCAGCCAGTGGCGCGTTGTACTACAAGCTAAAATGATGCTTGTCCTTTTTCCAGTGAATCTCTACGATGTCTCCATATCACGCCAAACTTCTAGGTCACAAACAAAGTGGTAATGCAATAGCTCTGCGTCGCGCCATCCCTCAGTTTTCCCGTTGTCAAATTCCAGTATCGCACGGCATCGCGCCAGGTGCCCATTTCAAAAAATTTTGACGAAAATTAAAAGTTTCATCCAGGGATAAACAGTGTTTTCCCAAGGTTTTAACATGTCTAGGTACGGGATTTTATCCCTAAAAATGTTTTAAACTATTATTTTACTTACTTTTCTCCAAATCAAGAACATTGTCTCTTAAGAAAAACAAAACCCTAGCTCTTGAGAATCAAGGTCAATCTCAAGAAATCCATTCAAGAAATCTAAGAACCTTCAAGGTTTCCTATCTAAGGTATGCATAGTGTTCATTCATGGACTCCTTCCGTCCATGAAGCACAAGAATCTCTTTACAAAGTTCAAGTATATGGATTTTTTATGAATTCCATGTTGGGTTTGCTCTTGTTCATGTTGATAATGACCAATTGAATTCTAATCCATGTTTGGTGATAAATTTTAAGTGGAATTAATTATTATAGGTGTAGATTCATGTGAACCCATGATTAAACCCTTGAATGGTAAAATTAGAACTGAATCATGATGTTTACTTGTTGCATAATGTTGTCTACATATACTATGCTCACTATGTGTTTGATTAAATGCCTATGTGAAGGAAAATTGTCATACTAGTATGATAATATGAAATCCTCATTCACATACAAGTTCATGCATGCCAAGTGTTTGATGAAATGTCTTAGTCATTGGATTATGGATATATGTGTAGCCTTTTGTTGTGCTTTGGAATTTATACCATGAATTACTTTTATGATATCGAGTCTTGGGGGTATTTAATACCCGACAATTTAGCTATGTGCCTAAAGCCAAGGTCATGTTTCCACGATACTTTCAGTCAAGTCATGATCCATAGAATTTAGTCAATCATGTGACTCAGGAAAGCTCAATAACTCAGTAATCTCAGTTGTATTCCATCAGTCAATGGAACTCAGTGAACTCAGTTTAGTTTAATTAATTATGTTCAGTATGTATTCAAATGGGAATAGGATTTAGCACCAAGTGATCCCAAGGATGAGGACACACACTAACAGATGAGTGTGTGATCCTTAGAAGCAATCCTTGCATTTCGAAACTATGTAGCCAGTATAGGTTGAGACATCAACACTGACAGATGAGGTTTGATGAGGTGGATAAATTGTGTCAAATAAGAGTCCCATGGTTCCCTTTTGGGGACATTGACAGATGAGGGTCACTCACAGTTTGTCCTTACTAGTGGCACGGTATTGACACCTTTCCAATTGGGGTTACATATTAGACCCTAACACAGCTATAATAGCTTATTAGAGGCATGTTGGTTAGATGACTACTTCCCACAGTCTCAGTCTCAGTAATAGAACTCAGATAGTTCTACAGAATTCAAGATTGTCAGATACAGTCAACTTAGAACAGTACGAAACTCAGCTAATTCCATCAGAACCTAGACTATCAGATACTGTCGCTCAGTATCAGTTATAGTAGTTATATAATTATCAGCATCTCATGTTATTAGTACTCAAACTCAATAATCATGTTATCACAAATTCAGTTATAGTCTCTTATTCATGCATGTATTCTCAGGTTAATGTTATAAAGTCAGTTAGTACAGTTCATACAAATGTACCCTTTACATTCAACCTACCTCACATGCATACCAGTACATTCAATCGTACTGACGCATTTGAGCTACGGTGTTTTATACCATAGGTTCAGAATCACGAGCTCCAGAGCATCAGTAGTAGCTAGATTTAGCGGTGAGTCCTCATCATTCGAGGATAATATTACTAGTTATTTCATTAATTTAGTTTAGCTTTTAGTAGATGGAGTTAGTTGGGGACATGTCCCATTAACTCCTTAGTCAGACAGTTAGAGGCTTTTCAGACTATCATGTTCAAACAGTTTATTTCAGTTGTTTTGGGTATTTCATATCCCATCCAATGTAATGTTTTATCAGTTATGTTATAGTTTTGAACCTTATGGCCTTTCAACCTTTATTTCTACATTTATACAGTATATTATGCAGTGTTCAGGTACAAATATCAGTCATGGGTTAGCTTGTGGTCTTCGGGGTCATGAGCACTGTGTGGCATTCCGAATACCAGATTCGGGATCTTACATTTCCAAATACTTGAAGGCCATAAACTTATACATGGATGAGAACAAATACTAATATGTCATGATTACATTATTCAATTCACATGGACATTCTATCAAATACTTAGGGAGCATGATTGTTATACATAATAATACACAACACATAAGCATTATGACTACAACTTAAAACTTTCAATTTCAAGGATTTTAATATGGGAATTACATCAATCAACATACATGCTATCTTAGGTTCATGAAACTCATAATAAAATCTTGAATTAAATCCCATGCAACAACACAAACATGAAAACAACCCAAATTTGCATATGTAAATTCATGAATCAATAAACTTATAGTTTTAAAAAGGGTTCTTGAACTCCGAGGGTTAAAGACAATTTATGGATGACCACCTAACATCCTTGATTATTACTTTCATGGAGATTGTGCTGAATTCTTAAGACTTGATTCTCGAAATTAATGAAACTAGGACTTTTTCTTGAGAGGATTGAGTAAATAATTAATGCAATTTCCCTATATACCCTCTATAGGGACAACAACTGCTAGGTCACCAATGCATTTCTTTAGCAAGGAGACGTGAAACACTGGGTGTACTAAAACTATGTCTGAAGGAAACTCAAGCTCATAAGCTACTTTTCTGAAATGGATGAGAATTCTATAAGGACCCACATATCAGGGACTGAGTTTCCCCTTCTTTTCGAATCTCTTCACTCTCTTCATGGGAGAGATTTTCAAATACACAAAATTGACAACATCTAATTCGAGATCCTTTCTCCTCACATCTGCATATGATTTCTCTCAGCTCTGAGCTATCTTGAGTCTCTCCCTTGATCAATTGAACTTTCTCTAAGGTATCAAATACTAGGTTAGGCCCTACTACTACAGCCTTAGCTACTTCAAACCAACCAATGAAAGATCTACATCTCCTCTCATAAAGTGCCTCAAATGGAGCCATCTGGATATTGGAATGATAATTGTTATTAAATGCAAACTCAATCAAATATAAGTGGTCATCCCAACTACCATTAAAGTCGATGACACACACTCTCAACATATCTTCTAAAATCTGAATCGTCCTTTCTATTTGACCATATGTCTAAAGGTGAAAGGCCGTGCTGAGGTGAACTTGGGTACCAAGACCCTTTTAGAAGGCTTTCCAAAAGTGAGAGTTGAACACCATGCAATCTAGCCAACTCTCTAACATATATCTTGGCAAATCCTCAGCTGAGTAAGAGGTATGAACTGGCAAGAAATGGGCTGATTTGGTAATTCTATACACAATGACCCAAATCGAATCATGCTGACGACGAGTTTGAGGCAAATCCATCACAAAGTACATGTTAACTTCCTTCCCTTTCTACGTGGGAATACTAAACTCTTGCATAGACCCAGTAGGATTCTAATGCTTGATCTTAACCTATTGACATATTAAGCACTTAGCTTGATGTTAACCTATTGAAATGTTGAGCACTTAGCTACAAACTTTGCAATGACCCTCTTTATCCCACTCCACCAATAGACTTCCCACAAATTACGGTATATCTTAGTGGCCACTGGTTGAATCGAGTAATGTACACCATGCGCTTCTGCAAGAATCCACTGCCTCACACCATCCATACATGGAACACATAGTCTACCCTGGCAATGCAATACACCATCTCACCTTTGGGAGAAAACCTCTACTTTTGATCTCTGATTGACTCTTTTAGATTAACTAAACTGGGATCTCTTTCCTGCTTTGCTTTTACTTCGGAAATCAAAGATGATTCCAAACTATTCTACACCCAAACACTACCCTCAACTGAATCAACCAAACGAACACCCAACTTGGCAAGCGAATGAACTTCCTAAACTAACTTCTTCTTACCATCTTCAACGTGAGCAATACTACCCATGGACAATCTATTGAGAGCATCAGCCACTACATTGGCCTTGCCAGGATAATATAGAACACTCATGTCATAGTCTTTCAACAACTCTAACCACCTTTTCTGATGCAAGTTCAAGTCTTTTTGAGAGAATACATACTATAAACTTTTTTGGTCTGTGGACACATCAACATGTACCCCATACAAATAGTACCTTTATATCTTTAAGAAAAATACTACAGCTGCTAACTCAAGATCAACTTTACCCTTATACATTAAAACACACCCAAAACCAACTCTGGAAGCATCACAATACAAATAAATCATTTTGAACCGTCAGGAAAAGTCAAAACTAGGGCTGTAGTAAGCCTAGTCTTCAACTCCTGAAAACTCTTCTCATAAGAATCTGACTACTGGAATTTGAATTTCTTCTTAGTTAATCTAGATATAGGGGATGCAATAGATGAAAATTCTTCAACAAACCATTGGTAATAGCTACCCAAACCCAAGAAACTTTTGATATCTGATGGAGAGATGGGTCTGGGCCAGTTTCTCACTGCTTTAGTCTTTTGGGGATCCACTCAAATGCAATCACTGGAAACTATATAACCAAGGAAAGCTATTGACCTTATCTAAAATTTGCATTTACTGAATTTGGCAAACAACTAATGGCCTCTGAGAGTCTATAATACTATTCTAAGATAGTTTTCATGATCATTTTGTTGCGGGAGTAGACAGGAATGTCATCAATAAAGACTATAATGAACATTTCCAAGTACTGCTTCAACACGCGGTTCATCAAGTCCATGAAAGATGTTGGGGCATTGGTAAGACCAAATGACATGACTAGGAATTTGAAGTGACCATACTGAGTTCTAAAAGTTGTTTTCAGAATGTCACATTCTCTGACTGTGAGTTGATGATAGCCTAATTTGAGGTCTATCATAGAAAAGTAACTGGCACCCTAAAGTTGGTCAAAAAAGTCCTCAATTCTGGGAAGAGAATACCTATTCTTGACTGTGACTTTGTTCAACTGACGGTAGTCTATACACATTTTAAGACAACCATCTTTCTTTTGCACGAATAAAGCAGGTGCACCCCACGGAGAAACACTGGGCCTGATGAATCCCTTATCTAGGAGATTCTTCAATTTCTCCTTTATTTATTGAGCATGGACCGTAAACCTAGCCAAGTCTATCTCTTTAATTAGCATTGCGGTCCTACACTCCTTGACCACACTGTCAGATACCCCAGACACAAACTTACTCATCTTAGATCTATTATCAACTATCACATGAGAAGTATATCTGTCTAACTGAGTAAACTTGAGAGAATACTCCTTTACTTTCATGTTGCCCTGCTTAAAGTTAATGAATTCTAACACCTTAGATTCCCTCAACTCCAATGGGAAGAACCGATCTAGAAAGGCAGTAGCAAACTTCTCCTATTTTATATGCCCTGCATCTGTGGCCCTATCTGTCTTCCACTGCTTAAACTATAAATGAGCCATATCCTGTAACTAATATGTATTTAACTCAGCACTATCACTAGTGGTTACCCCCATAATATCTATGCCCATCTACACCATGACAAGGAACACCTATGGGTCCTCGTCAGACTTAGACCCTGTAAATAATGGATAGTTCATTCGGGTGAAGTCTTGAATTCTAGCTGAGGTAGTATTGGCTACTGGGTTAGCTTGAATAGTAGTCGAGTGTTCATTTTAGGCTGCTACAAAATGGTCTAGAGTGGTAAAAGCTTCTCCGAATTCTACGTGAGAAATATACTCCTCCAGGGGATCTGCCTGAATGGGTGAAGGTGTTGGTTGTTTTCCAGTTTTTTTTCTGTTGATCTTTTTGGGAGGTATATTCTATAAATAGAAAAGAAATTTGAATTAGGCAGAGAGTTTAACTTGAGCTCACGCTCACTCGTAGGACATGAATACTAAAAAAAGGGAAATTTTTCCTAAAATGCCTCATAGGCTCTTGTCCATAAGTGTGGCGAGCTACACACCCATGCACAAGACTCTACTTGACATAGTATTAAGAATCCCTAAGAATCTTTAGAACCTTAGGCTCTGATATTAGGTTTGTATCATCCCATTTTTGCACCCTGGATATCACACGGTGCTTATAATCCCAAAGGACCACAAGTTAACCCATAACTGGTACCTGCTATGAGCACTGAATAATAATACTGAAATAATATAAAATTAAGGCAGAAATTCCATAGGGTTCATAATTTGAATACTGAAATAAATACTGAATACTGATTGTAATACTAAAAAACTAAATATTTGTTTGTAATAGTCTAGTCTGAAAAGCCTCTAATTGAACTGTCTAAATGTTGAGTTGATTGGACAAGTTCTCAACTAACTTCGATGACTTAACTAGATAGCATACTAATTTAAATAACCCTATCATAAAAATACAAAGACTCACCACTGTATCTTCCGCTGATAACCTAAGTTGCTAGGTACTATCAGGAGTTTGTGCATCTGATTCTATGATATGAGATATCATAGCACAAAAAAAAGAGTATACATCAGTACTTTAAATGTACTAGTATGCTAAGTGAGGTAGGATTATATACATGGGTTCATATGTATGAACAATACTGACTAAATGATATGTATATAGCTGAATGAGAGTACATGGGTAACAGAAACTGTTGTGCATACTGATTATGCATGACTTTGCTTATACATGTATACTGTAACTGAGATTTCATTGAAATTGAATACTGATTTCTGATAACTGAGTAATTGATATCTGAGTTTACTGATAACTATATTACTACTAACTAGGAAACTATTTCTCACAGTCCTGATTCTATAGAATTGAACTGAGTTCTATACTGAGTCTGAAACTAAAACTATAAATATTAAAGTATTCATCTAACAGACATACCCTGATTATAAACTGAGTTTGTGTCCAACCTGTGACCCGTTCCAACCTGTGACCCCAGTTGGAAGGGTGTTAGCACCTTGCCAATAGATACTAACACTGCTGGGTCAACCCTAATCTGGCAGGAAGAGTCATGAATCATATATACTATTGCATCAAACCTAGTAAGGTATGAGGATGTCTTACCCTATGTTGTCTATGTAGTTATGTAATGTAGGGACTGCTACTAAGGGCCAAACCTTCTGCTGGCAGGAATGCCCCTATCCCTGGGTTCGCTCGGTGTTGAATCCTACTCTCAACTGAATAGACACTGATAAGCTTGACTAAACTAACACTGATCGTGTTGACTAATAGAACTGGACTGAGTTTACTAATTTTTGTTACTGACTGAGTACTACTATTCTTGACTTTTTTACTCGGTCTGTTCTATGTCTACAGCGACTAAGAAAACAACTAGAATTAGGGTAATAAATACCCCTAGGACTCAATAGCATAAAGTGAAAACATAGCACTTCTTGAAAGCATAGAAATAGTCAATTGTTCATAATTCAATCACTGAAGTAAATGAGAACACATACTAACATGTCATGATTAAATTATTCAATTCACATGGACATCCTATTAAACCATTGGGGAGCATGATTGTTATACATATTAATGAAAAACACATAAGCATCATGAATACAACTTAAACTTTTAATTTCAAGGATTTTAACATGGGAATTACATCAATCAACATACATGCTATCATTGGTTCATGAAACTCATAACAATATTTTGAATTGAAACCCATACAATAACACAAACATGAATACAACCCAAATTTGCATATGTAAATTCATAAATCAATGAAGTCTTAGTTTTAAAAGGGTTCTTGAACTCTAAGGGTGGAAGGAAACCCAAGGATGAACACCTAACATACTTTGATTATTAATTTTGTGGAGATTGTGGTGTATTCTTGAGACTTAATTCTAGAATATGATAAAACTAGGGCTTGTTCTTGAGAGTATTGAGTGAATAATGAATGCAATTTGCCCTATTTGGTGTTTAATTTTATGTTTTAGTTGCTTTAGGTATGGGAAAAAGGACTAAACCTCCCCTAGGCCTCTTTTCCCGTGTAAATCACCCTCAAGGCATAACTCCCAGAAATGGGGAATGGACCTTGCATTGCGACTCACAGAAATGGGAAATAGACCTTATATGGCGACACCCAAAAATAGGGAATAGACCTCGCAATGCGACTTCTAGAAAAGTGGACTGGATCTCGCGTCATGAGCTTATCGCGAGACCTTACTATTTTGGACATCCAAACTCACCCTTATGCTATTCCAAAAATTTTTAAACCCACCCGATATGACCTATTAACATCCCTGATCATGAATCAACTAAAAAATCAACAATCTAAGGCCGAAAAGATCATAAATAAATTCATTGAAATATTAAGCCCCAGAAGAAACTAAGTTTCAATACTTAGCTGAATTTTTCCAAGTCTAGGACCTCTTTTCATGCTATATGGGACTGAATTAGACTAGGAATTTTATGAGGTCATTCATTATCCTTGGTTCTGAATGATGGGAGCTTCCTTATCCCTTTGAAAACATTTTCTTGCAATATTGCCTCTAACTGTGTCTTTTAGTAGTTATGGTATTTTTTATGGTAGTTATGCACTAAAGCTATTTACTCAAAATCGTCCATGCTTGTTACACCAATTTCACCTCATATAGATAGTTCTTCAATCTCTCAGGGCATTGTGTTACGTAGTTTTGGTGAGATGGAAAGTAAATTGAAGATTATTATTTTAACATATTTCCAAAATACTGCATCTGTTCACAAATCGACCCTTCGACATGTGTAAAAGAAAGAAACCATGCTTTTTTTGAGGTGTTCTTTAGGGTTGGATGCTTTTTTGGTTTATAGAATCAATGCTCTCTGCCATGATATGATTTTAGTTTTTGTTGCTTTCTTTCATTCTATGCATTCAGTTTTCTTTCTTTCTCTATGGAGCATCTTAGAGCATTTTTTTGCTGTACCGCATCTTACTTTTCCCTGTCTAGGATCATTTCTAAGGTCAAGGATAAGAGTTGGCTTCTCTAAGCCAAACATTGATGAGATTCTTCCTTATAATTACTCTTTTAATAAGGACTTCTTTTGTGTAAAAGAGGCTCAAAAGAGGACGACTAGATAGTGAGTGAGTTATGTTCCCTTATGAGAGAGTGATTGGGCTACTGTTCTGAGAGATTGTGGTTGGATTGCTGATGTATTCCAAGTTGAACTACCTCATCCTTCTAAGATCCTTACACTATATCGGCCTGGTCAGAGCTTTATTTATATCTATATGTAAGGACTTGATTTTATGAAAAAAATTATATGTTTTGATAATTTTACCCCTTCCCATAGTTGTTATGTGTTATTTTTGGGGTTTGCGATGGTTGGCAAGGTTATTGATCCAATTCAGAACTATTTATGTGAATATCTAGTTTTTAGAGGTTAAAATGGCTTCTAATAAACTTTCGTCAACATTGTTGTTCTATGTGTTAGATGGCATAATAGACTGTGCCAACAAATCTAGAATATTAGTTTTGGGTTGGTATCATAGTTGGTTTGATTTTATAACATTTGGATCTCATTTTGACCCTTGATTTGGAAATTTGTAAAATTGGGTCTTGGGGATCAATTTTGTGAAAACAACCTCATTTTAAAAATTTGAAGTTGCCATTTAGTTTGGAATATTGAATTTAGTCTAGTAGCATAATTCAGTTGCCTTCACGGGATTATGAATGAATCCTTAGGGGTAGATCCATAACTTTGCAACTTAGCAAAGTTGTTGATACAACTATATCTAGTGTGGCTGCTTTAGTGGCCAAAGGATCGCTAAGTGGTAGCGACCTCAGCCAGTCCAAGAAACTATCGCTAAAGTGGATGCTTGACCACTTTAGCGGGTCACATCTTTAGCGATAGGGGACCTCTTTATCGGCCTACCCTTTTGGGGTTACACAGTTAAGCGGTCAACCCACCTCTTAAGAAATGATTTCCTTTGCGATCATAGTTGGGAGAGTATAAAAAGTCCTTTTCTCAATTTATCTTCTATTTTTGAGACTTTGATCTTTGGGGTAAGAGGATTTTAGATGATTTCTTCCATTATCGATCTTGGCTAAGCTCCAAATCACTATTTCAATTATTTTACTTTGATTTTCATCATTTAAAACTCATTAAATTATGATTTCAAAAGTAGAACTTGGGAATTTTGACTCAAAAGACCTAAATGGTTTTTCTTCGATTCAAACCCCATTTTAAACCTATTTTCACTTGAGTTTTCCCCTATGAATCTCTTTACTTGTTGGTAAGGTTTCATAAACAAATATTTTGGTTTCATCCTTTCTTTTGCAAAACCATTTTGGCAGTCCATTTTGACCCTAACTAAAAAATAAATAATATGGGTGTCGTTGGATTTCTTTTGACGCATAGATTCTTTATTTTTATATTTTAGTTGAATTTAAGGCGGTTTAAGTGGGAAAACTATTCATTAAAGAGCTTTAGGCTTGAATTTCATTGTCACATGGTAGGTTACGGCTTAACTTTTTTTCAAACTGAGTTGGGTAGTTAATATATATATATATGTAAAAGCATGCTATAGGTATGGAATCAATCATAAAAATAATTTTATTACTATTTTGAGCCCATGTGGGGCCTTATATTATTGTTGTTGGTGATTTGAGATGATATTTATTATGTGTTACTCGTGTGGGGCCTTATCTAATATTATTGGTATCGTTATGCATCAGTTATTTCCTTTATGACAGAAATACCAAGTTGGGGTTTATGTGATATTAATGATGTCTTACATGAGTATTTATTCTTATGGTACATTTCTTATATGAAATAATGAATGGTTGATATATTTAGTAGATTATGAGCTCAGATGTACATATATTGAATGGATTTTGGGATCTTCATACTGGTTTGATTATGAGCACTATATCCTAATATCACACATACATTCATGAGATATCATTACCATTGTCAAAATAATGATTTTGATAGAAATGATAAATTTTAAAAAACCTTCTGCCATAGTCCACGATTTGTTTGATGATTTGTTTTAATTGCTCCAGGATGCTTCCTTGTATTGATGATTTGTTTTAATTATGTCCTCTTTCTTGTATTGATGATTTGTTTTAATTGTGTCCTCTTTCTTGTATTGATGATTTGTTTTAATTTCTCCAGGATGCTTCAGTTCTTTAAAGATTGATTTAAGGTTTGGGTATCACCAGTTTAGGATTAGAGCTTTGGATATTCCAAAGACAGTTTTTGGACTCGATATAGTCATTATGAGTTCTTGTTCATGTCCTTTGGGTTGATCAATGCCTTAGCCTCATTCATGGAGTTGATGAACCGGGTGTTTTAACTGTATCTCAACCTTTTTTTTACTATAATTATAGATGATATCTTGGTTTACTCCATGAGTAAGGCTGACCATGAGGAGCATTTGTGAATTTTGCTTAAAATATTAAGATATGAGAAGTTGTTTTCTAAGTTCTCTAAGTGCGATTTTTGGCTGAAGTATGTATCTTTATTAGATCATGTTTTGACCAAGGATGGTATGATGGTCAATCCGACCTAGGTTGCAGCAGTTCATGATTGGCTAGCACAATTTCTTCTATCCAGATTCAACAATTTGTTGGATTAGCAGGCTATTAACGATGCTTTGTTGAGGGTTTTTTGTAATACACCAAACTTTTCTTAAGTCTAATTTCATCTTTAAAATGTTAAGGGGATGACTTCCAAAGTGAGTAATATTTAAATCATGTAGAATTTTCTTAATTTCAACTTTTTATCATATGGGAAATTGAATAAGCTTTTCAATTATAACAAACTCATCCAAATTCAACTCTCAGTGAAGAAATTAGGGAATTTTCAATGAACAGTATGTCAATTGGTCTATCAACGCTTCGCAGGGAAGAATGATTTCATAATTGTCAACTTTTAGTAGCTCACTGTAATTGAACTGCATCGCGGTGAGTATGGTCATGATACGGCTACCGCATTGCGGTGAAGGCCAAATCGACGTTTGCCAAATTCTAGTGGGTCATCGTGATTACCCCGCATTACAGTGAACCCCAAATCATAAATTATCCATGCCTAGTAGGTGATTGCAATTCCACCGTGTCGCGGTAAGTATCGTGGTGGACAAGTCACCGCGTCATAGTAAGGCCTTAATCGGCGTTCCAGTTATGAAATTTTAATTCCAAGGGCAGTTTGGTCTTTTACCCATATCCCTAGGTCGTGAAAACATACGATTAAGGGCCTTATTAAGCAAAATATGCTCATTCTTCATCAATTTTCCTCAATAGAAAAGCCTAAGCAACTACATCCAACTTTAAGATGCCCTAAAGTTCACCATCCTTTCTCCAAATTAGTTCAAGAATCTAAGTTCCTAGTCAAAGAATCTCAAGAATCTTCATTCAAGAGTGCAAAAAGAGTCTCAAAAGTAGGTTGTTCATCTAAGTTCATAATCTAAGGTATGTGGGGTTTGAACAAGGATAAATCTTTCGTCCTTGTGCCCCAAAACTTGAATTTTATTAAAGATTATATGATTTGCAAGTTGGGGTTTTCACTCAAACCATCTTGTTTTGAGTTTGGAAATTTACAAGTGATTTGAGTATTGAAGTGCATGTTATCTCATTTAATTATCCTTTGACTTGAAGATTTATATTATGATTTTCACCTCCCTATTATGAATTGATATTCTCAAATGATTTCAAGATGATTGTTGAGAACGAAGCATCATTATGAAATTCTGAACATTTTAGTACATATGCTTTAAACACCCAAGTATGAGTTTTGACATTGCATGAAGAGTATATTATTAGTATGCTTTAACAAGCAAGTATTCAGATTTTAAAAAAAGTTGATGTTTTGATCCTAAGCTAAGATAGGAATCCACATTTACATACCGATTATGATTTAAATCAACAAGAAACAAAATTGGTTTTGATTACAAACCCTTGTGCTAATTTAAGGTGGATTTCCTAAAAGTTCTGAGCAATAAGTATAGGAGTAGTATTTATCACCGATTTGGGTATGATACTAAGGTTTCATGCCCCAGAACTATGTGCTATCGTAGGTTTCTGATTTGCCAATAGTGGTCTATGATAGTGATTACTAAAGTTAAGGATCTATTCTGATGGTAAGGGTAGAACAGATCTCCCCAATATGGGCAAGACATTGGACTCCATGTCAGCTTACATGGTTTATGTCGGTAGAAGAAACTCCCAAGGTCCCCAAGGTTCCCAAGCCCAAAGTCTCCCAAGTTCCCAGAGTCCCAAGTCAAAGTCTTTAAGTTACAAAGAAGAGAATGATAGAAGAGTTTTTATAAACTAAACTTAATGGCTCACACATTTAATCAGAAATTGCTTTACTTAAAGTCATTGTTACAGACAAATAGTTTTCAATTCTTAGAAGATAAAGGTGAGCTCTTTTCTACTTAGCTTACATGATTGCAAGAAGAACAGAAGAATAGCTTTTAGAACTAAGAGTTATGACTCATGATAATTATACAACATGTTTTACTGTTTATGATATATGATTTTGCACCTTTTAGTTACTCAAGCTAATGTGAGTCATTCTATCTTAGCATGCATTGTTTATATAATTATATGTGCACTTACGTAGATTGTCACTGCTTTACTTATTCATTCACCCTATATGCTCAGTATATCCTCAAAGTACTGATCCACATATACGTCTATGTGCTACATTGTCTCATAATGTAGGTTCATGTGCTCAGTCTCAGCGGCGTGAGTAATTTTCAGCATCTCTACCTATACTTCCACAGTTGGTGAGTCCTCATAGTTCAAGGACCTACTCCTTCAGAGTGTTTGATTTATCGCTTTCAGTTTAGTTCAAGTTAGTTGGGGGTCTGTCCCAATGACTCTCTAGTTCTTGAGTAGTAAAGGCTAGTCGGACTAGTTGATGATTTCAAGACTTTCAATATTTGTCATTCAGATATTGTTTTTCAGTTATTTCTGTTTAGACTTGCTATGTTACGGTACTATTATTGGAGTAATTTATCTTGAAGTAAGCTCCAAATTCAGTTACAGGCTCAAAGGGTTAGTTTGGGACTACTCGTAGCCTTAAGCACTGTGTGACGTCTTGGGATGAGATTTTGGGGTGTTACATTTTTCATCTATTGTTTCTTCTTTGACCAAGTTGACACAAAAGAAAATTTATTTTTAGTGGTATGATGCTTTTGAGGTGAGCTTTCAACATCTCACTCAAGGTTTATTGAATTCAGCTCCTATTTTTTACTTTGCCCAAGGAAGTTATGGGATTTACCACCTTTTTTATACTTTTGGTGTTGTTTAGGTGTCGTGATGCATCAGGGTAAGGTGATTATGTATGATTCTCATCAGTCCAAGCCTCATGATAAGAATTACCCTACCCATCACTTAGAGTTATGCGTTGTTGCATTTGCTTTGAAGTTATGGAGGCACTATTTCTATGGATTCCATTGCGAGATCTATTGAGGATCACCACAGTCTTTAGTATTTCTTCACCCAGTGAGATTTTAATATGAGGCAGCATCACTGGCTTGAGTTTCTTAAGGATTATGATCTTACTATTCTCTATCATGCGGACTAGGCTAATCTGGTTATGGTGCCTTGAGCCAGAAGTTGACTAGAATGGGTAGCTTGGTGTATCATTTGACCTAGGAAAGGACATTGGACTTAGAGGTTCAATCTTTGTCTAACCATATGGTTAGGGTTGATATTTTGACACATTGGTGCATTTTGGAATTTATGGAGGCTCAATTTTCTTAGATGGGTTAGATTTGGGCTCATTAATTTGATGATGCTGAGTTAAGAGTGATTCGAGATAAGGTGTTAAGTGGTGAGTCTAAGAAAGCCTCACTTAACTTTGATGGTATATTGAGGATTGGAGGCTGAGTTTGCCTGGCGAGAGTGTGTGATTGGGTGAGATTGATCTTAGAGGAGGCTCATTGTTCTTGGTATTCCATTCATCTAAGGGTGTCTAAGATGTATCATAATTTGAGGCAATACTATTAGTGGGGTTAAGATGTAGCAGATTTTATAGCTCGTTACCTATGTTGTCAGCAGGTGAAGTTCAAGCATTTGAGGCCTGGTGGTTTTCTTCAGAGGTCACCATTCCCGAGTGGAAGTGGGAACGTATCACTATGCACTTTATGATTAGGTTGCCTTATGCTTTTCATGGTTCTGACAGCATTTGGGTTATCGTTTAGCGATTGACCAAATCTGCTAATTTCATTCATACTTAGGTGTCCTTTAGTGCTGACAGGTTGGTCCATATCTATGCTTGAGAGATAGTTCGTCTCCATGGTACACCAGTGTCTATTATCTCTGAAATAGGTTCAACTTTCACTTTTTACTTTTGGAAGGCATTTTAGGAGGAATTAGGTACTCGGGTTGATCGTAGAATAGATTTTTACCCCTAGACCAGTGGTCATCAAAATGGACTATTCATGTTTAGGAGGATATGCTCTGCGCATGTGTTATGGACTTTTGAGGTCAATGAGAGTAACATTTAGCCTTGGCAGAGTTTGTGTAATAGCAGCTACTATTCCAGTGTTGAGATGGCACCTTTTGAGGCATATATAGTAGGTATTGTCAATCTTTGATTAGTTGGTTTGAGACTTCTTAGGTTAGACATCGAGGTACAAACTTTCTTCGTGAGTCTTTAGATAAAGTTTAGGTCATTCAAGATAGACTTTGAGCGGCTCAGAGTAGACATACGTGCTATGCAAATCATAGACTTCACGCCTTGAGATTAAGTATTGATGATCGATTTTTCCTTTATTAAACGCCCATGAAAGGGGTGATGAGATTTGTGAAAAGGGGAAAGCTTAGCTCTAGGTATATCGAGCCATTTGAGATTCCTTGAACTATTGGGGATGTAGCTTACGAGTTAGATATACCCCTAAATTTTTTAGTCATTCATCTAGTTTTTAAGTATCCATGCTACGATGTTAATTTTGGATGAGTCTCATGTTATTCATTGGGACACAGTGCAGTTAGATGAGAGGTTGTCCTTTGTCGAGGAGCCAGTTTCAATTTTAGCTCAGGATGTTAAGCGGTTACAATCTAGAGATATTCCGGTGCTTAAGGTACAGTAGATACACTATTCTATAGATGAGGCTACTTGGAAGGTCGTGTATGACATGCATAGTAGTTATCCCTAGATTTTTGCTGATTCAGGTATTTCCCTTGCCTTTAGTTCGAGGATGAACTAGATTCATAGCGGTGGATATTATAAGGATTTGATTTTATGAACCTTTTTAATATGTTTTGACCATTTTGCCCCTCCCTAAGGTTGCTATGCATTATTTCTGGGTTGTTGTGATGATTGCATGGTTCCTGATACGATCTAGAATAATTTGTGCGAGTTTGTGGTTTTAAGAGATCAAAAAGGCCTTATAGTTGACTTTGGTCAACATTTATTGTTCTGGGTGTTGAATGGCAAAATGGACTATGCTAGAAGATCTTGATTATCTAATTTGGGTTGTAGCTAGGTTGGCTTGCTTTTATGGATTTTGGATATTATTTTGACACTTAGTTTAAAAATTTGTGAACTTGGGCCTCGGGGGTCAATTTTGTGAAAAGTTTTTTCAAAAATCTGATGTCACCAATGAGTTTTGAACATCAAATTTAGTTTAGTAGCATATTTTGTTTATCTTCATGGTATTTCAAATGAATACTGAGGGGTCGATCCGCAACTTTACAACTTAGTAAAGTTGTTGATGCAGCTATATGTTATGTGGCCGCCAAAGGACCGCTAAAGTGGTAGACGCCTTAGTTGCCCAGGTGTTGCTTTAGCAGACCCAGCCAGTCCAAGCGACTACCGCTAAAGAGAACGCTTGACCACTTTAGAAACCACCGCTTTAGTGGTGGGGGACCATTTTAGAGACCTTTTTTTGGCTGGACCTTTTAAGCGGTCATTTAACCACGTTAACGGTCATAACAAGGAGAGTATAAAAGTTTTTTTCCTAATTTTTCTTTTAATTTTGAGACTTTGAGCTTCGGTTTAAGAGAATTTTAGATCATTTCTTCCATACTGGAGCTTGGGTAAGCTCCAAATCGCTATTTCAATTATTTTGCTTCGATTTTTATTGTCTAAAACTCATTAAATTGTGATTTCAAAAGTGGAATTTGGGAATTTTGGCTCGAAAGGACTAAAATTGTTTTTCTTCAATTTAAACCCCTTTTTAAACTCATTTTCACTTGGGTTTTTTCCTATGGCTTTATTTAATTATGGGTAAGGTTTCCATAAACAAAAATTTTGGTTTTACCCTTTCTTTTCCAAAACCCAATTCGAGGTTCCATTTTGACACTGACTCAAAAATAGACAATATGGGTATCGTTGACTTTCTTTTGACGCATCTATTCTATATTTGTATGTTTTAGTTGATTTAAGTCCATGATGTGTGAGCAGATGCTAACACATTTAAGGCTTTTAACTGAGAATAATTACAAAGTATTAAGCAACTTTTGTCATTTTTGTTCGTTCTATCTTTGATTTTGCAGTAGAAGCCAAGATGCAAGAGAACCAACAAGAATGGAAGCAAAAGAGTTGAAATCTGAAGCAAATAGAAGAGAAGTGTGGCTAACGACATTCCTGATAAGTCGTCAGCACTCTAATAAGTTATCAGCTTTATCGTCAGCCTTAGACAGAGATAGGTTTTTGGCTGGAGTTCGTGATGATATTCCTGATAAGTCTTCAGCCCTGTGATAAGTTATTAGAGACACCGTCAACCTTAAACAAAGAAAGGACCTCAGCTGAAAGTTGTGACGACATTTCCCGATAAGCCATCAAAGAGTTGATAAGTCGTCAGGTTTTATCGTTAACCTTAAGCAAGAAGTGCTAAAATTAAAGAAGGAGCTGACGACATTTGTGATAAGTCGTCATACTCCTGATAAGGTGTCACGAATGTCGTCACTTAATTTGAGAAATTGCTGAACTCTGCGATTTTATTTCCATAATTAGGGTGAACTATTTAAAGCATAGTTTAGGGTATTCTAAAGATTTCCAAACCTGTTTTGGGACACACTTATTTTGTTATCTTTCTCTCTAGTTTCTTAGCTTGAAATACTATGAACTTTGGAGAGATTTTCATCAATATTTTGGGATTTCTATTGTGATCTAATCTAAGAATCACTAGTTATGGTAAGTTCATTTTTTAAATTATGAATATATCTGGTTGTTTCACTTATTACATTATGAGTGGCTAAATCTCTTTAACCCGAATTATGGGATCTATGGGTTAAGCCTTGGTAAGATGCTATGTGTTTAAGATTCTAAAAGTAATAGGAATCCTGGATAATTCTGAGATTTTAATTATCGTCTATTGGTTGCAAACGATAGATAGCACCTGCTTTGATTTGTTTGAGATAAGATATCAAATATAGTAGGAAGTGAATTATTGACAGGGACTTGGAAACACTAAACTTCCATTCAATAATTGACGTTGTAACAAGGTTGATTAACCTGAGGTGAAGTCTAGTTAGTAAATATAAATTTCCTAAGTCCGAGAGGATTAGGTAATCAAATGCTTAAGTAGGTCGAGAGACAGTTAGGCATAACTTCGATAAAGATAATCTTTTGTCCTACCTACTATAAGAATCTTGAATCACTGTTAGCATCTGTCAAGTACTAAAAACCTTAGTGAACATAATTTTGGTTTTCCACAAACTCTTGATTACAAACATTAAAACTAAAGTGACCAACATTTATTGGCTAATCTCCAAAACCACCATTTCAGGAAACATCCAACTATCAGTTGATTAAATCGCAAACAACTTAAGTTCACACCATATTTCCTGTGGGATTCGATCCCAACCTAGTTGGGTTATATATTGACAACGATCTCTTACATTCTCATTAGAGATGTGTAGTTTAAGCGTTATCAAAAATGGCGCCATTACCGAGGAATACGATTGTAAATTGAAGTTTGTGTGTGCTTATTGACTGTTAGTCAAGTTTCCTAGTTTTATGTTTATTTGTTGTTTTTGTTTATTGCAGGATCTTTGTAGTTTATGCCAAGAACTAGAAGTTCTGGAGAATTATTATTACCATTTTATCCGAAATCGTAATGAATTAAAAGAATGGCAGACCAACAGGAGGCTGACAGGTTAGCAGCCTTAACTAAAGCTCAAGTGAATTTGCAGAATGTTGGTCAACAAGTATGATATCCAAATCCTGAGGATGAAGATTTGGGAGACGAGGAGTTGTGAAACCCTGGTAACCCAAGGCGTGCACAGAAAGTAGTTGCCCCAGTACAGTGTAATACTAATAGGAACCGTCTGTTCTGAGGTAGGCAAAATTACCAACTAGTCCAGTATGACCTCAATGATGATGATGATGGAATGGATGGATCAGGTGCAACGGGTGCAATTATTCCTCCACCATTGGCACCTGGGCCAAAATTCAACATTACGAGTACTATGATTCAACTCCTCAATCTGAAGGGGTTGTTTGGTGGCCTTCCTGGGGATGACCCGAACTGCATCTGGTGAACTTTGTCACCATCTGTAAATCTTTTGATAACCCAGCAGTGGGTCAAAATGCCATTTGATTGAGATTATTTTTGTTGTCTCTGTCTGGGAAGGCAACATTGTGGCTTAATGAGATGATACTTGATTCTATAACCAACTGGAGGCAGTTGAAAGGAGCTTTCCTAGAAAGGTTCTTTCCGCCTTCCAGGAGGGCACATTTGAGGGATGAGATTAGCAACTTTAGGCAGCTCCCAACTAAAGCCTTGCATGAAACCTAGGAGAAATTCAAAAAGAAGCTAACATAGTGTCCGAACTACAATATGATCGACATATACTTGATGGAGACTTTGTACAGGGCTCTTAAATCTATGACAAAACCAATTGTAGATAATGTTGTTGGTGGTTTGCTTGTTGATCTTACATTCCCAGAGGCTTCAGAAATGCTAGAAAGAATGACCAAACAAATTCGGGCATGGCATACCAGAGATGAAGAGTGTGACCAAGACATGGCTCACCTAAAACGCAGATAGACTTGCTAACCAAGCCTTTTTATCAGGAAAGACTGAGAAAGTGAAAGCTATGGGATCACAAGATAGAGTTGATGCTGATTCAGAAGAAAAAGTAAACTATGTTAATAATCAGGGGGGGTTCCGAGGCAATAGCCAAGGGAATCAAGGTCGAAATTATTATGATAAGCCTGGTTATAAAGATATAGAGCAGGGAAATTAGAGAAAAAATAATTATAGGAGCGGGCAATATGTCTCTTCTGGGAATCATGAGGCTGCTGCAACAAGTACTGAAAAGATTACCATGGAGGACATGATGGCTAAGTTGCTGAAGGGAGTGGAGGCTACCAACTCTGGTGTGACTACCATGAAGACCGATCGGTCATCTATTAGTCAATTGGTAAACTCACACTCCCTCGCAATCAAATAGTTAGAGCAGCAGATGAGCCAACTCTCTGCAGCATTTAACTAGAGAATGAATGGAATGTTACCAAGTGATACGATCTAGAATCTGTGAAATAACGGCTCATGTATGGCGATTACCACTAGAAGTGGTAAGATATTACCTGGCCCTTTTGTGGGTAAAATTTTGGTTAAAAATGTGACTGAGGTAGAGAATGAACCCAAAGAAGAATGTCCAGTGGAGTCTGAGAAGCTGGATGGTTCTGATGATGCTTTGGAAAAAGAAAAAGAGAAGGAGAAGGAGGTAGTGTTGAAAACTCTCCCAGGACCACCACTTCCCTTTCCTCAATGATTGAAGAAAAAAATTGATGATGCAAAATTCAGCTAGTTGATGGCAATGCTCAGACAATTGACAGTGAATGTACCATTGGTTGAGGCACTGAAACAAATCCCAAGATATGCCAAATTCATGAAGAATCTGGTAACAAATAAGGAGGCAGCAAGCTATGAACTGGCGGATAATCTCCACCATTGTAGTTCCATTTCTACACAATCCTTAGTGGAGAAGAAGACTGACCCTGGAGCATTCACTATTCCATGTGCAATTAGTTCTCTAAATTTTGATAAGGCCCTATGTGATCTAGGGTCCAGTATTAACCTAATGCCACTCGCTGTGTATAAGAAGTTGGGTGTGGGGGATCCTACCCCGACAAACATGCAATTGGTAATAACAGATAGGTCTGTAAAGCAGCCGGTGGCTATATTACATGATGTATTAGTAAAGGTGGTCGACTTTATACTGCCTGCTGATTTTGTAGTCCTAGACTGTGAGGTGGACTTTGAAATGCCCATCATCCTGGGTAGACCATTCCTTACAACTGGGAGAGTGATAGTGGACATGGAGCTAAATGAGCTGAAGTTCAGGCTAAATGACAAAAAAGGAAGATTTACAATACACTCATCCATGACACAGAAAAAGAAGAAAAGTGTTTTCTCAATCGTGGATGTATTCTATGAAGATGGTAAAGCGGTATCAGCAGGTTGTCTTGGTGAAGTCTGAGTAGTCAAGATAACTAAGTCGTACCGTGACATTAAATCAGGTGCTACATGGGAGGAAACCCATAATCCCCGTGCTTGATCTACTCTAGGTATACCCTAACCCTTAGTTCAATTTTTCTTTGATTTTAAGTTGAGGGTGTAGGGTAAATTGTTGTTGTAAAATTTTGTAACTAACTAGGAGAAATACAAGTAACTAAGGCAGTTAACTTGTTTTTGTGATTTTTGAGCACCTCTCCAATGGTCTGAAGGTTTAAATGTGTGATTTGAAGCTAAGTGTGACCACTGTGCATCGTTGTATGGCATTAGTTCTAGTGATGCAACAATCATTGTTAAATAGCTGCATAAACAGAATGAGTAGTAACTTGTGATATACTTGTGTGCCATGTGCATGCGAGATCTTACTTAATCCCCTCTATATGTTGAATCCATAACTTTCCCGATTATTCTTACCTGAGTTGGAGGATAGGGGTTAAGAAAAGATCATAGGCTGTTTTGATATTAGCCCACTTTTAGCCTAAATGACATTCCCTGTATGTAGAATATCCCTTGATCCCTACTTTGAGCCTGATTATCCTATTTCTTTTTATGACACCTATCACCTTCCTATTTATATCACAATGAACCTGTTTTGGCCCTGGTCTTCCTTAGACACTGTGCACCTTGATGTAGGCAAATGGCCTAAGTTGAGGGTGGTTTTCATAGGGGTGCGTGATGTCAAATGAGTATGAAGATAGGTAGAACAAAAAAAAAGAATAAAAAGTTGGGTGCAGTGGAAAAGAACAAGACAAGAAAAGTTGTGAAAAAAAAATAATTGTAGGAAAGATAGAACCCATACTGAGTAAGTGTGATCAAGAAAAGAGAAGAATAGAAAAAGGTTAATAAGTGAATCCCAGGAACTAGTGTAGTGTCAAAAAGGCTTAGTCACTTTAAATATCATCAAGTATCATACCAGCCCTAGCCTGCATTACAAGCCAAAGAGAAGACCTATAGTGATCTTAGCTGACCTTTCTGAAAACCTTAGTAATGAAAATAAAGGAAGGCCTATGGTACTTGGCATACACTAATTGGAACTTCATTCTAAGAGTGAGTGTCTTTTGATTGTCCCCATGGTTACATATATGATTGCTGATATGAGAAAAGGGGCATTTCTTTGTTGTGAGGGCACACGAGATATGTTGATAAAAGCTAACTTGTTCGGATAGTGTAATACTGGTCTATTCATGGTTGTTATAGCTAAATTACTGGTGTATCTTGATTTCTTTGTGTTTCATTATTGTTCTTCAATAATATACACAGTTGTTCTTGAATTGACTGACCTTAGAGATGGTGAAGATGTTTTGAGATAATATGGATGATTGACTGGCGAATGTACTTTGTATCCTCTTGGTTATGTTTGAGTTACTTGAGGATAAGAAATTGTTTTAAGTTGAGAGTGTTGATGTGTGAGAAGATGCTAACACATTTCAGGTTTTTAACTGAGAATAATTGCAAAGTCTTAAGAAACTTTTGTCGATTTTAATCGTTTTATCTTTGAATTTGCAGTAGAAGCCAAGATGCAAGAGAACCAACAAGGATGGAAGCAAAAGAGTTGAAATCTGAAGCAAATAGAAGAGAAGTATGGATGACGACATTCCTGATAAGTCATTAACACTCTGATAAGTTATCAGCTTCATCATCAGCCTTAGACGGAGATTGGTTTTCTGCTGGAGTTTGTGACGACATTCCTGATAAGTCGTCAGCCCTGTGATAAGTTATAAGAGACACCTTCAACCTTAGATAGAGAATGGACCTCAGCTAAAAGTTGTGACGACATTTCCAAATAAGTCATCGAAGAATTGATAAGTCGTCAGGTTTCATCATCAACCTTAAGCAGGAAGTGCTAAAACTGAAGAAGGAGCTGACGACATTTGTGATAAGTTGTCATACTCCTGATAAGGTGTCACGAATGTCGTAACTTAATCTGAGAAATCGCTGAACTCTGTGATTTTGTTTCCATAATTAGAGTGAACTATTTAAAGCATAGTTTAGGGTTTTCTAAAGAGTTTGAAACCTGTTTTGGGACACACGTGTTTTGTTATTTTTCTCTCTAGTTTCTTGGCTTGAAAAACAATTAACTTTGAAGAGATTTTCATCAATATTTTGGGATTTCTATTGTGATCTAATCTGAGAATCACTAATTACTATTCATCTTGTGGTAAGTTCATCTTTAAAATTATAAATACATCTAGTTTATTCGCTTATTACATTATGAGTGGCTAAATCTCTTTAACCTGAATTATGGGATCTATGGATTAAGTCTTGGTAAGATGCTATGTGTTTAAGATTCTAAAGGTAATAGGACTCCTTGATAATTCTGAGATTTTAATTATTGTGTATTGGTTCCAAACGATAGATAGCACCTGCTTTGATTTGCTTGAGATAAGAAATCAATTATAGTAGGAAGTGAATTATTGACAAGTACTTGGAAACACTAAACTTCCATTTAATAATTGACGTCGTGACAAGGTTGATTAACCTGAGGTGAAGTCTGGTTAGTAAATATAAATTCCCTATGTCCGAGAGGATTAGGTAATTAAATGCTTAAGTAGGTCGAGAGACATTTAGGCATAACTTTGATAAAGATAATTTGTTGTCCTACCTATTGTGAGAATCTTGAATCACTGTTAGCATATGTTAAGTACTAAAACCCATAGTGAACATAATTCTGGTTTTCTATAAACGCTTGATTACAAACACTGAAACTAAAGTGACCAACATTTATTGGCTAATCTCCAAAACCCCCATTTTAAGAAACATTCAACTATCAGTTGATTAAATCATAAACAACTTAAGTTCACACCGTATTCCCTATGGGATTCGGCCCCAAACTAGTTGGGTTATATATTGACAACGATCGCTTACATTCTCATTAAAAAGGTGTAGTTTAAGCGTTATCAGGCCATTCGAGAGGGTAATGCTCCATGTTGAAGGTTTTCAGGTTTGGATTGTGTCATCACGTGGTAGGTTATGGCTTAACTTTCTTTATATTGGTCTAAATAGTTAATATATATGTAAAAGCATACTATGGGTATGGAAAATCAATCATGAAAATAATGTTATTACTGTTGTGTGCCCGTGTGTGGACTTAAATTGTTGGTGGTGGTAATTTGAGATAATATTTGTTACGTGTTACTCGTATGGGGCCTTATCTGATAACATTGTTATCATTATGCATTAGTTATTTCCTTCATGATAGAAATACCAAGTTGAGGGTTAATATAATATTAATGCTGCCTTATATGTATATTTATTATTATGGTACATTGCTTATACGAAATCATGGATGGTTGATATATTGAGTTAATTTTGAGCTCACGTTAACATATATTGAATGAATTTTGAGATCTTCATACTGGTTTGGTTGTGACCATTACATCCTCATATTTCATGAGATATTAAAACCATTGTGGAAACACAAATTTTGACAGTAATGAGATATTTTTACAAAACCCTCTTTTGTAGCCCACGAGTTGGGGAAGAGATATATATATATTCAGATTGGTATTGAGTATGAGAAAGTATATGGGTTACGAACCCCATATGGGTCCTACCTGGAAGCATTGAGGCTCGGTAGGTGTAGACGGAGGTTATTTGATAACTTCAATCACATCACATCATCATTATCATCACCATTGCATTTCATACATTATGCATCTTCATTTTTGTTCTTTTGTGATTAATTCAATGCATATCTACTTTGTTTTTTATGTATCTGTCTTTTTCTTTTTGCGCTATATTTAAAATTGTTAGTGAATGTGGTGTAAGCTATCATTTGGGACATTTTTTTACTATAGGTGACGTGCTCATAGTATGTGTTTATCTATCTTATTTTCTACTTTGCTCAGTCGACCTATAATACCTACTGAGTACAAGTGCACCGTACTCATCCCTACTATGCCCTTTTAGTGAAGATCTAGGTACGAGTGCGCTGTGTGGAAACTGTGATCATATGGTTGATCTTTGATACTTTGAGTTATTGGAAGCTCTACACCCTTAGAGTCGACCTTAGACCTCCTCTGATACAGTTTGTGTCTTATTTTGTATTCAGAGACAAATTCATGGTTTACGAATTTTTTGTTGTTCTAAATTTTAAGTTTTATTAAGATTGTTCTTACATCGTGACACTAGGTTTTTGGACAGTTGTTGGTTTCATTATTATTCAAAATTCTACTATTTTCGTGTATGTTTGGTCTGACTTTACTAGAGGAGTCTCATTGTGGAGATTGCATATGATTTTACTCTTACTTATCAGTTTGGGAGATTGGATTACCTGTCAAGTTAGCCACAATAAGTGCCATAATGACCTTAGTTTTTGTGTCATGACACTATCTATTCATAATGGGCCTTACTGACCTATAGACGGAGTGATTACTAAATTAATAATACCTTTATGGTGTTCCTTGATCAATTTGGCCCAGGGGTCTAGAGTATCTGTATATGCCTTTGAGTGCTGGTTGTTTTTGTGGGTGAGGAGTTTTCTTTGACACACCTATATCATTTATTATTCTCATATGGTTATAGATAGGATAATTCAGCTATCTGGATGCAATAATAGGTCATTCTTAAGTAGTTTGGATGATTTCAGAGATCGAGGTTAGGTCAATGATGTCACCCAAATTACACCTCCAAGAAAGTATGAAGCAGTCGCTTGTCAAATATAGAACCCAACTACGTTGGGGTCAATCCCATGAGGGATAGGTAGGAAATATTTCATGAGCTTACTGATGGTATTGGAAATTGCAGAAAGTAAAATGGGGGTTTGGTGAAAATAAGGGTAACAATAACAATGATGGGTAATTAGGGTTGTTATTAATATAAGACGATCACTAGGATTGTGTTCCGCTGACTTAATAACTTCATAGACTGTTCATGCATGTAAAAATATCTTGATGTGTTGCATGCAAAATCTAATAAGTTATGTATAACCTGATCGTCTCTCAAACTTGGTTTGGGTGAATTTCACTCCTCTACTTTCAGTATTAGAATGTCGCATTGCTAGACCTTATTTTATGATCTCAGATTAACAATCTTCTCTCAATCTCAAGTTAATTAGATCAAGGTTAATAGCTTCAAATTACTATTGTGATCTCCGTTTCCTAATATCTACTTCTCTCTCGAGCAAGTACAGGAGAGTTCCTAAAGTTTGCAACCGTTAAGAAAGAAATCAAAACAAAGAAAATCCCAATACATGTAAGAACACCGATCTAGAATGACTTTCCACTTGGCAAGCTTCGTTAATTCATCAGGATTCCCACAACCCTAGTTATAAGGTTTAGCTACTCATGATTGTAAGATAAGCATAGTTTTAATAGATGAAGCTATAATGATGAACTTACATAGATTAAGAATGAAAACCCAAAATCTCAAATTAATCGTAGAACCTAAAAACCAAGAACAATAATTCCAAGACCAATAATATATCTCAAAACTCAAAATAATTTTTAAAAGTGTATAAAGTGTGTAAGCTGATAATAAAACATCCAAAGGGTATTTATAGATACAAAAGAAACCATATCCTAAAAAGTGTAGGAAATCAGAGTCGACATCAACTCATGATTCGTGGGTTGAGTTGTAGGTACAACCCACGAATCGTGTCTTGGATCATGGAAATCAGAGTGAAATCTTCAACTTGGTAGAATCTCCTACCTAAAAGGCAACCTACCAGTTGTAGGTGGTACCTTCTCCTCGTAGGTAGGCTCGTGGGAATCAGACTGTATTTTCTATCTTCAAAACTCAAATCATGTGTCACCTTATAGCTCATAGGTACAACCCACAAGTCGTACGTTGACTCATGGGTAGCTTTCGTAGCAACCCTTCACCCTTTTTTATCATTCTTTGCTACAAACTCTATTTTCCTGCAAAATCAACACAAGCACACATCACATACAACAAGAATACCTAAGTACTTGCATAATTTCCTTATTTTATGACTCTAAAGTGCCATGAAATCATGGAACATCAATTCCCTCAACTTAGATCGTTTGCATGTCCTTGGGAAACTAACACAAAACTTAACAAACACGATGCTTAACTAAAAGAAGCCTAAGACACCTACAGCAGTCAACTCATTTTAGCTCTCAAATTCATTACCCCCTCCTATTCATAACTTTCAAAACCACTATATGGATCCATGTAGCATAATAGTATGACGCAAAAATAGTCAAGTGATGACATTATATTAGCAACAAACAACCACGCGTATATGCAATTGACACTACCCAAACAAATAAGTAGTTAACAATAACACTCATGTACCCTAATAGCAAGGAATTCCCGACTCGAATAGGATCATAATGCATGTCAATGTAGGGACTACATCAAACACTCACACTCTCAAAGAAGTTCAAACAATATACATAGAATACCATAGGCTTGCCTTTGGTATCTATACCTTAGTTTTTCGAATAGGCGGACTGGGATCACTATAGGATATTTCGAGGCTTGTAATGTAGGCTCAGGGGTAGGTATGGTACGTATGAGACATAGTGACTCACCGTCCTTGACACTACACTTACATTATTGGCTCCACTACTTAATCATGCTTCTTTTATTCTCTCTTTTTCTCTTTTATTACTATTCAGATTAGGTATGGTTTCCTTCATTCTTTGCATTTATATTTTTTCTTTTTCTTTTATTTTTCTCTTTCTTTGCTTTCACACTTTTCTACCACACCCAACCCTACTTTCTTTTCTTTTATTCAACATCTTCTTTATACCCATCTTCAACTATGCACCCCTACAATAGCAACCCTCAACTTAGGTGATTTGCCTGAGTTGAGGTACATAGTGTCTAAGGCGGGACAAAGGCCAACACATGTTTATTATAATGAAATAAGAAGGTGAAAAGTTTAAAACAAGAAATAGGTCAATTTAGACTCAAATCAGGTATCAGTATCTATATTTAGTCGATATTTTAAGCTACGAGTGAACTTATTCAAACATGGCCAATGATGATATCCCAACTAAATATCCTACAGCCTAGGCAAGACTAACTGGGCAAGTTCTAGATTAAATACACAAAGTAAACTAGGTAAATGTCTCACATACATGATATAGGGTTACATTATCAACTACTACCTAACTGGTTCATGCAATACTAAGATATGGTTATTTTGTCCCTAATATTAATGCCATAATAAGATTCAACAATAGTCACACATATATTCACAACACACAGTTAACAAAAATTTTAGAAGGGGTATCATTAAACACATAAAAACACAAGACATTTTGACTGCACTTTTGTTCCTTATTTTTCTTCTAATTGAACAAAACAACACATAAAACAAACCATGAACATATCATAATAACCTAGACATGTTAGTTCTACTATGATAACAAACTCTTGAGAAAAGAGACACAACAATGAAAACCCCAAGAGGACATCTAGACCCGCAATTATCCCTACCCCCATCGCATAATCATGCATTATCTCTAATGTATTAGGCAGCAGCAAAGCAAGAGGGTTAGTAACATACTGGAGGAACCTTAGGTGTATAGATCTAATGTCAATCACAATAACACAAATTTTTAGAAATAACAAAACACCTTGGGTTGCCTTGCAAGCAATGCTTAATTTAATGTTGCGGCACAACGTGAGGACCTTGATTACTCAGACTTCATCAAGGTAGTTATAAGGTTAGCTTCTAAGATCATTTAAATTGTTTATTACTGAAACCACCCTCATATCTGTTGGGTGCTTTAAATTTCTATGAACATTGAATGTGACTTACTGATTATTCAGCTTAAACTTAAGCTTACCTCTTTCCATATCCACCAATGCTCTCTCCCTATCTAAAATTTTCTTTCCAAAATTATGGGCATCTCAAAATCAGCGTCACAATCCAAGTCAGCAATGTCAGTCAGAGAGATGAAGTTGTCCACCTTAACCAAAACATTAAATGATATGCCCACAAATTTCTTAACAGTACGATCTACTACTAATAACCACATCTTCATGGGTTCGGTAGGTCTCAAGCCTAATTTTTTGAACACTGCCAGCGACATCAAGTTAATTCTTGCACCCAAGTCACACAAATTCCTGAAAAATATAAATTATCCAATCATACAAGAAATTGTGAAGGAGCCAGGGTCACTTTTCTTTTGTACAAAAGATCGAGATGTAACCACACTATAATGATAAAAAACCACCAACATCCTCATAACTAACAATTCTCTTCTTTTTCACCAAATCCTTCATAAATTTTGCATAACTAGGCACCTATTCTAGTGCTTCAAGATGAAGGATATTCATATTCAACTCCTTCAGCATAGAAATAAACTTCTTATACTATTCTTCGCTAGCTTTCTACTTCAATCACTGGGGAAATGGTTAAGAAGGTTGGAGAATATGCTTCAGTGGTGGTGTGACCTCCTTACCCTTATTTTATCATTGTCAACTCTTTTCTCTACAATGGTATGCTTCTAACATCTCACTGTTTATCGCTAACTTTTCAATTTCATTTTTATCTGTATCATCAATGTCCATTAGGTCATTCCTCACACAATCAACCACAGATGTATGGATCAATAATGGGCTTAACCATCCTAGTAGTTATATCTAAACAATGAATATCATTCTTAAAATTCTTAATTATGTTGCTAGGAGAAGTTCCTAGTTGACGCTGAATCAAAGTAACATACATCTTCCTAAACAACTGCTCAAGATGCTAAATCGCAGTTCTCAACCCTGATATGTTTGCCTTAATCTCCTTTAGGAAATTATCTTGGCTCTCTGAACCATTCATAAGATTAGCAAGCAATGGTTCCATTTTCAAAATTTTAGACTCAAGATCACGATTCCTTAGTGGAACATAAAGACTATTCTTTTTCTTGTAATCATTCTTTCTCCTCCAATCACTATCACGTTATCTACTCTTATCCCTATGCCTATCTCCGTAGTAGTTCCAACCTTGATTCCCTTGCCTTGAGTTCTAAGTGTCTTGGTTAGACCCTTGGCCCTTGTCTTAGAAACCAATCATCTCTCTGTCCAAGTGCTTTGCTTCTTCTTCAGAATCACTCTTCCTATCTAGATGCCTTACCTCGAGGTAAATACTGTTTTGCATTTCCTTAAAATTGATCACGAGTGTAAATTATGTCAATGTATTCCAAAAATAAATAATTAGGAAAATCAGTAAATAAAGCACTGGATCAGTGGGAAATTACATGAAGAATGATGTCACTAAGCAACCACAAGGAAATGCAAAACAGTATTTACCAAAACAGTCCCCAATATTTATTATTACATCAATAGTAATGTTTGTACAACAATATTACAAACCAAATAATAAGAAAATAAAACTAATACAATCTATTGTAAACACCCCGGCGACTCTTGCGATCTCCAAAACATCACTTAATAATACCTGTTTGATACAAATCGAAAGAGCACGAAAAGCACAAAAGAAACAACACATGATCCTAAACCACACATTGTTTCAAACAGAGGAACCAAAGAAGACACATGCATATTAAGAGAGCATTGTTTCAAATTAGTGCCTATAGACATACTTACTAACACACTAAATCATTCAATGAACAAATAAATAAGTAATTATATCGTTTAGATACTTACTGATGAGCAGCGATAAAAGAAATAATAAGAATAATAAAGCCAATCCTTTGTAAGAGTAATATGCAGGATGCTTCCTTAAGGTCCAAAAAAAATACCAGAGGGTTTAAAGATATTTCTCCTCGTGTTTAAAAAAGCAAATAGCTCTTTTGTTTTTAGAGAGTAGTGATTGTAACTGAAGAGATGTCCGAAGAAGAGAAGAGGGGGTCCTTTTTATAGTAAAGGAATTGTGAGAGGAAAATAAAGAGAAAATATTCAGCAAATCAATGTAGAAGTTATTTCCCCGAAATCAATGGGCAGAATTAAAATAGCTTTGCAAATTATGTCAAAATTACCAAAAATAAGCTGATGAAAAAAGTTGTCCAAGTAAAGGAAAAAGGCAAGACAATCAGTCAAGAAAATAAAAAAAAGGTAAAGAAATATTCAAAATAATCAATCAACCACATTAAATGAGAAGAAAATTATCATAATAACTACTGCTGCAAGGCTCAATATACGTAAAAAGGAAAGCAAAATCACATATTATTAAATTGGAATCTGTCAAGGGATGCATTTCCTTAAAATTGATCACGAGTGTAAATTATGTCAATGTATTCCAAAAATAAATAATTAGGAAAATCAGTAAATAAAGCACTGGATCAGTGGGAAATTACATGAAGAATGATGTCACTAAGCAACCACAATTAATTGTAGATGAGCGAGATAGAGTCTATGACAAGATCAGTCTCGTCTAATAAGAGAGAAACAAACACATGCAATAGCTACCTTATGGTCACGGGAACAACTAAAATCACTGTAATGACACAACAAAAAATAATGGATAATAGAACGGTGTCCAAATAATCACGCAAGAAAATGTAACAGTAATAAAATAAACTTGCACACCAAACCTAACTAACAAATTAATTTCAATTAAAGCAAAAAGTTTCAAAAAATAAAGCTAACAGTGATCGATATTGTGCAGAAAAGGTTATTCCTGCCAGATCTGAAACGAAAACGGGAGGGGTGCCTAGTGGAGGCTCTCTGGTTGACTGGCTGGTTGGCTAGTTTTCCGCTGGCCAGAAAATGATGGAGCAACGAGGGGATATGGCTGGCGGCGGAGGCGTTCGCCGTTGTGGCAGCGGCTGTGGAGAAGGATTCTCCGGCTAAATGGTGAATCGATGGCCAGAGTTGAAAGGGGAGTTTACGCCGGCTATTTCAGCCTGTGGGTGGACCACTCGTGGCTGGGTTTGGTTCGCCGTTGGTTGGATGGAGAAAGAGGAGGTGGACTGGTGGTGCTCCGACCATCAGGTGGCCAGAGAGGGAGACTGGAGCAGCAGCAGCAGTGGGGTTTTGGGCGCTGATAACGGAGAGAGAGGGGAAAGGGGCTCGTCAGCGGTGGGATAGCCGGCGGAGTCCATAGTTGTAGCTTTGGTTATTGTTGGATAGTGATAGAGGGAAGAAGAGAGGAAGGAAAGGGGGAGGCGAATGGTGAAAGGAAAAATGATGGATTAGGGTTTATGTTTCCTTTGAAAGGAAAGGATAGAGTAGGGTGATCTCAGCCATTGGATCAAAAGAATTGGGACCCTTTAAATGTGGCTAGAATTGTAATAACTTGCGTAAAATTAGGCTAAGATTGTTATAAATTAGATGTAAAAGGCTAGAGTTTAAATAAATTAAATTAAGTCAGGCTCCTATTTTAATAAATGTTATAAATATTATTATGATAATAATAATAATGCAAAATTAGACAATGTATTTTTAAAATGTGAGAGTACACAATTACGTGAAAAAATGATTTAATAAACATTAATAAAATTGTGTAAAATGGCATATTTAAGTTAAAAAATTATAAAAAATGATACTAAAAATAATAAAATAATTTGTGCATTTCTTAAATTATGAATGTGACACATCAAAAATTTGTTTGATGCAAAATAGTGCGAAAAAATATTAATATTAAAAGTTAAATAATTTGGACAAAAAATAGCAGCCTAAAAAAGCATCAGGAGGTCACAATTGGGTGTCAACAGCTGCCCCTTTGTTGCTTGAGAATGATAAAAGAACTGTCAAACAACGAAAGTTGATGTAGTAGCTAATTTTGTCCGACCGAGGAGAGACCGTTGGAATTAAAGCAACAGGAGGTATTTTAAAAATAGTGCGGTCGAGACTTTAGTCTTAAGTCGCCTACATCTCTCTGGTTTTATGAGAATCAGTCCATTTATAGTTCTAGATTTAGAAATGAACAATATTCCTAAAGAATGTTAATGGTAAAGAAAGGTAGGGGCATTATCAGTGATATCGCAGCTTGTTGTGATTGAAGTAAATAGGATTAAACAGTGACATAAGAAGAAGTGTGAAAATGAGAGGTAAGATTTGAATAATAATAGCTTGAATGGACAAGATTGAAAAGGTTTTGAATCATCGAATGTGAATACGATGAGCACATGAAAAGCGTAAGGTTTTAAGAACCTAATATTGTCTACAAAAATACATTAATGTCTATTAAGGTCCTACAGGAACCCATCACTGTCCATTAAGGTTATTCAGGAACCCATTATTGTTTATTAAGGTTCTACAGGAACCTATTATTGGCCATGAAGGTTCTGCAGGAACCCAAGATTATTGAATAAGCTTCTATAGAAACCCAACATTGTTGATTAAGGTTTACAGGAATCCAAGATTGTTTGATAAGGTTCTATAGAAACCCAACATTGTTTGATAAGGTTCTATAGGAACCCAAAATTATTTAATTAAGGTTCTACAGGAACCCAATAATATTTTATAAGGTTCTACAAAAACCCAACATTGTTGAATAAGGTTCTACAGGAACCCAACATTGTTGAATAAGGTTCTACAGGAACCTAAGATTGTTCAATTAAGGTTCTATAGGAACCCAAGATTGTTTGATAAGGTTCTATAGGAACCCAATATTGTGATTAAGGTTCTACAGAAATCCAATATTATTGAATAAGGTTCTACAGAAACCCAAGATTATTTGATAAGGTTCCACAGGAACCCAATATTATGATTAAGGTTTCACAGGAACCCAATATTATTGAATAAGGTTCTACAGGAATCCAAGATTGTTTATAAGGTTCTACAGAAACCCAAGATTGTTTGATAAGGTTCTACAGAAACCTAATTTTGTGATTAAGGTTCTAAAGGAACCCAATATTATTGAAAAAGGTTCTACAGGAACCCAAGATTGTTGATTAAGGTTCTACAAGAACCCAAGATCATTTAATAAGGTTCTACAAGAACCTAAGATTTTTGAATAAGGTTCTATAGGAACCCAAGATTGTTGAATAAGGTTCTACTGGAACCCAAGATTGTTTGATAAGGTTCTACAAGAACCCAATATTGTGATTAAGGTTCTAAGGAACCCAATATTATTGAATAAGGTTCTACAAGAACCCAAGATTGTCTAATTAAGGTTCTATAGGAACCCAAGATTGTTGAATAATATAATATCAAATTAAATATCATCAAAGTTAAAAGATAGAACAACTTAGCCCATTTCCCTTATTAGGGATGTAATCCTGGACTCTTTGATGACATCACTACATCGTTGTTGTATTTAGTACCTGTTGTCTACACTCAATGAAAAATTATCAGTCGAAAGGAAATGTTGATTTATACCTTGCTCGATTTGACTCCTTGGTCATTGTTTCTGCTTTATGGACTATTAGGACTTGTACTTCATCATGGTGAAATTTTTGAGAAATTCTCAAAAATTTCTTCCATAGTTTAGAATGAGAGACGTCTTTCGCACGTCATTGTGAATTAATATATTCTTTACTTGTGAGGTAGGCTGAAATGCATGAGTTCATATGCATGAACAATACTAACTGAATATCATGAGTATGGCAGAATGAGAGTACATGCATAAATATGCAAACTGTACTAAGATGGTAATAACACTGACTACTAAATCTGAACACAATTAACTGATATCTGAGTGTACTGATACTGAATTACTAGTAGCTGAATGACTGTGTCTGACAGTCTTTATTCTGTGAAGCTATAATGAATCTCATACTGAGCTGAGTAACTGTGTCTGACAGTCTTGAATCTACAGAACTGAACTAAGTTCTATACTGAGACTGAATTCGAAATTGAGACTGTGGAAAGTAATCATCTAACCGACATGCCCTTTCTCTAACTGATTTGGGGTCCAACCTGTAATCCCAGTTGGAAGGGTGTCAATACCATGCCACGAGTAAGGACAAGTGTTGAGTCACCCTCATCTTGCAAGTACTCTAAACGAGAATAGTGGTACCCTCAACTGGCAGTTAGATCACCTCATCAACCCTCAACTGGAAGGTTTATGTCTCAATCTACATTGGCTACGTAGTTCTAGAATGCAAGGACAACTTCTAAAGATTTCACCCTCTACTGGCAGGTGAGTCCCCATCCTTGGGTACATTCGGTGCTGAATCTTACTCCCAATTGAATAGACACTGGACTGAATTCTAAACTATACTAAGCTAGACTGGATTATTATTGGTCGTACCGTATAACTAAACTGAACTAATTTTTTTAAACTGAGTTGGACTGATTCTGAGTTCACTGAGTTTTCCTAAGTTCTATAATTGACTGAATTCTACTGATCGAGACATAACTGACTCTACTCTGTGATTGACCATGGCCTAGACAAACAGCTAAATTGTCGGGTATTAAATATCCCTAGGACTCATTAGTATAAGCTTAAAAGACATGGCATAATCTTGAGATATGGTAACTAACTACTTAGTCATCATTAATTCATTTGGGCATTCAAGCAAACACTTGCATACATGCTAACATAATATAATTTTTTTTTCACTATTCAACTCACATGGACAATTCATCAAACACTTGTGGGGCACAATGTATGCATATAATACTAAAACAACATATAGGTATCATGATTCAATTCCAATTACACAATTCCAAGAGTTTCAACATGAATTCACATGATAAAGAACACATATCAATTAACTCTACATGAATCTTGTAATAAATCATATATACACTTTAATTCAAATCATGAAAATTATTAAATCACTCTACATGAGCTTTAAAAGAGTTTCTTGGACTCCAAGGGTGGAAAGAAAACTTGGATGAACACTTCACATACCTTAGTTGGTGAATTCTAAAAAATTAACGGTGGAATCTTGAGCCTTAAATTTGAATTTAATTCACCTAGGGTTTTGGTTCTTAAGTAACTTATGAAAGAATGAATATAACATGCTAAAAGAGGAATAAATTTCGTGTTATAAAGGTTGAAGGGCATGGGAAAAAGACTTAACTAACCCTGAGGATTCGCTTTTTATTGACTGTAAACTGAACCACCAACGCATAGGCTGTCGCAATGCATCATTGGCATCGATACGATAGCCAATGCCCAGTGTTGAGTCTATGTCGGTTCATTGGAATTGGATGCTGAGAGCTGGGAAAAACATTTATCAATGCGATAGTCAATGCGACACATCAAGATCGCATTGATTCACTAGTTTAGGATCCCAAAGGTGCTTCAAACGAAGTCTGAAAAATGCAAAACTTGGCTGGGAACACCTACTGATATTCCTGATCATGAATTAACTCAAACATCAACATTTAATAGATGTAAAGGTTGCAAAATAAGATTGTCAACTTTTGAAGGCTAAAATAACACTAATTCTGCATACTTAGCTAGAATTTTCTAAGTCTGGGACCCATTAAAAAGCTTAAAGAACTAAATTAAGCTAAAAATTTTGTGAGGTCTTACATTATCTCTCCCTTGGGAACATTCATCCTCGAATGAGACTGATTAAGCTGAGAATACTGGTAGATTGAACTTACTTACTGAATATGAACATCTGAAACATGATTATCTGACCGACATTACTGACATACTGAATTTCATACTGAACATGCATATTTGATGCATGAATAGATGACTGAACTGACTTATGAACATATGACTAACTATGCAATTGTAACTGATACCAAGTTCATAATGGAAAATCTGAGCATGAAATAGAATAATCTTAAGGAAAACTATTACCTTGAGCTAAATCTGAGTTTGTGGAGAAGAGGTGAGCATACTTGGTCCGCATATCTGCTTCTTCTTCCTAAGTAGCTCCCTCAACGGACTGATTCTGCCAAAGAATTTTATCTAGATGGACTTCTTTGTTCCTCAGTCTGCGAATCTGATAATCAAGGATTTTGAATGGAATCTTTTCGTAAGAGAGGCTATTCTGAACATCTATGCCCTCTATGAGGACTGCAACTAATGGGTCACCATTGCATTTCTTTAGCAAGGAGACATTAAACACCGGGTGTACTGAAGATGGATTTGAGGCCAACTCAAGATTGTAAGCTACCTTTCCAAAATGACTGAGAATTCGGTAAGGACCGACATATCGAGGACTGAGTTACCCCTTCTTGCCAAACGTCTTCACTCATTTCATAGGAGAGATTTTTAAGTACACAAAGTCACCAATCTCGAACTCGAGATCCTTTCTGCGTACAATTTCTATTGGCTCTGAGTTGTCTTAAGTCTTTCCCTGATTAACTGGACTTTCTCTAAGGTATCAAATACCAAGTCAGGCCCTACCACTGTAGCCTTACCCACTTCAAACCAACCAACGGGAGGTCTATACCTCTTCCAATAAAATGTCTCAAATGGAGCCATCTGAATGCTAGAATGATAGATGTTGTTGTATGAGAACTCAATCAAAGGCAAGTGTCATCCCAACTACCTTTAAAGTCTACTGCACATGCTCGCAGCATATCCTCTAAAGTCTGAATGGTCCTTTCTGCTTGGCTATTTTTCTGAGGGTGAAAGGTTGTACTGAGGTAAATTCGGGTACCAAGACCCTTTTGGAATGCTTTCCAGAAATGAGGGGTGAACTGGATACCTCTATCTGAGATGATGGACAAAAGAACACCATGCAATCTGACTAACTCTCTGATATAGAGTTTAGCATAATCCTCGGCTGAGTAATAGGTATGGACTGGTAGGAAATAAGCTGATTTGGTCATCCTATCTATAATGACCTAAACTAAGTCATGCTAATGACGAGTGCAAGGCAAACCTATCACAAAGTCTATGTTCACTTTTTCCTACTTCCAGGTGGGGATGATAACTCCTGCATGGATCTACTAGCTTTCTGATGTTCAATCTTAACCTACTAACATGTTGAGTACTTAGCCACGAACTCTGTAATAACTCTTGTCATCCCACTCCACCAATAGATCTCCCGCAAATCACGGTACATCTTAGTGGACCCTGGATGAATAGAGCAGCGCGCACTATATGCTTCTGCAAAGATTCACTACCTCAAGTCATCTATACCTGGCATACATAGTCGACCCTGATAATGCAAAGCATCATCTTCCCCCTGGGAGAAAACCTCTACCTTCTAATCTCTGACTGGTTCTTTCAACTTGACTAGACGGAGATCCCTATCCTGTATTTCCTTCACTTCAGAAACTAGGGATGATTTTGAACTACTCTGCACCCATACACTACCTTTTGCTGAATCAACTAAAAGGACACCTAGTCAGGATAGCTGATGAACTTCCTGAGCTAACATCTTCTTACTGTCCTCAACTGAGCAATACTATCCATTCACATTCTACTGAGAGCGTCAGCCACTACATCGGCCGTGCCTGAATGATACAAAATACTCATGTCGTAGTCTTTCAATAACTCAACCACTTTCTCTGATAGAGGTTTAGGTATTTTTGAGAGAATACATACTGCAGGCTCTTATGGTCAGTGAACACATCCACGTGCACACCATATAAATAGTGCATCCAAATCTTTAAGGCAAACACTACAGCTACTAACTCAAGATCATGGGTAGGGTAATTTTTCTTATGAGACTTAAGCTTTCAGAGGCATAGGCTATGACCTTACCTCTCTGTATCAGAACACACCCAAAGACAACTCTGGAGGCATCACAATAAACAACAAAGCCATCTAACCATCTGGTAGGGCCAAAACTAAAGCTATAGTGAGTCGAGTCTTCAACTCCTAAAAACTCTTTTCACAAGAATCTAACTACTAAAATTTAACTTTCTTCTGAGTCAGTCTGGACATAGGGGATGCAATAGATGAAAATCCCTCATCAAACCTTTGGTAATGGCCGGCCAAGCCCAAGAAACTCCTAATATCTAAAGGAGAGATGGGCCTGGGCCAGTTTCTTACTACTTTAGTCTTTTGGGGATCAACCCTAATGCCATAACCAGAAACTATGATCAAGGAAAGCTACTAACCTTAGCCAAAATTTGCACTTACTGAATGTAGCGAATAACTGATAATTTCTAAGAGTCAGTAATACTATTCTGAGATGGTTTGCATGGTTGTTTTCACTGTGGGAGTAGACAAGGATGTCATCTAGGTAGACTATGAGGAACATGTCCAAGTAATGCTTAAACACATGGTTCATCAAGTCTATGAAAGCTGCTGGTTCATCAAGTGCTTAAACATGTCCAAGTACTGCTTGAGCACAGATTAATCCTCTACTGGCAGGTGAGTTGCCATCCTTGGGTTCATTCGGTGCTGAATCCTACTCCCAACTGAATAGACACTGGACTGAATTCTAAACTGTAGTAGGCTAGACTGAATTGTTACTGATCGTGCTGTATAACTAAACTAAGCTGATTTTTTTGAATTAAGATTCTGAGTCCACTGAGTTTTCCTAAGTTTTGTAACTGACTAAATTCTACTAATCGAGACATGACTGATTCTACTCTGTGACTGACTATGGCTCTAGACGAGCAGCCAAATTATTGGGTATTAAATACCCCCAGGACTCGATAGCATAAGCTTAAAAGACATAGCATAATCTTGAGACATAGTAACTAACTACTTAGCCATCATTCATTCATTTGGACATTTAAGAAAACACTTGCATATATGCTAACATAATATAATTTTTTTCACTATTCAACTCACATGGACAATTCATCAAATACTTATGGGGCACAGTGTATGCACATAATACTAAAACAACATGTAGGCATCATGATTCAATTCCAATTACACAATTCCAAGAGTTTCAACATGAATTTACATGATAAAGAACACATATCAATTAACTCTACATAAATCTTATAATAAATCATAAATACACTTTAATTCAAATCATGAAATCACTCTACATGAGCTTTAAAAGAGTTTCTTGGACTCCAAGGATGGAAGGAACCCTTGGATGAACACTTCACATACCTTAGTTGGTGAATTCTGGAAAATTAATGGTGGAATCTTGAGCCTTGAATTTAAAGTGTTTTTGTTCTTGAGAAACTTGTGAAAGAATGAATATAACTTGCTAAAATAGAGCTAAATTTTATGGTATAGAGGCTGAAGGGCATGGGAAAAGGCTTAATTAACCCTGAGGATGCAACTTTTTAATGACTATAAACTGAACCATTGATGCGCAGGCCAACGCGCCACATCATTGGCATCGACGGGATACCCAATGCACTACATCGAGTCGACGTCTGTTTACTAGAATTGAATGCTGGGAGCTGGGGAAAACATTTACCAATGTGATAGTTGACGCAACGCGTCAAGATCGTATTGATTCACTAGTTTAGGATCCCAAAGGTTCTCTAAACGAAGTCTAAAAAATCCAAAACTTCTCTGGGAACACCTATTGGCATTCCTGATCATGAATTAACTCAAACATTAACATTTAATGGATGTAAAGGTCATGAAATAAGATTTCCAACTTTTGAAGGCTAAAATAACACTAAGTCTGAATACTTAGCTACAATTTTCTAAGTCTGGAACCCCTTGAAAAGCTTAAAGGACTGAATTAAGCTAAGAATTTTGTGGGGTCTTACAGCAAACCTCGATTGGTCTAAGTGATCTGGTTTAAGATTTTTGCAACCTTCTCCCAATAAAGACTCATAAAAATCTCTGCCTACAGTATTATCATCTACATCCTTAGTATTTGCATTCAAAGCTCTGTAGAATATCTCTAGAAAGTTTCTCCTAGTGATTCTATGGTTGGAACATTCATCAAATTTTTCTTGAACCTCAACCATGTCTTGTATAGTGCCTCTGAATGCACCTGTATAAAATTATAGATCTCATCCTTCAATGTAGTATTCTAGAAAGAAGGAAAAATTAGTCCAAAAACTATGTCCTCAACTCGTTCCAAGTGGCAATGGACCCATGAGGCAGTTCTCCTAACTACAAAGTCACTTCTCATGTGAGATAGAATAGGAAAAATCTCAGTTGTATATCTTTCTAACTCGCCCAGGTAGATTGTACAAAGCACAAATCCCCATAAAGTTCATAGTGCTGGAACATAATGTTGGACGATCTCCATTTCCATATGGTAATTTGAATGGTAAATATTCTTTTTCATTTTTTTTTGGCATTTGAAATCTTTTTTATTACAGTTCTATATTTGATTCTATATCATATATATCTCTCATTCTATATTTATTTAAAAATTGTTTAATGGAATGGTTAGTTATAATTAATGAGACATTCCTCCGCTTTCAGGCGAAAGTGAAGATAAAAAACAAGAATCGATCGTTCAAGTATTCCAAATTGAATGGCAAAATGACAGGAAGAGGGACATATAGATGGGGTATAGATCCATCTATATTGAATTGCGGATTCCGAAATGATAAAATCATTTTTGATTGGATAAAAAAAGGTCGCCTATAGAAGATAGTTAAGATGCATGTTTGCATCATTAGTAAAAAAACCAGCAAACATTCTCTTTAAATTCAGCAACTGAATCATTGCGCTTCTAATATTAAATTTCTTTCCTTAGGGTGATTTTGGAGGAATAATAACACCTATCTCAATTGGCTCAAAATACTCCAAATCTTCTTTTAGATCATCATAAACTAGCAAGTACTAATAAATTGGTGGTTGGCCTCTAATCTTTCTAAGTCTTCTCTATCAAGTGTTGCTCAACGATCTTAATCCTCCTATTTATCCCTTTTCTCAGCACGTCAGGCAACTGTTAACCTAGCATTCTCCTTATCCATTAATCGAGAAGTCGTTTGCCTGGCAGTTTTATGAACATCATGCTGAGGTGGCCTATTTAATATAGCTAGGTCATCATGAACCATTTTATATCAAGATCCTTGATGATACTCTTCTACTCTCTCCATATTATAATTCTATTGTAAGGTCCATTTAAGCTCAAGATCAAATAAAATTAGGAGATTTTCTTGACTCCGAGTACTGGGCATACACTGGCATGTGCCTAAGAAATAGTAGAAAATCAAAAATCAAATATAAAAACAACAACTTCAACAGACTCAGTCACTCAATCTATAATCGTATTCCTCGGCAATGGACCAAAAATTAATATTTCCCAAATTACACCTCCAAGAAAGTATAAAGAGGTCGCTTATTACTATAGAGTTGTTTGGGAAATTGAATGGTCATATCCCTTAACTTTATTACTAAAGAGTTGTGTGGGAAATTGAATGGTCTCACAGGCACTGCTAGCAGTCTTTCCCCAAGGCCATGCCTAATTATACGTAAAAAGGGACTAAAATATTAAGTCCCTCTATAAGGAAATATAATTCCAAAGATGTCATTCCAACTAATGATGCTTAGAGGACAGAAGCTCAATGCGGCTCAAGATTTGAGTGGCATTGTTAGAATTGACTCTGATACAAATTACTTATTTTGAGAGATTGAAATCATTACGGGGACAGGATGTGGAGCTCATGGCCTTGGGGTGCCTCCTGTTAAAAGATCCCCTTCGTTCCTTAAGGTCAAGGTTATTAGTGCCTCTCTGTATCATTCATGAACCTCGATGACTCATCAAATTTATCCACCTCATAGCATTTTGACATCAGGAGTCTATCCATTGGATGTTTTGCTAAACTTTTATGCTACTCTTAATGTTTCTCCAAATTTAATTCAGGGTTTGATGCAGTTTTGGATGACACTTTTGCAAATTGCCAACAAGATTAGCTTAACATCAAGGCCAATAGGAGTGTTCAATTATTTGAATTATGTGGTTTCTACAAGAGTTTATCAAAAAATGGGCATTGCCTCAATAGAGTTCCTAATCAATGACTGTGCTCATGTTGCTTCTAGGGTGAGTGATTTGACTTTCCTTAGTGTTTTTGCAAGCATTCTTCCTTTTTTTTGGTGAATATTTTGGCATAATTCTATTTAGTATATTATCTTGGTGTTAGAAGGTATTGGTCTATCTTAAAAGAGATAGAAGACCTCTTATTGAGATGCTCTCACCTCTGGAAGACTCCAACTTCTATAGGAGATCGTCCTATAATAGTGTTGGCCCTTACTCAATGAGACTGTAAGCTTGAGGCCTTAAGATTTGAGAGGGATATAATTTTGAATGAACATTAAGATAATTTCCAAGGTGTGCTTTGTTGATATAAAGAGATATACTTGCAACACAAGAACACAGAGCAGTCTGGAGCTATCGAGAGGATATTAGAGAACAAATTTGAATTGATTGAGCATATTTAATAGATTATAGCTGAGTTTTTACTCTCGTCCACATCTCTGCCTACTCTAAGATTAACTCAAGATAAGTCCATTATTTGTCAAAGGAAATAAAAACCCTATTCGAGAAAATTAGGCTTAAAGATGAGCGCCTTGACATGAGACAACCTGAGATACTCAACTCATTTGCTTCAGGGTCTTAGAAGAGACTCAAGTTAAGGGTTTTGACTTACATAAGATGATTTTTGAGTCTTAGCCCATGGTAGACCTCACAAACAAATTGGCTTCAGAGAGGCCATCTATTTGTTTCTTCAGGGGAAAAATATTGGAGGATAGTCTATTTTAATGTATCGAGAATTAGGGTCAAGTAGGATACAGGGTACTTCACCCATATATATCTTTGTATGATTTATCTATTTATATCAGTCCTCACACTCATAATCATGATGTCAAACCTTTGTTTTCAATACTAAATGTATTTATAAAATTGATCAACTCCTCATTTTCCAATTTCCCCTTTTTAGATAAATGTAGGAAGCTTAGAAGACTCTTTTTTAGAGATATGACCTATCAGATTTACAAAGAGATGTAATGACTTTGGTGCCTCAATTCTGTATATCATTTCTTTTAACTTTATTTAAATAGACTAAACCATCCACATGGTGACAAATGCGATATTTTATTTTAGCTCATTTATTAGGCTTTATACTATAAGTAGCTGCCTTTCAGCTTTGTCTTCTATTTTATTCAGAGTCTTTCTTCTTTAATATTTGAGAGAAAGAAAGTAAAGTGAGAAAAAACCTTTCTTCCATGGCACTCCTTTATTTCTTCCAACATTCAGACTTTGAACTAGTTCTCTTTTATAACTTTTTGCCTTATCCTTGTTTCGATCCAAGTATTCTATCTAGAGTCATCCCAGTGAGGTTTATGGAGGGGTAAGTTAAAAATTATACACAAGTCTAGGGGAGGAATTGGCCCGTGTCCACGTGTTGTGCCATTTTCTTTCTCCATAGTTCTTGGTTTTGGACTTCTCTTTCCTGATGTATTTTAAGGATGGGCAGAGTATTACACAAAAATCCCTAAGTTTCTACAAGGGGTGCCCACTAGCTGAGGGTAGCCTCACTAAGTCCCCAACTAGGATTTGATGTGATTATTCGAGTCAGGAAGTTCTTTCTTATGAAAGGCAGTTGATAGCTTCTAAGTTTTGAGTATCACTTTACCCTAGAAAGTCCCTTGAACCTCATCCGATGTAGGTATATGGTGAGACTTGATTCCCTTCCCCCCTCTGAAGCTCCTGCCTTGATAAGTTTTAGGCTTCTTTCACATGGTTGTGTTCTACCCGAGAAAAGTCACCTTTCTCTAGAATTTTTCACCATGCTTTAATATAAAAATGTGTCGCCACTACTTGCATGCATGTTGAAGGGTATCAAAAGCCATTTGCGATCAAAGTTTCTTGAATGCTTGTAATACCTTTTAACGGTGTTATTGAAGCATAAATTTGTGTAATGCTTTTATGTATGACCTTGATGCATTTTGTGTATTTCTTTTCTTTAGTAGAATAATGATTCTATATTTTTGTACAAAAGCATTGTATTGTATCTCGTTTTATTTAATAAACTCAATCTTGATAACCCTAAGGTTTATTTTAATATGTGTTTTCTTAAAAAGTGGTCTTCACGTGATGTGGAAGTGACTCAAAAAGTGGTCTTCACGTGATGTGGAAGTGATTGCCTTTTTCATGAGTGTCCTTGAAGAATTTTACCCTTAGCATTCATTGTTGGGGAATGATCGAGCATATTTCAGCCTAGTTAGTAAGTCTTGAGTTGTATTTAAGGATAATCAAAGACAGATGCTAGTTGCTTTTTTTTTGTTTTTAATGTTATATTGTGAATTCATCAATGAGTTTGGGGCATAATTGGGTGTAATACCCCGTACTTTATCAAGGTTGAAATCGTCTCAAGAATGTCAGAAGCTTTCTTTGAAAGATAAATCCACTTTTGTACATATGGTATTTGTAAGATTTTCACTATTTGTCAAGTGGAAAATTGAATTAGCTTTCCAACGATACCAATTTCATCAAAATCCGACATCGGAGGAGAAGGTTATGGCCAAAATATAGAAGGCAGTAAAAACTACCCAGGTGTGACGGTGAGGCTGACGGACCATCAGACTAGCGACAGACCATCGCAAGGAAAACAGTAAGGCCACCTTCTGGATAAAGTGCGACGGGCAGGTTGACGGACCATCGAACTTGCGATGGACCGTCGTCCAGGCCGTCGCTACTTAGCCAGTAATTCCTTTTCTTGGTCCATGTAGGACGGTCGAAATAACGGACCATCTCCCTAGTGACGGACTATCATACGAGCCATCGCAGGTCCTGATTTAGCAAATTAAAGACATTTTTAAAAGGGTGTTTTGGTCATTTACTACCCAATTATATCTGATTTTAGCCATTTGGTTCATTCTTACTTCACAACTAATATTAGGGTTTTTCTCTAACATTAATCTCCAAGAATAAAAATCCAATCTTCTTCAAGAACTAAGGGATTTCCAATTTTTCAAGTTCAAAAACATCAAGAATCTTAACCCAGGTATGCATAGTGTTCATTTATGGACTCCTTTCATCCATGAAGTCCAAGAATCCCTTTTCCAACTTCAAGTTATGAATTTTCTTTATGATTTCATGATTGGACTGTTCTTGTTCACGTTGATAAATAAGAAATTGAATTATACTCCATGTTGGGTGATAATTTCTATGTAGGTTTAATTATTATAGATATAGATTCATGCAAACCTATGACTAAAACTTTGAATGATGAAATTAGAATGTGACCATGATGTTTAATTTTTGTACAATGATGTTTACATGTACCATGCCTACAATATGTTTGATTTAATGCCTAAATGAAGGAAAAGTGCCTACCTAGCATGTTGTCATAAAATTCCCATGTATGTACAAGTTTATGCCTATCACATGTTTGATGAAATGCTTCAGTAAATGCATTATGGTGATTATTATGTATTCAAGCAAGTCATGCTTTGTCAGTTTCCTTCTATCGAGTCCTGGAGGTACTTGTACCAAAAATATTAGTTGTGTGCCTAGAGCCATGTCATATTTTCACGATACTCTTAGTAAATCTATGATCCTTAGACTTCAGACAATCTTATGACTCAAGAAATCTCCATGATCTCATGAACTCAGTCAGTTGTCAGATATCAGTAGTATTTCATCAGCCAACGGAAGTCAGTAACTTAGTCCATGTTCAGTTTTAGAAAATCATGTTTAGTGTCTATTTAGATGGAGTAGAAATTAGCACCGAGCGAACCCAAGGGTGGGAACTCACCTGTTATATGAGGGTGTGATTCTTAGAAGCAATCCTTACATTTTATAACTATGTAGCCAGCATAGGTTGAGACATCATAGTCTGTTATATGAGGGTAGATAAGGTGGCTTAAACTGCATTCTCATTAGAGTTACCTATTATATTAGGGTCACTCATATGTTTTCCTTACCAGTGGAGCGGTATTGATATCCTTCTAATCAGTGCATAGATTGAACCCCAATTCAACTATAATGCATCACTTGGGGCATGTCGGTTAGATGACTACTTCCCACAGTTTCAGTATCAGTATCAGTCAAGAACTCAGATAGTTCTATAGATTTCAGGACTGTTAGATACAATCAATTCAGATACAGTACGAAACTCAGCTACTTCCATCAGATTTAGGACTGTCAGATACAGTCACTCATGTTATCATTTATATTAGTTATTAGTATGTCATGTTATCAGGATTCAGATTCAGTAATCATGTTATCATGGTATCAATGTTAGTTTTTATGTCTCATGCATGTACTCTCACGCTCATGATAGTCAGTCTGTTATTATATTTGTTCATACATATAAACCCCATGCATTCAGCTTACCTCGCATGCATACCAGTACATTCAAAGTACTGATGCATTTGTGCTATGATGTCTTATACCATAGGTTCAGAGACATGAGTTCCAGAGCATCAGTAGATTTTAGTCTCAGTAGTCAGAGTTAGAAGTGAGTCCTTATCTTTTGAGGACACGATCATTATTTTATTATCTCATTAATTAGTTTATTAGTTAGAGTTAGTTGGGGACATGTCCCATCAACTCCTTATTCAGACAGTAATGATTAGAGGCCTTTTAGACTACAGTATGTTCAGATAGCTTATTTCAATTTTGTTTTAGTTATTCATATCCCATCCATATGTTATGATTTATCAGATCTTATGTTACACTTTTGAACCTTATGGCTTTTTAGTTCATATTTCCACATTATACAGTATGTATGCAGTATACAGGTACAGATATCAGTCATGGTTTAGCTTGTGGTTCTTCAGGGTTATGAGCACTATGTAATGTTCCAGGTACTATATTTAGGGCATTACATTGGGTCTTAGTTGGAACAGAGAATGTTGTAAATTTATTTATTTAAAACCTCATGATCGAGAAAGGTCCCTGTTTATTTTATATGAGTATTGTTATGTCTGGACATCTCTGAGAGTTGTAGAGCATAGCATTAAGAGAAAAGTTCTCTATTTTAGTCATTTATGTATTTAGGACTCTTTGATGTGGATTTTTGTGATGATTTGAGGAGTTTCTCAAGCTTGAGTCTCCCCGAGGGATTGAAATATGCATCCTCAATCTCTCGCTTTTGAATGAATAGTCTGTGCACTAAATGGAGGTTGAGACCTTCTAGTAAGGTGACATATTAATGTCATTTTTACTAAATGTCATGTCCCGAGTCTAATATTTAAAGAGAAATTTTATTACCTTTGCAGCAGTCTTGGTATCCTTTTTTTCTTGTTTTAGAAAGTTGAAAGGTATGGCTTACCCTTGATATTTAGGGTCTTAGGGGGCTATGTTGCTGGGTTTATATTCCCTAGTATAGAGTTGTCTTCACCCTAAGTGCATGAGAGTGTGCAAGTTCTTGAGAAATAGCTCATCTTGTTAGTCAAGTAACTCGTAATTGAGCTCTCGTGTCGCTATACACTTGAGTTTAGGGGTTTTGTCCCCTTCATTGAAAATTTTGGAGAATTCATCCTTTAAATTTCTTACATAGGATTCAATACTCTAAAAATCTTCTTTATTTATAATTTTTAGATTTTGGTACTAGTGGGTGATGTAAGATTTTCAGAATTTTTTTCCTAATATTTTTGTAAAAGTCCCTACTGCTACCTCATTAAAATCCTTTCTAGCAAAAAATCTCTTTGGGGAAAAAAAATCTTAGTCGAAGTAAAAAAAATGTAGCTCGTCTTTCTGGTCCATCATGGTTTATTCCCCAATTGATGGACTCTATTTCTCTTGGTTCCTTTGAGGATCTTGATCTCCCTTTACTCTAACTTTAAGTTCAGAATTTTGTCAAGGAGTTGACCCTCCCTCTGAGAGCGAGAGTTGTTGTTGAGAACCTGCCAAGCCATGGAGAAAGAGAAAAACAAAATATTAGGAATAATAGAAAAGGAATGAGAACGTACCTATTGTTTCACACAATGTTGCTTAATTTATCATCTTACAATGGGCTTTTGGTTTGGGTGGTTGCTTATTCCCTTCAGCATCATTCCTATAGTTGGGCATGGACCAGTCAATCAGTAATTCCCTTAGGTATCCTGATACAAGTCAAACAACTATCATAGCTTTTGAAGACATCATTTAAGGCCAACACGTGAAGCATCCAATTATGGTCACATTAATGGGAAGAGAGCATGCATGGGGAGACCATTTTGGGCACTCAATAGAGCAATGTCATGTGTGGAAGGTTGCTTGGGGGCTTGCCTTGATGCCTACCCGAGAGCTCTAAGGGATTTTATATTTTGAATCTTAGAGAACCGACGAATTTGTAGTGTTCACGTTTTGAAGCTTGAAGAATCCATGGCTTTGGAGCACTGAAGATGTGCCCCTTCATTATGTCTTACACTCTAAGGCTGCCCCTTATAAGGGTGTTATGGTCATTGCTTTGGGACATTGAGATGAGCCTATGGAGTGTTGGATCTCATTAAGGGACTTTTGGTCATTTCATTATGTAATAGAATATAAATAGATTCTTATTAGGTTTATTTCATTAGTTAGTAGATTATGGATATTTGAAAGAAACATTATGAGACCTTCTCTCTTGTAAGAGTATAACTAGGGCAAGTATGGAATTACTTGTATTGAACTTTGGCTTAGAAATGGGGGTTCTTGAGGTGATGTGATTCTCCTCTTGGGTTCACGTATGAGTTTGGTGTTTGTTTCTTCGAGTCTTAGGGGTCTTAGGGTCTGATACACCCTTAGGTTCTTATTGCCTATGGATTCTTATGTCAAGTTACCTATCTTTACTTATTGCATTTGTGTGAGTTTGTTTCTTGTTATTGCATTCTCGGCTTTGTCTTATTTCTTTGGTGTAGTTTTTATCTCATTTTCTACTTTCTTAGTTGGATCCGTATCATTTGGTATTAGAGCAAGGTTTGATCTGTATCATTTGTTCCATCAAAATAAATCTTGGGATTATTACCTAGAAAATAAACAAAAAATGAGTGTCAAAAATTCAAAAATCACAAAAAAAATAGTTGTCACATTTTTGTACCTTGGCCGAATTTTGAGAATTAGATCTAGGAAATTTTTGAGTGTTTTATTTGTTTATAGTGTTAGATCCTTGTTACCTAAGACTAATAGGGTCTAGATCTAGAATTTGAGATTGATCTGGGATGTTTTGAGTTATTCACCAATGTTGAGCCTGAAGGTTGAAGAAACTTGAAAGGTGGATCTAGAAATTTGTTGAGATATGTGGCTTGAACATGTGAGGGTTGTGATTAGGAGCTCAATGTATCCAAAAAGAAACAAAAATCATCAAATTTGGAGCTCATTTGACTTGGATATAATCTTTGATTGTTCTTGGTGTTCTTTATGTTCTTCATGTATTGTTGAACAAGATCATTCAAAATGTGTTGTTTGATCCAAAAAGGAGGAGAAAGAGAGTGTACTACCAATTTGTCTCGAAGAATATTTCAAGCATATTCCAAGTCTTTCAAAGGAAGAAAGAAATTTAAAAGGCATCAAAGGGAATATTCTCAAAGAAAAGGACAAGGGCAAGTACAAGGGAAAGTATAAGGGGGGACCATAGCAAATTCAAACTCTTTTGAACTTTAAAAAGGGTTCATTCTTTGTATTTTCTTCATCAAAACCGATTATCCACATCCCAAGTTAAAGATTGATTGAATACAAGAAATTTTTTTAAAAATTCAACAACCAATGAGAGGCTGCCACATCATCACCCTACCCGAAATTGTTTGAACTCAAATTTTGGATTCTTGGTTTCTTTTCTTGACTCTTTTGATTTCATTTCTTGCTTCTAGAACTAATTAACAACTAGTAATCACCTACTTAATTGTGAATTAGTTGTTTGATTCCATTACTTTCGTGTTACCTTTCTTTGTGTGCTTTTAACTTTTTTAATTCGTTACGGTTCCTTGGCTCAAGTCCAAATAAGATTTCTTTAAGTCTTTCAAATAAAAATATATTTTAGGCAAGAGTAGGAATCATCCCTCAACTCCTCATAGATTACAAGCCAAGATTCAACATTTGTGAAGCCAATTGTGAGGTATTACAAGCCAAGATTCAACATTTGTGAAGCCAATTGTGAGGTATCCTATAACGCCCCGAATCTGGTACCCGAAACGCTACATGGTGCTTATGACGCCGAAGGACCACAAGCTAACCCATGATTGATATCTGTAACTGAACACTAAATAACAATGATAATATTATAAATGCGGAAACATGAACTGAAAGACTATAAGGTTAAAACTGAATAAATATCTGATAAAATAATGTCTGAAAAATGGTATAACAATACCAAGACAAATCTAAAATAACTGTCTGACATGCTATAGTCTGAAAGCCTCTAAACTGTCTGAATAAAGAGTTGATGGGACATGTCCCCAACTAACTCCAACTACTGAAATAAACTGAGAACTAAAATATTAATGAAATCATCATGTCCACGGAAGATGAGGACTCACTTTTAACTTTGACTGCTGAGACTGGAATCTACTGCTCGTCTGGAGCTCGTGCCTCTAAACCTATGGTATAAGACACCATAGCGCGAATGCGTCAGTACTTTAAATAAACTGGTATACAAGTAAGGTAAGCTAAATGCATGGGGTTCACATGCATGAACAATAATAATTGACTGACTAATATGAACGTAAGAATACATGCATGCATATTTAACTATAACTGACATTGTGATAGGACTGAATGCTAAGTTCTGACTACTAAATTTACTAATAACATGGAATTATTGATATCTGAGGGACTGATACTATGTTACTGATACATGAATAACTATTTCTAATAGTTCTGATTATGAAGAATTAGTTTGGTTGACTGTGTCTAATAGTCCTGAAGCTGAATACTGATAACATGAGTTCTGATAACTGATATAACTGAAAACATGAGTGATTGTGTCTAACAGTCCTAAATCTGATGGAACTAGCTGAGTTCCGTACTGTATCTGAGTAACTGAATTTGAGATCAATCCTATTTGGCAGGTGATCTCTAAATCTGATGATACCATTACTGGTTGACCATAGTTGAGATCAGTCCTGCCTAATGGGTGATCCCAGAGCCTATTTATAATGATAAGGAGTGACTATATCTGGCAGTCCTAAATCCATACACTGAGCTGAATTGACTATATCTGACGGTCCTGATTCTATAACTGAAACTATTAGATGTATTCATCTAACCAACATGCCCTATACTAAGCTAACTGGGGTCCAACGTATAACCCCAGCTGGAAAGGTGTCAGTACACGCCACTGGTAAAGACAACTGTTGTGGAGTCAGTCCTAATCTAGTGGGTGAACCCAGGGATCAGTCCTATACATTTAAATGTGCTAATGGGTGATCCCTGAGTATGTTAGTCCTATCTAACAGGTGATATCTTGTACCTACACTGGCTACGTAGTTCTGGAACTTAGGGATTGCTTCTAGGGATCTCAGTCCTATCTAGCGGGTGAGTCCCCATCCATAGGCTTGCTCAATGCTGAATCCTACTCCCATCTGAAATACACTAAACTGATTAATCGAGATGAACTGATTAACTAAACTGAACTAATTAGCTGAACTAAACTGATTATCTAAACTGAAATAATTAGCTAAACTGAACTAATACTAGTGGAATTGCTTGGCAGAGCTAAACAAAATTTACTGAGTTCCATTGACTGATGGAATGTACTGAGTTCTGAGGACTGACTGAGAATACTATAGTTACTGAGATTCACTAGAAAAACTAAGGTTACTGAGATTACTGAATACTAAGATCACTGAGATTACTGAACTACTGAGATTACTGAGATTTCTGAGATTTCTTGAGTCACATAACTGACTGAGTTCTATGGATCATAGCTTGATTGAGGAGAACGTGAAAACATGACATGGCTCTAGGAACATAGCTAAATGTTTGGGTACAAGTACCCCCAGGACTCGATGAGAAGAAACTGACATGGCATGGCTTACTTGAACACATGACCAAAAACACAATTCATAATTCATATATTGAAGCACTTCATCAAATATGTAATATGCATAAACTTGTACATACATGGGGATTTCATGATATCATACTAGTTCGGCATTGTTCCTTTATCTAGGCATTTAATCATACACATGATAAGCATAGCACATGTAGACAACATTATACAACAATCAAACATCATGATTCATATCTAATTTCATCATCCTAGGGTTTATTTATAGGCTCACATGAATATACATCTATATAAATCAATTCCATATAAAATTGATCCCCCAACATGGATTTGAATTCAATTGATCATTCTCAACATAAACAAAACAAACCCTACATGAAATTCATAAAGAAATCCATAAACTTAGAGTTAGAAAAGAGATTCTTGGGCTTCATGGACAAAAGGAGTCCATAAATGAACACTACGCATACCTTAGCTTGTGATTCTACGAAGTTGACAGAGAGATTCTTGAAATTTGACGGTGAATTCTCTTGGAATTGAACCTTCTATGAAAACCCTAGGGCTTGTTCTTGAGAGTTTTTGAGAATAATTGAGTATAAGTTATTGAATTATGGCCAAATATTGTGTTATAAGGCTTACATAGAGTGGGAAATTGACCCTTTTAACCCTAGGACACGTATTTGATTTCTGAGAAAATTTCTCGATTATCATCCTTGGCGCGACGCACCACTATCGCACCAAGTCACTAGAAAGTGACAAATAGGAAATTACATGGTGGCGCGATACGGAGCTATCGTGTTGCCAACTTATATGTGACCTGGAAGTTTTGGACGACGTGCCACTATCACGGAGCAACACTAGAAATTGACAATTGCCATTTGAGCTATCTCTGCGACATGCTGAAGGCTCAGGTGATACACTGTCTTACTAAAAAGGCTCTAACTCTTCACCCGAGTGTTGAATTTGGGAGAATTTGGTATCTATGGAAAGCTTATTAAATCTGCCACATGACAAAAAGTTAAAATCTTGAAATACCACGTGTACAAAAGTGAATTCATCTTTCAAAAAAAGCTTCTAACATTCTTGGGAAACTTTTCAAGCTAGGAAAAATACGGGTTATTATATATCCAAAGGAAAGGAGAGTGTGACATTCTTTCTTTAACACTAACTTGTTGGTTGTTTTGTTGTTGTCTTTCTTAGGTACCATGGACAATAATTCTATCTTGGCCCGTCTTGAATCTATCACTGTGACATTGAAAGACAAAAAATGACAGCTCGTCTTGAAGCTGTCCGTCATAACCTTAAAAGACTAGAAAGGGAGTGGGTGCTGTACAAAGAAGTTAGAAACCAAATGCCCTAATCTACACCAAAACCGATTCCTCCATTCCAAGCTCTACTTAACCAAATGCCTCTACCTCTACCAAATCTAATTCCTCTATTCCAAGCTAGACTAAACTAAAACCAACCCGTCCAAACTAAAACCAACCCGTCCATGTAGAGAAGGTTGAGAAGAGGGAAATGAAACTAACCCTTGAACAAGGAAAGATCCTCATGACTCAAGAACAACAAGAGATACTTTATCATCTAAATGAGTTCTTGGCTAGGAATACCAACTTTGGGAAAAGATATGAATCAAGAGAGAAGACTTAACAAACTCCCTTATGATGAGAGCTTTCCAAAAGGGCAACTGGGCTGCCATGAAACACACCAAGGTGAATACCATACCTCATTAGATCTATAAGTTAATAATGTTATCTCCTACACTCCTATAAACTTAGAATGTTATGATATGGCTAGTAGCAGCCAAGTGGATATAGTTGGTAGTTTGCCTAGAAGAGAATTGCATGAGTCTTTCTTTTGTGATACTCTTGGTATTGCTAGGTTGCATGAAGATCAAATTCTTGTTGTAATTATGCAAGCATTAGTTGATCCTATAGATGAATAAATTGATTCTTCTCAAAAGAATGATTTGTGTCCACCTAGTGCTAGCACTTGTAATGTGAATAAGTTCCTACTGCCAAGTGATAAGAGCATTCACATACTAATTGTCCTTGGTGAAAACCAAGGTGAGTCTATGTTGGCATGTGAGTTGCCAACAACTAGTGAGGGTGTGTATAATGATCAACTTACTCATGAATGTAGTCCACTACTTGAGCATATGAATGGTGTGCTTGATGAGTATCAAGTTAGTGATGATGTTGATAGAGTTGATCATGAGATTGGAGATAATTCTTTGAGCATATCGTGTGATGAAAGCCTTATTTTTGCTCATAAAACTAGTGAAATTGAAAATATTGTTAAGAATGATCAATCAGGTGAAAATGACCTTGGTTTGCTTGAATGTTTAGAAACTATATTAGTGATTGTTCTTGTAAAAATAGTTTTGATTATGAAATCTTTTATGCCCATGGTGGTTTGTATCTATATGAGGATTGCCCTTTTAAAAGAGGAGTTGATGCATGTTTAGAAATTCTATATGCTTCTTCTTTAAGTGTTTCTTATTTTAAGCAAACCCATAGTGAAGCTATTGAAACTAATAATTGGGTGCATTCATGAGAACACTATAGTTGAAGTTGACTTACAAGACATCTTTCTCTACCCTCTTTTTGCTCATGATATTTCCAATAGTGATACAGAGGGTATGCCTAATTTTAGGGATGGCACCATATGGGAAAGTGAGTATAGCCAAAACCTATGTCCTTGGATACTTCTCCCATTTGTCCCAGTAACCTCTTAAGATGTGGAGATTGTTATACATCCAACTTGATGCTTGGTCAAGATGATAAGCAAGGTTTGGTTGTGAGTGTTGGAATCTTTCCCTATGATGCAAGTCTTTCTTGGGGATTTACAATCCACTTGATAGACCTAAGTTATGCATGGGGGGAATTTCCAACCAAGTTAAGTGTTCACTAAAGAAGGGAGTAATAAAAGAAACCAAGAGAGTTCACTCTTGAGTGTTTCCATTCTTGACCAAGGTATCACTACTTGTAGGTCAAGGAGAGAGTTACCTCTTGAAAATACTTTAGATGAATTCCATTCATATAATACCCTTCTTTGTGAATTGGTTGTGATGGGGGGGGCTTTCTCAAATGAAGCTTTATGATTGGGACCCTTGTAAGACCTCGTAAGATCCTAGCTCATTACACCTTACCATTGAATGTTAAAGGGGTCCAAGACTTAGAAAATCTCACTAAGTGTTAAGTCTTAGTATTGTCCAAAGCCCCTTAAACTTCAATGATTTTATTTTCGACCTTCCCGACTATAGAACGTTAGTGTCTATGTTAATTTATGATTGGGGTTGTTGATAGTTCATCTCGAATGAGTTTTAGATTTTCAATATGAGGTTTGAGACCTGTTTGGGAGGTCAAAATATAGAGGCTCCGTGATATCACCGCGGTATGTCAAATATCACATCGGTAGGGGCAGTGCAGCACCGTATATCACATCCACAGAGCACCACAGAGTGAGGTATTTCTCATCGATTGGTCTAGTTCAGTTTAATGAGTTTCGGGTCCAGGAGGGTGTTTAAGTTATTTTTCTCACTCTAATTCAGCTATAACACAGGATTTACGATCCTAAAAGCATTATTTGTCATCTTTTACACAAAATTCACTCAAAAAAAGCAATTCTCTCTCAAGAAAAAACCCTAGCCCCTTCACAATTCAAGCTCAAGCCATGATTTTTATATGTTATTATGAGTTATCTTCATGAATCTATTATGAATTAAGATTACAAATTATGTTTACTATGTGTTTTCATTGGAAATAGTCCTTGACACGTTCAAATGATGATGTTCGCATTTTAAATCCTAAATCTATGATTTTAGTGTTTCAATTATGATAGTATCACATGTTTTAACTATTCTCATGCTTAAGCCTATGAATTTCAAGTGTTTGATGAAATGCCTAAAAGATTGGGTTTTGAACAATGACTACTTATAATGTTTTCAAAGCTTTTGTATATTCCCATTGTTATTGTTATCAAGTTATAGGTTTCATTATCTATAGAATGATTTTAGTTATACCATGAGTAATATCATTCAGTCAGTTACTAGGGTCAGTTATGAGTTCAATTAAGCTTAGTTCAGTCCAGTAACCAGTGCCTTTTAGTTGGGAGTAAAAACTTAGCACTGAGTGAATGTAGGGATGGCATCTCCCCTATTAGTAGGCATGAGGCACTTGTATCATTCCCTAGGTCCATACCTACGATGCTACTATATCTTTTGAGGGGTCCCCCATCAGTTAGGCATGACACCCTCATCGTTTAGGATATCAAATTAGTGGATTCACACAACTAATGTTAGTACCCATGGCATGGTACTGATACCCTTTCAACTGGGGTTACAGGTTGGACCCTGATAGTACATTGGGGTATGTCGGTTATAGCTAGCTCAGAAAGTCTCTGTTCAGTATTCAGTACAGAGTTCAATTTTAGGTTTGCTTGACCATAGCATACAGTTATCAGTTATTCAGTATCAGTATTTTAGTATTTTAGTTTACAGACTATATTAGAATCATGTTTTATGCTTGGTCATACATTCTCAGATTTTACAGATTGTATCATTCATACTCTGTTATCTCATTCTATTCAGTCAGTTGCTATCTCATGGATATAACCTATGTATTTTAGCCTAACCTTATCTCATATACCAGCACATTCAAAGTACGGATTGCATACTCATTTCTTGTGCTATGATGTCTTATATCATAGGTTCGGACGCTCGAGTTCCTAATCGTATATAGACATTTCAGAGCATCAGCAGCAGTAGCGGATGTGAGTCCTCATATATCGAGGACCATTTATGTTTATTTTAGTCTTTATACTCAGTAGCCATTCAGATTTAGTTAGGGGCTTATCCCATCAACTCCTCAGTCAGTTAGAGGCTTTTCAGGCAGTTAATCAGTTTATTAGTTGTTATTATCAGTCTTCTCAGAATTGGTTTTAGATGCTTTTAGAATTATGATTTTAATCGAATGTTTTAGTATTTAAAACCTAATGGAGTTTTCAGTTAAATTCTGCATATATTATTTTGTTATCTATTTTATTCAGTGCTCACAGCAAGTACCAACTCATGGGTTAGCTTATGGTCTCTCGGGACTGTAAGTATCATGTGATTTCCAGGGTTTATTTTTGAGGCATTACAAACTTGGTATCAAATCTGAAGGTTTTAAAGTGTGCTAGAGAGTCTGAAAGTCACGTTAAGTAGAGTTTTGCGCATAGGTGTGAAGCGCGCCACTCTTATAGACAGGAGGCTACAAGACATTTTAGGAAAATTCTCCCTTCATTCAGTATTCATGTCATGTAAATAAGCATGATCTCTATTTAGACTCTCTTTCTAAATCGATCTTTCTTTCGTTTATAGAACATGCCTCCCATAAATACTAACGAAAAAAGTAATGGGAATTAGCTCGCACCTCCGCCCCTTCAGGAAGATCCCCTGAATAAGCATGTCTCTCATGTTGAGTTTAGAGTTGCATTCACTACTCTAGCTCACTTTGTAGTAGCTTAGAATAATCAGCAGGCTGCCATCCCAGCCAAGATTTGGGACTTCACCCGAATGAATCCTCCTTTGTTTTTGGGATCTAAGTCTGATAAGGATCCACAGGAGTTCCTAGATGTGGTTTAGAAGGTAACAGATATTATTGGTGTGACTTATAGTGAGAGTGCAGAGTTGGTTGCTTACCAGTTATAGTATGTAGCTCATACCTGGTATAAGCAGTGGAAGGGGAATAGAGGCACATATGTAGGGCCTGTAGAGTAGGAGGAGTTTACTACACCTTTTTAGACAGATTATTCCCTTTGGAGTTGAGGGAAGTTAAGGTGCTGGAATTTATTCATTTGAGGCAGGGTAGTATGAGTGTGAAAGAGTGTTCCCTTAAGTTTACTCAGTTAGCAAGGTATGCTCCTCATGTGGTGTTTGATAACAGGTCTAGAATGAGCAAGTTTGTGTTTGGTGTATCTGATAGTGTGGTCAAAGAGTATAGAACCGCAATCTTGATTAAGGAGATGGACTTGTCTAGGATTATGGTCCATGCTCAGCAGATTGAGGAGGATAAGGTTAAGAAGAAATAAAGAGAGAATAAGAGGGCTAGGACAAGTAGTTTAAACTTTACTCAGCCAAGGTCAGAGGGTGGTAACCGTCCTCAATTCTTTCAAAAATCGTCTACCCTAGCTCTGTCTTCGACTAGTGCTCTAATGCCAAGGTTCAAAAATGATAATCAGGATAGGGCGCAGGCTCTAAGACTCAGGGTAGTATGAACAGTGGTCGAACTAATCCACTTTGATAGAAGTGTGGTAGGAATCATCAAGGTGTGTGTAGGGTTGGCAATGATATGTGTTTTGGATGTGGCAAGACGGGCCATAGGATAAGGGAGTTTTCGACAGGTATGTGGAAAGGTAGGAATGATCACCAGCAGGGTTAGGCTAACTTTTCAGTAGCACCAGCAAGTCGCCCAACTCAACAAGGTGCCACTTCCAGTGCCACCAGCGCTAGAATAGATTATATGCCCTCCAGTCCTATCATGAAAGTTCTCCTGATATGGTTACAGGTATGTTACAGGTCTTTCATTTACATGTTTATGCTTTGTTAGATCTCATGGCTTCTCTCTCTCTTTTTAACCCTTATATAGCTGCCAATTTTGGAGTCAGTCCCAAAACCCTAGCAGAACCCTTCGTAGTGTCTACCCTAGTAGGTGTCTCTATTATAGCCAGGCAGGTATACAGGAGCTGTCTGGTCATAATATCCCAGAAAGTCACTTCACTTGATCTTATGGAGTTGAAGATGACTGATTTTGATGTCATTCTAGGCATGGATTGGCTCCACTCATGCTATGCTTCAGTTGACTATAGAAACAGAGTCATTCAGTTTCAGTTTCTAGGTGAACCAGCTATTGAATGGAAGGGTAGTACTTCAGCACTCAGGGGTCAGCTTATTTCATAACTTAGAGCGAGAAAAATGATATCCAAGGGGTGTGTTTATTATCTTGTTTGAGTTAAAGACTCTAATTCTGAGACTTCCAATCTCAAATCAATTTCAGTAGTGAGGAAATTTCCAGATGTATTTGTTGACACCCAATTTTGACTCTCCATACTTAAAATTAGCAATTTTAGGCTTTATGATTGGTAAAGTGCATAAAATACAATTTTTCATATATTCTTTTTATGATTTTTAGCAAATTAACAATAATCGCCATTTTTTAGAATTTTTTATCAATTTATTTTCATAGTTTAACTTTGCATAATTTATTGATAATTATTCTTAATTTCACAAATTTTAGAATTTTTATTAGTTTATTATCATTTTAATATTTTTGCACAGCCATCTGCATACGTACATAGCATAACACTGCAATTCTTTCTTACATATTATGATTTTAAATGCATATAGCATAATATAGTTTTTAGGTGATTTATTATATTTGTTGTTTATATTTTTCTGTAGCTATACATTGGCATTCATATTTTGGTATATTATTTAATACAATCTGCAAACGTAAGTCAGCTTAATTATTTTAATACACAAAGCAACAAATTAATCAAGTCAAAATCTCATCACTTTTTAAAAGGTGACACTTGAATTGACGGATTGATTTTTCATCCATTGAATAAATAATCTTTATATATTGGTTAAAAGATTAAAAAATCCATTAGACAATAACTCGTGGTTTAAATAATGTGTTAAAAGGACAAGAAGGGGTCAATTTTTATTTTTTGGTTAATAATGGGTGTCACTTTTATTTATAAATAAAGAAAAAGGGGGTTAATTTTTTAATCACAAAATACTATACACAATACACGCGCATACACAGAAGATCAGCCTTCTCCCCTCTCACTCTCATCTTATTTTTCTCTCTCATCCTCTCCTCTCTTCCACTGCCGGCCTTACTGCTGTCGGAGCTCTGACGGATCCCGCACCACCACGCTCTGCCTTCTTCACCTGTCGCCACAGCCATCACTGGCCGGCGAAAGTTCGATCAAATGGCCCCTCCACTGTCGAACCAGCAAACCCTGCCACTTCTTGATTTCGGCCATCATGGACGGCGAACCACCAGCGCTGCCCCTTTCTCTCCCTTTCCCCGTCACCAAACAACTCCGGCGAACCTCCTATCGCTTTTTTTCCATGGTAATGGCCAAATTTGGTCAGATTTATATTTCTTTTGGCATTGCTCCGGCAAGATCCATTGAAGCAATGTCACTTTCATCGTTGCCTTGTCTTTTTATGTTGTTATGTTACCCTTTTGGATCTGTACGAAGGTGGATTTTTTGGCAAATCCTCATTAAAATTGGCTATCTTTTTTGCTTTTTTGTATAAATTTTCATACATATATTTGTTTAATTTGCTGCTCTTGCATTTTATTTAGATTTGTTGGACTGATTTGACTATGTTGGATGTCGTGTTGTTGCTCTATTTTGCTACTGTTGAATTCCTTTTAGATTATTGTCTTTAATTTCCTGGTCATATTTGTAAGCTATTAATTAATGTATTCGAATTTTTAAGACGAGCACCATTTTTTGGGGTAATTTTTGCATGTTTTAGACATTGTTTTTAACTTGTGATTACTACTAATAATCTCTATTGTTGCTGTTGAGTTTCATTATTATTTTGACTAATTTTCTATAATATTTTATTCATATCATATTGTCTTTTTGTTTTACGGAAAAGCATTTTACTTCATTGACTTAATCTATTGCCTGCTAATCTTGACTGATTTGTCATTGCTTTGAAACAGTAATGCATATGCTTGGTCAATGAAGAAATTTTTCATCGATTTTCGAGGCCTACACAAATGAAAATAAGGATATTACGTATATAAACACGTAATAAAATAAATAAATTTTGGGTAATGATGAAATTTTAACAACAACGCAAAAGTTTTATGATTCATATCTTGGCAAGACAATTTAGGATGACTAATAAATTGAACAACCACTTCGTAGCCATGGCATACCTAAAATCTGATCCGAGCCCACACTTTTTACTGAAAAATTCTATTTCTTATACATATATGCACACACTTCTTCTCATTTTTTTGATAATTATTTATTTGTTACTAATATTTTTATTATAAGGATTTATACAGGTTATTGGGAAAATTCGTCAGAATGACATTCAAGAAAGATTTTAAATTTTAAAAAAGAATAAGAGGGGGACATTAGCCAATTTGAGGAGAAAACTCAAGAATCGTAACCACTCGATTGTCATCTTGATCTTGAGACTAACATTGAGAAGGTGAATAAAAGTAAGTGTGTAGTAGATAGTGTAAATTTTGAAGTAGAATTAGTTGGGCCTCACTTGAAGCATTTTTCCACATTATGTTTAGATGATATCTTGTCTGTGGAATCATCTAAAATAGTAGAAGAGTGTGAAGATGAGGAACAAAACTCCTATATTCTTTATTTTACACTTGATAAGAAACATAAAAACATACCTCACTTTAAGGCCGAATGGTTTACCACGCTCAATCCATTACTCGACTTCTTAATTTTTGTACCACCCCCTATGATCGAGGCAAAAAAATGGACTCTAAGTTGGGGGTGAAATTCATATCCTCTAAGTGGAGGAAAAAGCCAAGTTGGGTCATGCCGCAACACTAAATTAGGTGCTTCTTGGGAGGCAACCCAAGGTATTTTTTTATTTGTATTCGTATTATGTGATTGACATTAGATCTTTGTACCCATGGTACCACAGGTATGTTTCTGACTCTCTTGCTTTGGTTTGACGCATTGGGGATATTACATGATTTTAAGTTGAGGGTAGGGCTACTTGTGTATGTTGACGTTCATCTGGGGTTTTTGTTATCGTGACTCTTTTTCTCGGATTCTTGTTCCTAGTAGAGCTGACAGGTTTAGGCGTATTGTATTTTTTTGTGATGTGTTGTCATTAATTGGGGGAAAAATAAGTATCTAGGACAGTTGACATATTTTTGTTGATGTTTCTTGAAATGATAAATACCTCTCCAATTGTCTGTCTGGTAAATGTGTGATGTGCATCTATATGTGACTACTGTGAATCTTTTTATGGCATTAGTACTAGGGACATGGTAATAACTGCTAACAATTGCATGAACCGAATGGGTAGTAGCTTGTGATGTAACTTTGTACCATGTATATGTGAGATACTATCTAGTTCCCATTGTGTGTTAAATCCAGAACTTGCTCGGTTGGTCTTGCCTTGGTTGTAGGATACGGTTAGGAAAAGATCATAGGCTATTGTTGATATTAGTCCACTTTTAGCCTAAATGACCTTCCATGTATGAATAATATCCCTTGAATCTGATTTTGAGCCTGAATGCCTATTTTTTTTATTATACCTATCACCTTCCCATTTGTATCACAATAAACCTATTTTGGCCCTGGTCCTGCTTGGACATTATGCACTTTGACTTAGGCAAATAGCCTAAGTTGAGGGTGGATACCATAGGATTTCATGATGTAAAATGAGTATGAAGAAAGGTAGAATAAAAAATAATAATAAAAAGCTGGGTGCGGTGGAAAAAGAATAAGCAAAGAAAAGTTGTGAAAAAAAAAAATGATTATCAAAAAGACCGCAGCCATCCGGAGTATGTGTGATCAAGAAAGGAGAGAATTAGGTAAAGGTAAATAAATGATACCCCAAAAGTTAGTGTAGTTCCAAAGAGGCTTAGTCACCTTAAATATCATCGAGTATCATACCAGCCCTTAGCCTACGTTACAAGTCGAAGAAAAAGACCTATAGCGATCCTAGCTTACCTGTTTGAAAATCTTGGTAATGAAAATAAGGGCAAGCTTATGGTATTTGGCATACATTGACTGGAACTTCTTTTTGAGAGTGAGTGTCTATTGATTGTCCCCACGATTACATATGTTATTTCTTATATGAGTAAGGAGGGACTTCTTTGTTGTAAGGGAACACTGGTCATGTTGCTAGTTGCTAACTTGTTTGGGTAGTGTAATATTGATACATGCATGATTGTTGTTGCTAAGTTTATGTCATAGCTTGATTCCTTTGTGTTGCATTGTTGCTTTTCAGTAATATACACAGTTGAGTTTGGAGATGGCAAATATGTTTTGAACTAAAATTGATGATCAACTGTCATAGGTATCTTATGTGTCTCTTGGTTAAGCATCGTAGTATTGTGTTTTAGTTGCTTGAGGACAAGCAATTGTTTTAAGTTGAGGGTGTTGATGTGTGAGCAGATGCTAACACATTTGAGGCTTTTAACTGAGAATAATTGCAAGGTCTTAAGCAACTTTGTTGTTTTTTATTATTTTTTGTTTGATTTTATAGGAAAGTCAATATGCATGAAAATATATGAAAGCTATGTCAAGAAGGATGATTTTTGGCGAAAATAGTTAAATTTTGAAGATATCACCTGTAGACATGCCTGACGACATGTCTAATAAGTTATCAGATTTCTAATAAGCTATCACACATGTCGTCACCCTGAAGCAGAGGATGAGAAATTGGAATCATTTTTTATGACAAGTCTGATAAATTATTAGACTTGTGATAAGTCGTCACACAGGTCGTCACAATGAGACAAAAGACAAGAAATTGGAAGCATGTCTGATGATATGTGTGATAACTTATCACAAATCTGATAAGTTATCAGACATGTCATCACATTGAAGCAGAGGATCTAACAACAAGTCTAATAACTTATCAGATTTGTGATAAGTTATCACACAAGTCGTCACCAAAAAGGATTATAAATTTTTTATTTCAATTTTTTCTTAAGTTACGGGTATAAATAGCAACTTTTAGGGCTCATTCAAGGTGGCCGCATCATCTTGGACATCTTGAAACGATTGGAACTCATTCCAAAGGCCATTTTACCTTGTTTTGGTCTCTTAACTTAGAATTCAGTTTTCAATTCTTTGATTTAGTTGTGGGATATTCTTCTTGAATTTTGGAAGATAATCAATTTTTGACTACATCTTTTGTAAGTTTAATTACTTTGAATGATGAATATAATTGTTGCTATCTCTTTTTTTCTCATGTGGAACTAAAATCCACAACTAGGGTTGTGGGATCTGTGATTATTCCTCCATGGATTTAAAATTTGATTAGGGTACGAGTGATTATGGGAACATCTTGATAATTCTTTTGTATTAATTATTTTTTATTGGTTGCAAACAATAGGCCTTGCTTACTGTTGATTTGCTTGAGATAAGAAATCAACCCTAGTAAGAAGTGAATTATCAATGAGTATTTGGGAAGGTTAAGTTCTCATCTAATGATTAATAATGTAACAAGATTGACCAACTCGAGATAAAATCAGTATGAATAGAATGCTTTCCTAAGTTCGAGAGAATTAGGGAGTTCAACATCTAGGTAGGTTGAGAAATACTTAGATGGACTATCGAAACTGATAAATTGGTGTTTTTCATAAGTCACGAGAATCCAATACTACAACTGTTATTCAATGGAGGATTAATAATCATAGTGTGCACAACTCTAGTTTCTCTATATCATTGTTTTGAAATATTGCAGCTTAAGATTTGAGTTCTAAGGCGAATTGAAGTGTTAATAACTTTTGTTCAATCATTAAAAACCCTTATTTTGTTTTTTCGTGCCAGTTGTTTGAACTTAACTTGTAGCTTTAGTTTCAAACGAGTTTAATCGCCACTCACATTATTCCTTGTGGATTCGACCTCAACTCCAAAGTTGGGTAAATATATTGACGATGACCGCCTTATACTAAATTGACGTGTAAGTTGAGCGTTATCAGTTACAAATCTTTCATTTGTATGTTTATGCTTTGCTAGATCTAGGGGCTTCTTTGTTTTTTTGTTACTCCTTATATAACAGTTGATTTTGGAGTCAGTCCTGAAATTCTAGTAGTGCCCTTCTCAGTCTCTACCCCAGTGGGTAAAACCATCATAGCCCAGTGGGTATACAGGAACTGTCCGGTTATGATATTTTAGAAAGTCACATCAGCAGACTTAGTTGAATTAGAGATGACTAATTTTGACAGCATTCTCAGCATTAATTATCTTTATTCCTGCTATGCCATAGTCGATTGCAGAAATGGAGTGGTCCATTTTCTATTTCCGAATAAACCTGTCCTAGAGTGAAGGGTAGTACTTCAGCGTTCAAAGGCCAGCTTATTTCCTACCTTTAGGGACAGAAAATACTATCTAAGGGATATGTCTATCATCTTGTTTGAGTTAAGGATACTAGTTCTGAAACTCCCAGTCTTGAATCAGTCCTAGTAGTGAATGAATATTCAGATGTCTTTCCTAAAGATCTTTCAAGAATTTCTCCCAAAAGGGGCATAGACTTCGGCATTGATCTTCTTCCAGATACTCAACCTATATCTATTTCTCTATATAGAATGGCACTAGCAGAACTTAGAGAATTGAAAGAGCAGTTAAAGGATCTCCTAGACAAGGGATTTATCAAACCCAATGTGTCCCCTTGGGGTGCACCAGTCTTATTCATGTGGAAGAAAGATGGTTCTATCAGGATGTGTATAGACTATCGTTAGCTCAATAAAGTCATGGTCAAGAACAAGTATCCACTTCCCAGAATTGATGACTTATTTGACCAATTTCAGAGTGCTAGTTACTTCTCCAAGATAGACCTCAGATCAGGCTATCATCAGCTCAGAGTCAGAGAATGTGACATTTCAAAAACAACTTTCTAAACTCGGTATGGTCACTTCGAATTCTTAGTCATGTACTTTGGTCTTAGCAATGCCCAAGTAGCTTTTATGGACTTGATGAACCGTGTGTTCAAGCAGTACTTAGACATGTTTGTCATAGTTTTCAAGGATGATATTCTTGTCTATTTCCATAGCGAGAAATATCATGTTGACCATCTCAGAATAGTGTTACAGACTATCAAAAATCATCAGTTGTTTATTAAATTCAGTAAGTACAAATTTTGGCTAAGGTTAGTAGCATTCCTTGGTCATATCATTTTTGGTGATGGCGTTAGAGTTGATCATCAAAAGACCGAAGCAGTAAGAAACTGGCCTCGCCCTGTATCTCCATCATATATCAGGAGTTTCTTGGGTTTGGCTGGCTATTACAGATGGTTTGTTGAGGGATTTTCTTCAATTGCATCCTCTATGTCCATATTGACTCAGAAGAAAGTCAAGTTTCAGTGGTCAGATCCTTACGAGAAGAGTTTTTAGGAGTTGAAGACTCAACTCACCTCAACTCCAGTTTTGGATCTTCCAGATGTTTAGATAGGTTCGCAGTGTTATGTAATGCAACGAGAGTAGGTTTAGGTTATATCCTCATGCAGCATGGTAAGGTCATAGACTACGCCTCTAGACAACTTAAACTCTATGAGAAGAATTATCTTACTCATGACCTTAAGTTAGCAGCCATAGTTTTTGCCTTGAAGATTTGGAGGCATTACTAGTATGATGTTCATGTAGAAATATTCACAGATCATAAGAGCCTTCAGTATATTTTTCTCAGAAAGATCTTAATCTCCATCAGAAAAGGTGGTTAGAGCTCTTGAAAGATTATGACATGAGTATCTTTTATCATTCGGGAAAGGTCAATGTAGTGGCCGACCCTCTCAGTAGACTGTCTATGGGTAGTGTTGCTCATGTTAAGGACACTAAGAAGAAGTTAGCTCAGGAAGTCTATCATCTTTCTAGACTAGGTCTCCGCTTAGTCGATTCAGCAGAAGGTAGTATATAGGTTCAGAACAGATCTGAATCATCTTTAGTATCCGAGGTGAAAGAAAAGCAAGATAGAGATCTCAGTCTTGTTAAGTTGAAAGAGTCGATCAGAGATCAGAAAGTAGAGGTTTTCTCCCAAGGAGGAGATGGTGTTTTGCGTTATCAGGGTCATCTGTGTGTTTTTGGTGTAGATGACTTGAGGCAATAAATTCTTGCAGAAGCAAATAGTGCGTACTACTCTATTCATCCAGGGGCCACTAAGATGTACCGTAACTTGTGGGGGATCTATTGGTGGAGTGGGATGAAGAGAGATATTGCAAATTTTGTAGCTAAGTGCTCTACATGTCATCAAGTTAAGATAGAGCATCAAAAGTCTAGTGGGTCCATCAGGAGTTCAATATTCCTACTTAGAAGTGGGAAAATGTGAACATGGACTTTGTGATGGGTTTGTCTCGTACAAGTTATCAGCATGATTCGGTCTGGGTCATTGTAGATAGAATCACCAAATTAACTCATTTTCTTCCAGTCTATACCTCCTATTCAGCCGAGGATTATGCCAAACTCTATATCAGGGAGTTGGTCAGATTGCACGGTGTTCCGTTATCCATTATTTCAGATAGAGGTACCCAGACTCGTAGACTGGGGAACAAAAAGGTCCCCCTAGTCAAAGTTCTTTGGCGGAATCAGTCCGTTGAGGGAGCTACTTGGGAAGCAGAAGCAGACATGCGGACCAAGTATCCTCACCTTTTCTTTGCAAACTCAAACTCAACCCAAGGTAATAGCTTTCCTCAAGCTTATTCAGTTTCATGCTCAAATTTCAGTTATAAACTGTGTATCAAATACCTTTGCATATCCAGTCATATGTTCATGTATCATGTCAGTCATGTATTCATGCATCACATATGCATTCTCATTATGAGAAACTCAGCTTCTCAGTAATTTCAGCCATGCATTTATGAAGACTATCTGTCACATATCCATGTATCAAACATGCATATTCAGTATGATATTTTAGTATATCAAAAGTTTCAGTCACATAGATATGCTCAAATATTCACGTCCCTTAAGTAAGATCAGTCTATCAGCTTTCCCAGTCTAGTCATTCTTATTAGAGGATGAATGTTCCTAAGGGGGAGATATTATAATACCCCAAACTTTCATTAAGTAAAATCTAGTCTCTAGAAAAGTTAGTGATGACTTTCTAAATGATTAATGTTTGAATCAGATAGAATTTCCCCAGTTTTGACTTTTTATCATGTGGGAAATGGAATTAGCTTTCCAACGGTACCAATTTCGTCCAAATTTGGTATCGAAATAAAAAGTTATGGACGTTTTATAGAGAACTGTCGGAACTGACCAGAAGCGACGGTCAGGCCGACGGACCGTCGACCTAGTGACGGACCGTCTCCCAAGTCATTGCAACAAAGCCAGTGAACCCGACTTCTGGTCAAGTGTGACGGTCAGGACCGACGGACCATCATGCCAGCGATGGACCATCGCTAAAACCATCGTAGATGAGGCAAAAAGTTTAGGTTTCGGCCAAGTGCGATGGTCAGGACTTACGGACCGTCGAGCCAGTGATAGACCATCACCCAAACCGTCGCCCCTTTCGATCAACGATTTTAAGCTATTTTTAAAAGGGTATTTGGGTCTTTTTCAGCCAGTTTTAACCCCCTAACTATACCAAACCAGAGCTCATAACTTCTTCATTCATCTACAATACCAAATTAGGGTTTCTCTCAAAGATCAATCCCTAAGAACAAGAAACCCTAGGTTTTTAATCCCAAGTCAAGAATTCAAGCTTTCCTTCACCAATCTTCAAGAAATCATCCACCCAGGTATGTAAAGTATTGATTCATGGGTTTCTTTCACCCATGAAACTCAAGAATCCAATTTTAAACTTATGAATTATGATTTCTATGTGGCGGGTTGATTTTAATTATGCTGGTGTGGTTGTATGAATCCCAAGTTGGAGTCTTTATGTACTTTTCATGAAATTATGCTAGTATGTGTGTTGGAAACTTTTAAATTGAGTTGATTAAAGTAATCATGATGTATGAACCAGTGTATACGCCTAAGCCTAAGGTTATGCATGCAATGTGTTTGATAAAATGACCAAAAGAACAAGAATCATGCGTCAGGACTCAATTATAACCAAACTGATAAACCCGTGCTTTACCCTTATGTTCAAGATGACTTTCATGTTATTGTTATGCATTGAAATTGTTTGATGGATTGTTCATCAGATTAGCCCTATAAAATTATGACATGTTTATATGCATTCCTATTCATGTACCAAACCATGATAATCAAGAACCTCATAAAATTCCCCAATGATTGTATTATGGATTGTTGATTATGTTCATGAGTCCAGGAAGTGTCATGTCTTGTCAGTTTCATGCTATCGAGTCCTAAGGGTACTTGTACCCAATAATTTAGCTATGTGCCTAGAGCCAGTGTCAGTTTTCAAGATACTCTCAGTCAAGCCATGCTCAGTAGAATTCAGTCAGACTCATGATTCTGGAAAACTCAGAAATCCCAGTAATCTCAAAAATCTCAGTAACTTAATAATCTCAGTAGTATTCCGTCAATCAATGGAACTCACTAAGCCCAGCCCAGTTCAATTCAGTTAATCTTGTTTCATTCTCTATTCAGATAGGAGTAGGAATTAGCACCGAGTGAACCCAAGGATAAGGGCACACACTGACAGTTGAGGGTGTGATCCTTAGAAGCAATCCTTGCATTCCAGAACTTTGTAGCCAGCATAAGTTGAGACATCAACACTGACAGATAAGGGTTGATATGGTGGATTAACCTGTCAGATGAGGGTCCAACCGTTCTCTTTTAGGGTCATTGTCAGATAAGGGTCACCCACAACTTGTCCTTACCAGTGGCACGGTATTGACACCCTTTTAATTGAGGTTACAGATTGGAACCCAACTCGGCTATAATATCTTATTTGGGGCATTTCGGTTAGATAACTACTTCCCAGTTACAATCTCAGTAATAGAACTTAGATAGTTCTACAGAATTCAGGACTGTCGAATGCAGTCACCAGTTTAGTACAAAACTCAGCTAGTTTCATCAGAAATAGGACTGTCTGACATAGTCATTCAGATAATAGTATATCAGTTATAAGAAATTTATGTTATTAGTATTCATATTTAGTAATGTCATGATCTCAGTCACAGTTCACGTATTCATGCATGTATTCTCACGTTTATGTTATTCAGTCAGTTAGTATTACTCATGCATATAAACCCCTTGTATTCATCCTACCTCACTTGCATACCAGTACATTCAATTGTACTGATGCATTTGCACTATAGTGTTTTATACCATAGGTTCAGAAGCACGAGCTCTAGAGCATCCTTAGTAGATCAGACATTCAGTAGCCAGACTAGCAGTGAGTCCTCATTATTCGAGGATAGCAAGATTATTTTATTACTTTATTATTTTAGTAGTCCAGAGTTAGTTAGGGACATGTCCCTTCAACTCCATAATTTTTAGACAGTTTAAAGGCTTTCAGACTAGCATGTTCAGATAGTTATGTCAGTTTTAGTATGGTGATACCGTTTTATTCAGATGTTATGTGTTATCAGATATTTGAACCTTATGGTCTTACAGTCTTTTATTCCACATTTATATAGTATGTTATGCAATGCTCAGTACAGATATCAGTCATGGGTTAACTTATGGTCCTTCGGGGTCATGAGCATCGTGTGGCATTCCGGTTATCCGATTTGGGGCGTTACAAAAACTAAGATAATGTTATAAAATAACAAATAATAAAGAAGAAGAGTAGAGAGAAAATAGGGAGTAACGCTTATTTTTCTTAAGGATGATTTACAATGAAGAAAACCCTTCTATTTATACGAAAAATTTACTCCTAGTTTCTCACTAAAAGACAGATACTTCAAATCATGATAGATATCAACTAGATCTTGATAGATCTTATCTATATTCTTGATAGACATTCACTATAATGTAAATACATTATAACATTCCCCCTTGAATGTGTAATTGATAGATAATGTGCCTCGTTAAAACCTTACTAGAAAAAACTCAGTGGAAAAAATCTAGTAAAAAAAAGAGTACACATCTCTAACAATATGCATATAGGCTGCCTCATTAAAGACCTTACAAGGAAAACCAAAGACCTTACAAGAAAAACCTAGTGGGGCAAAACCTTGAAAAGAAAAAAGAGTACAATGCGTATTAACTCCCCCTAATGAGAACATTCTTGAATCTTTGCATCTCCCGATCTTTTGCACCATCTTCTTGAAAGTTGTAGTTAGGAGAGACTTGGTGAATAAATCAGCTTGTCACTTGAACGAATCTGTTGTACATTAATATCACCATTCTTTTGGAGCTCATGTGTATAGAAGAGCTTTGGCGAAATGTACTTTGTTCTATCTTATTTTATGAATACTCCTAAAGTTATGCTATGCATGCTGCATTATCTTCATATAAAATCGTGGGTACTTTGTCACATTTCAAACCATATTTTTCTCGAATGATATGTATTATGGACCTCAACCACACACACTCCCAACATACTTCATGAATAGCTATAACCTCAGCATGGTTCGATGAAGTGGCTAGATAAACTGCTTTGTATATCTCCAAGATATGACAGTATCCTCACATGTGAATACATTGCATGTTTGAGACCAAATTTATGCGGATTAAATAAATATCCAACATCAACATAATTAATAAGACCAAGACCACAGTTCTTAGAATAAAATAATATCATGTGTTTGATCACATTCTGATATCTCCTAGTAGGAGCAAAATTATATCTTGCTAAAAAATTAACCGAAAAGACTATAGTACTTGCAAGATACATGAGTGCACCAATTGCAGTAAGTATGATACTTCATAACCAATTCAAATTGATATATTTCTCATTTCAGCAAATAATCTATTGCTTTTGAAAACTCTCTAAGAGTATTAATAATATTCAAACCATCAATTTATCCCTTATAAGGATAATAAACAAGTTTCCCACAAACTTTATATGCTTCAGGAATTTTAAACCCTTTAGGGATTTTCATATAGATTTTTTTCAACTGACAATATCAATATGTGTGACATCTTCAAATGTGTCGTCTGCAAATCAAATAAGTGTTATGCTTATTAAGATGCATCCTTTCATGTCACTTAATGAATGTTTCTACATTAGCATGCTTAAATTAACGTAGAATTCAGATCCTCTAATCTTTTACAATATTGCACCAATATTGTATTAAAGATATCATCGATGGTTTCTCATTTTCTATCGGTTCACAATGTAACATAACATTTTGATATTTCATCACTTCATTGTTTTTAGGTACCTGAACCTGTCATAAGGTTTCATGAAGTGTTATGTCGTAGGCTTTTTAAGAGCATATTACCTTCTTATTATGATTATTTTCTCCTTATTTTTCAAGGATTATTTCTTTTGGAATCGATTAGTCTACCATGCTTCATGCATATGTAGACTTTGTCCTTTAAGAACACAAAATAGGAGCATTTATAGCTTAAACATGATACTAAATTTGAGTCAATAGATGCTTCCGGCATTTCACTTGAATTATCTTTTGAATGAGAATCTGATGATAATTCCTAATATATTTCATAGCTACTTATAATCTCCCCCTTATGTTAGGAAAACTTCCATCTTCTTTGAGGAATCCATCTTTGTGCATCATGGTATATTCATTAATTGTATATCGCACATCAAAACTATTAGAGTGAATAGTTGGTTCCTGACCTTAAACCAATTGAGAGGAAAAAAATAATCATAATTTATTTATCTAATGCATACAAGTGCTATTGCATGCAACATATCATATTTTAGACCAACACATAAAGTTTTGTTCTCATTAGCAATGATTTATCGATTTATCAAAGACATTCAATGCCAAACCATCATCATCAAGATGAATTGTCTTGATTACACAATCTGAAAGTTATTCTCTTAACTCAATTTTATTGAGTAAGCAACTTTATGAATGTCAAACTATAGGTTGACAATAAACGTACAAGTGATCATATTATATAATGCATCTTAATGGATCACATAACTGGTGAACAAACGCATATGCACCTTTTACATTTTTCAGATTTTAAGGGATCAAATCCCAATATTAGTTGGTCCAATCAACTTATCATGAGAACAAACAACATTAAAAGTTCATGAAGAATTTTCTAATTCTTCAATAAATGTTTAATACAAACTATGCACATTTTTGGGATGTCGTAATCGTTCATGTCAATTTATGAACTTTTATACTAGTAAACTCCAAGTTTACCATGACATGTTCTTTTTTCTTTAGTAAATTTCAAATTTACTATTACATGAATGAATTTTAGATTTACTACTTTAGAAGTAGATTTCAAAATAACTCTTCTCAATTATTCTGCCTCTTTCGGAGGTGAGTTGTGATACCATCACAATCAAGTGCGTGTTTGTATTAATAAGCTTTACTAAATATTGTCGCACTCACTTTAAAGAATGGATCTGTACTTATAACAATTGAAATTCTTGTTCCCTAGGAATGGAATATAGTCGTTCCTTAATCCTATCAAATTATGATAGTTTAGAACCTCTTTCAAGATACTGCTACTACAAGAGAAAATCGAGGCATACATATGATGTATTGATATCACATTCACTTCGGAAAATGAAACATGTTCAATGAGACAAATTTCATGTCTTTCGTCAAAAACATATTGGTTTACCTTATCCATCATTATATCATTAATATGGATTCAAACTCAACGTCTTATCCATATAAAGGCGTCTTAGGCATAAATCAAAGGGCTTAAACCCAACATCTTCATCGTAGTGCATCGAGACACTAACCCGATGTCTTACTCTTTTGTGAGTGCAATAAAACTTAAATCCATCGTTTTATCCTCAACCAGTGCATTAGAACTTAAGCCTGAGCCTTTCATAAATATTGTGACCAATCTTAATTATAGTCACAAATAAAACTTTGATCATAATATCACCTTAATGTTATCATATATAAATCCCAATTTCTCAGCTAATCATTCACAGTGTTAATAAAAATTAAAATGGATAACCACTAATGTGTTATAAATATAAACGAATTGACACTTTATTTTTATATATAAATAATTAGTTAGTGTGGCAAGTGGCAGCAAAGCTATAGAAAATTTTGTGTTGTTCCCCTTTTTTTCATAATTGTTATCCAACTGATCCAATACATGAAACATATTACCTGGATTAGAACCGCTAGTTATTGGATCAAAAATATTGGACAACTATGGCTCAGCTAGCTAAAACTGCATGCTGATAATGTGTTATAAAATAACAAAGAATAAAGAAGAAGAGTAGAGAGAGAATAGAAAGTAATTCTTATTTCTTTTGAGGATGATTTATAATGAAGAAAACCCTTCTATTTATAAGAAAAATTTACTTCTAATTTCTCATTAAAAGACAGATACTTCAAATCCTGATAGATATGTACTAGATCTTGATAGATTTTATCTATATTCTTGATAGACATTCACTATAATGTAAATACATTTATAACAGATAAAATAAAATGACAACATCTTAGGAAATTTATCTTAGATTAATAGATTTACAATGTTAGTTAGTACAAATATACAAAAATAAATTATAAATCACAAAAATAATACAAGAATTGAGGTTGGGCCCTTAATTGGCCCATCAATAAAGCTGCCCAGAACTTGGGCTTTGAATTATGAACTTCAGTCCATAATTATCCATATATATCAACTGTATATCACAACTTTGCTTTGCTGCATTTTTCTATATATTTGCTGTATACCCACATATAAAACCCCGTATACTTGATCCCACCTATGTCATACGTCGTATCTTGGCTTATACCAGCCACCTCTAACCTGGAGAACCCATATATCTGCTGTATACTATGTATACCAATAACTATTTCTTCATGTTAATCTTTTTGAGGACTTGGTCCCGGAGAGGTGTAGGAATGTAAAGTTCAATTGGACTCGAATGAATTCACATACATCAAATAAAAGATAAGGATTAACAAGTGTCTACTTATAATAAAACGAGCAAAATACTATATCAAATGTCAACTTGAACAAACTATAATAATCACGCACTTAAGGTATAGATCATATATAATTTAAATCATCTATAAGTCGCAACAATACAACACAACCTAAACTACCCATAACCAACTTAAACTTCAAAATCTTAAACCAATACTCCTACCTTCTTACCTATAACCTGCAACCCCTATATATACCAAAAACATACGCACGATAGGAAAAAGAAGCAAATTAACAACAATTATTACTACCTAGATATTTACTTCCTCACAACCAAAACATACCATAATACTAATAGAAACAAAGAAGCAAATCCACTATGTATACTCCGTCATGATCCCAACAACACAAAACAACCACATACTTCCTCACAATCCCTTTCCAGCTACCAAATTCCCTCACGCCCCTTTATAGGTTTCTCAAAGATTTCAAGTTATTAGATCTAACTACTCATTCAATAATTTCATCTTTCGTGAATCGAAACATTAGAATTTTCCAACAGCGACTATAACTAAAAAAAATGAGCAAATCCCAAACTTGCGAAGTAAAAACTAGCTAGAACATGACTTAAAACATCAAAGTTAAAAAGGTGTCAAAGTGCAGACAAGTTAACAATACAATCACAAAAAAATTGACATTAGCGCGAAATAAGACGAAATGAACACAATCAGGTATGCCTTAAAGCCATTATGAAGATTAAAAAAAGACAATTGTTAAAGTGATAAAGATATTATTTTTTGACATTAAATGTTAAGTATAGAAACCATGATAGTTTACTAAGAACCTTTACGCCAAATAGAATAAGATAGCGAAGAATTAAATGTTGTTTTATGGTCTTGACTAGGGACTAGCAAAATTGAAAGCATATAAGCATATACTTCAATTCTAATACTGATTTTCAAGAGGAAAAAGAGCAATTCAAAGAACAAGTTTGTAACACCCCGAAAATCTGTAAAACACAATACTGATACCACTTTTACATTCTAATAAAAGTCTAAAGAGAGGGACTGAAATTACAATACTGACTCTAACTGACATCTGTGAAGTCTTTACTATACTGACTATAAATAGTTGGGAAGCTACTCCAATTATCGCTAATCAATACATATGACTAAGAAAAGACACAACATAAATAAATCCAACTGAAGTCCTTAAAGTAGGACTCATCACCTTGCTGGCTGGAATATGCAACTGTCTGAGTCTGAATGTGCCTACTAGATCTTGTACCAACATGATGAGACAATGTAGTACATAGACATATATGTGGATCAGTACTTTGAGGATGTACTGAGTATATGGGAGCGTATGCATTAAGTCAACAATATCATTACTTTTTATAAAACCAAGTATGCTGATATAAATGACTCACATAGCTTGAATAAATCTGAAATTTAAATCTCATAAATCATGAATAATGAAACATGTAGCATAAATCTCGTGAGTCATTATACTTAGTTTAAAAATTTGTATTCTCCTCTTATTCTCAAAGTTTGTAAGCAAAAAGGAATCTTAAAACAATAACTTTCAAAACTTATGCTTTTATCTTGAGGAGGATAGGACTTTGGAAACACAAGGACTTGGGAACACAAGGACTATAAAACTTTGGAGACTTGGAGATTCTGGGAACTTGGGAAATCTTAAAACAATAGCTTTCAAAACATATACATTCATCTTAAGGAGAATAGGGGACTTCTTTTGAAACTTAGGGATTGTAGAACTTTGGGAGTTTCTTCTAACCAACATAAACCATGTGAGCTGACATGGAGTCCAACGTCTTGCCCACGTTGGGAAGAATTGTTCTACCCTTTCCATCAGAATAGAACCTTAACTTTAGTGGTCACAATCTTAGCCCACTATGGGCAAATCAGAAACGTAAGGTGGCACGTAGTTCTGGGCATGAGACCTTGGAATTATACCCAACTCGGTGCTAAATACTACTCCCATACTTAGGCTCAGAACTTTTAGGAAATTCACCTTAAAACAGCACAAGGGTTTATAAAGAAAATCAATTATGCTTATCTTTGTTTTAAATCATAAACTGTATGAATAATGTGGATTCCTATCTTAGCTTGGTTCAAAGGATCAACTTTCTATATCAAAATCTAAAGATAGCTAATCATGGGATGCTTAAATCATGATCATTCTTGAAGTTTCAACATACTAACTAGAGCTTAATGACCCATGCTTCAATTTCATATCAAACACCACAAGGCTCATGCGTTATAACACAATTATTCATAATTCAACTTAAATTCTGGAAAAATATGATCATGTGCATAAATATTCGAAAGTAGACATGTAAATCAATATCCAAACCAGTTAAAATCTCAAAATCATGCAATTAGCAACATGGGGTATAAACCCTAACTTTAATTTCATAGAAATCATATCAAAATTAAGAAATTTGTAACTTAAAATAAGCTTTTGAGCACAAGAACGAAAGAATTGTTCTTGTTCAAACCCCACATACCTTATTTGGCTTGATTCAATGGAACAAGTTGACTTTTAAAGCCTTGAAAATGTTCTTGGAGGCTTTTCTTGAAGGTTCTTGAATGGTGATGTTTTGATTCTTAAATTTTCTTGAAGAAGGGTTTGAACCTTGTTCTTGAGGGTTGATCTTGAAAAGAACCCTAGTTTTGATGCAATGGGTGAATATGAAGTTATGTTCTTTGATTTGATGTAATTAGGAGTTTAAAAGGGTGGAAAAGACCCAAAAACCCCTTAAAATGGCTTTTAGTCGCTAAACGGAGGTGCGGGACGGTTTGGGCGACGACCCCTTGCCCCAGGGACGGACCGTCCCTCAAACCATCGCTTTATGGCCAGAAAACGAGCTTACTGCCTCAGTTGCAATGATTTGGGCGACGGTTCATCGCAGGCGTGACAGTTCGTCGGCCTTCCCATCGCACTTTGGCAGTCCGGATAGCTTACTGTAAAACGGATATAACTTTTTACCCCGAAAACGAATTTTGGCAAAATTAGTATCGTTGGAAAGATAATTCAATCATCTAACTGTTGGTGTGTCATAAGCTCAGAAATTCATAGTATAACGAAAGATATTCTCGTTTGAAGTTGACTGTACCAATATCCTTCTCAAGAATTCAATCGGTAAGAGATGTTTTGATTCGCCTAATAGCTAGGACATATTTGAGGCCTTAATACACATCAAACTTTATCATAAAACTACCAAATCACTAAAATTTATTTCTCATGAGTTTGAAGCATGGTTCTACTATCAGTTGGAATTCTCGAGGTATTACAATATCTCCCCCTTGGGAACATTCGTCCTCGAATGAAGTTGGCTAGCAGAGAAAACGGAGGATGCACAGCTGAAATAAATTACAAAAATGATTCTACATTATTCTAATCCTTTGAGTACTTCTGGGAATGCATGAACTTATAATAAGAATAGCTATATAGCTGAATATTTGATTAGAAGAGAACTGAATTAAGGAAGACTACCACCTTCGGCTGGATCTGAGTTCATGGAGAAGAGATGAGAGGTTTATGACATTAAAACTCGGGGTATTACAACACCCCCTCCTTAGGATCATTCATTCCCAAATGATACTAATTTGGTTGAAATACTAGAAAAGACTAAGATGATATACAGGATACTTACGGACTGAACCATGACTTAATATCTAAATCTGAAACTGATGCATGATGCATGTACTGAACTGAATTTCGCAATCTACTTGGATGCGAACAAACTATCTCTTGAAATGGTCATACTCACGAAATTTTAGGTAGTGAGACTAGACTAAATTAGAATATGTAAACTGAATTTCTGGTTGCACGGACTGAATCATGCTGAATGCTCTCCCCCAAATAGGGTATTTCTTCAACACCTTTCTAATGAAATTTCTAAGGCCATTAGGGAGAAAGGGCATGATCTGAACAAGACCTCAGAATAAGGAATTACAACATTGCTCCAAATATAGCATGGAACATAGACCTGTGAATCATAAGACGGGATAGAAGTACTAGGCCTCAAGCAATGCAACTTCTCACTTTAAAGCTTAGCCACACTTCTAAAATACTCTCTCAACTAAACTTTCCCCTTAAACACCATACTCATTGACTCAACCTATAATCCTTACTTGGCCGTTGAGAAATCAGTCTACCAAAGTCTAACTGAACCCAACTCTCTCGTTATGGTCAAGCCTAACTCAAAATCACAAGGTATTACACATAATACCATAACATAACACCAGTCAGAATCATGAATTCACACGCATCTGCATTTTTCACAACTTCTTTATCTCCAGAATAATCCTCATTACCACTCTAACAACTACAATCCACCTAGTACTAGATATTCACTAACACTCAATGCATCCCTCCGCATGTATACAAACATGACATTCAAGCCCATCTTCATAACCCTATATGCACTTCTAAACAAACGCTCATAAAATATCTTTTCCATATCCTACAAACCTCTATCAAGAACAACTTCCATGCACTATTCTTAAGAAGACATACATAAAATTTCAACTACTCACACATAGCATATAAAAGTTTAACTAACCATGACGTGTATCAACGACTTGGCCTCAATCCTACTTCACACTTATAGCCTTAGCTAAAATAAGCATACAATAATCTTCCATTAACAGGAAATGTTTACTCTCTCCCATCCAGACAATTGTTTGTCATCACTGTCTTGACCTAAGGAAAGGTAATAAAAGGTTAGAACATAAGGACCTGAAACATGTAGGGATACTGTGTATAACTTGACACTCAACCGATGCTTGAGGAATAGAATATTTAACATCATGAACTCATCAAAGAGGTCTGATCTGAGGACATGCATGATATAAATCCGAATTTCGCTAATCATTAAAAGTATTGCTTGAGTGCTTGAACTGAGCATACTGTAAAACTTGAGTACATGAGTCATGAGCTGCATGACCTAAATTTGGAGTCCATCACTTATGAAATGTGACTCCAACTGCTGAAAGAACTAGAACTCCTCATTTTGGGAACTAGGAGGGTACATGATTCTCTATCATATGCATGAACATAAACTATGATCATGGAACAGAAGCACAAGGTATGAGTAGGTATTGGGATAATTGGAAATATTGAAATAAGAATGGGTCGGGCGTTATCCTCTCTTAGGGTTTTCTATACTACACAAGCATTTTAACAAAAATCTGGAAGTCTGACTTGGTTACTCTTTCTGTCATCTTCCCCTCAGACTTAAGTTATCACTCTCAGTCTGTGAACCACTATATAAACTTTAATCTAATCCGCAATCACTTTATTCTAGAATCTGGGATAAAATCAATACACATAAAACTAAACTTACCCTGAAGGACTGTATCTTCACGTATAATACTCAATGCTAACACCTCCTTCTAAGATTCAACTCTTAAATTTCTATAGCCCCATAAGCCATCATATAACAACTTAAACACTTGCCAACTTAGATTCTAACACTAAACATGGATATCTCTAAACCTTTGTTGAACTTCCCTCATACTCTGCTAATATCACATCTTTAACTTACCACATCACCAACCTGTAACCCATAAGTTAACTGACAAGAACACCATATACTATACAACCTCATTCATACTTATCAACTCAAGGGTATTACCAATCATACACAAAACGTAATAACCTTAAAAAGACAAAGCAACATTATATTACCTTGAGCATACAGTTGCACATTATACTTGCAACACCATACTTAATAACGAACAACTAAACTCAAACTCTTTCATACATGGTTTAAGCCTACAAGATCACTCCCATATAATTAGCCGCACTAACTAGGGAATTATTACACCCACCTTGGTAACTATCCACTGTTCAAACTTAGTGTCTAGTGCCAAGCATGATTTGACAACTCACCTTACATACAATTCTTCCTCGAAAACTATAAAATATAACATCAAGAACACTATTCCATTAGAACTTCCGAGCAACAATAATCAATCAAAATCATACGGCCTATCTTATCATAATCCATTAACACATCCTCCTTCTAAACCTCATTACTATTTACCCTTTTATACATCTGAATTACTATCATAGCTCTAAAAGACTCAACTAAACACCCTCTTTGCCGCCTCAAGGGAAACCTAAATTAATACCACTAGACCACCAGACGCTTCATTAATATCCTATACTTTTCAGACACAATAAATACTATCAATAACTCTTCCCGTACTTCAAGCAACAACAATTCACCTTACTAATAACTCCGTCTCTACCTTCCACTAAACTAACACACAAGGACATATCATCTTAACACATCTTGATAACATGCATAAGCTTACATCTATACTTCCTACCACTCGTCATTCCCGCATCTTCTTAACCCAACTCGATGCTAAATACTACTCCCATACTTAGGCTCAGAACTTTTAGGAAATTCACCTTAAAACAGCACAAGGGTTTATAAAGAAACTAATTATGCTTATCTTTGCTTTAAATCATAAACTGTATGAATAATATAGATTCCTATCTTAGCTTGGTTCAAAGGATCAACTTTCTTTATCAAAATCTGAAAATAGCTAATCATGGGATGCTTAAATCATGATCATTCTTGAAGTTTCAACATACTAACTAGATCTTAATGACCCATGCTTCAATTTCATATCAAACACCATAAGGCTTATGCTTTATAACACAATTATTCATAATTCAACTTAAAATCTGGAAAAATATGATCATGTGCATAAATATTCGAAAGTAGACATGTAACTCAATATCCAAACCACTTAAAATCTTATCATGCAATTAGCAACATGGGGTATAAACCCTAACTTTAATTTCAAGGAAATCATATCAAAATTCAAAAATTTGTAGCTTAAAGTAAGCTTTTGGGCACAAGAACGAAAGAATTGTTCTTATTCAAACCCCACACACCTTATTTGGCTTGATTCAATGGAACAAGTTGACTTTTGAAGCCTTGAGAATGTTCTTGGAGTCTTTTCTTGAAGGTTCTTGAATGGTGATGTTTTAATTCTTGAATTTTCTTGAAGAAGGATTTGAACCTTGTTCTTGAGGGTTGATCTTAAAAGGAATCTTAATTTTGATGTTATGGATGAATATGAAGTTATGTGCTTTGATTTGATATAACTAGGTGTTAAAAAGGATGAAAAAGACCCAAAAATCCCTTTAAAAATGACTTTTAATTGCTAAACGGAGGTGCGGGACAGTTTGAACGATGACCCGTCGCCCCAAGGACGGACCGTCCCTCAAACCATCGCTTTATGGCCAGAAACGAGCTTACTGCCTCAGTTGCGACGGTTTGGGCGACGGTCCGTCGGCCTTCCCGTCGCACTTTGGCATGGCAGTCCGGATAGCTCAGTGTAAAATGACCATAAAGTTTTACCCCGATAACAAACTTTGGCGAAATTGGTATCGTTGGAAAGATAATTCAATTATCTATCTGTTGGTATGTCATGAGCTCAGAAATTCACAGTATAACGAAAGATATGCTCATTTGAAGTTGACTGTACCAATATCCTTCTCAAGAATTCAATCGGTAAGGGATGTTTTGATTCGCCTAATAGCTAGGACATATTTGAGGCCTTAATGCACATCAAACTTGATCATAAAACTACCAAATCACTAAAATTTATTTTGCATGAGTTTGAAGCATGGTTCTTCTATCTGTTGGAATTCTCGGGGTATTAAAATGTTACTCATAATCCACTAAATAGTGCATTCACCGAATTCCATACATATAAAGTAGACTTGTGTTAACAAAGTAAACTTTACTGATTTAAATATTTGGTTGAGTGAACACAAAAAATACAATCATGTTTGAAAATTTCTTAACACAACCTACTGTCATTCAAATTCACAATTTGTTTATATCAGTTTAAAAGAGCTGAATCACCGATAATTGAAATAGTCTTTTAAGGAATTAACTAACCTCGAAACAAGCAGAGTAATTTTCAACTAATCACAAAATAAAATTAGTCATGAGAAATCAAACGCGTAACCACAACTCGTCAAAATAATATTTTTTTTAAATCCTAAGTTTCTACAACACACAATCCCACTATTACACTACTTGCACGAAGAAGAAGAAATAATGAGGGAATGTAAAAGAGAATGATGTGTTCACCTTTTTTTAGCGGCGAACGGGAATTACGAGCCTGTCACATCGGATTTTCTCCACCAAAAACTCGACTTGGACTTACCAGCGTTGAATCGTTCTTGCGAAAATTTAGACGATTTCAATAAATTTCACCATGAACTTCTTGGTTACGTGAGATTAGAACAATGCTCCTCCAAAATCTCTAATTTTCCCTAAAAAGTCCTCTCATTTCACCCTTATCCCTCACTATCTATTTATAGGGAAAAGAATTAGGGTTTTTCAAATTTTAAATCTGAATTCAAGTTGATTTTTGGGAGAAATTTTGAATTCCATAGTGTGACAAAGAGGAGAGACGTTGGGCATTAGTTACTTACTCAAAATGGTGAATCATAACTGAAAAAGACTAAAGTCGTCTAATTTTTAGCCATAGGTGGTTGTACCAAGAGGATAAATTGGTAAATAGAGGGGAATGACTAGGGGCAAACGTTGTATTGTTGTTGTTTGTTGTAGTCCAATTTTTGACCGTTGCACGTTGTTGACACTATTGTTAAAGCCGAATATTGTTTCATTATTGAAGTTGTTGTACGCGCTGGGGGCTGTTAACGTTGTTTTGTTAAGGTTGTGTTTATCTGAAAAAAGAGGGGTAGATCAGGTAAGCAAAAGGGGAAAAGAGCATGGGCTGGATTGAGTTTTTTTAAATTAGGCCTGGGTCGGCTATGCTATTGGTGAAGTGGGCCGAAGTTGCAGCCGAAGCAAATGGGCCTGGGGTGGCCTGGTGTTGGGGTGATTTGGGTTGCTAGTCAACCCAAATTTTTAAACGTGAAAATGGGGCTGGGGTGTTGGTTGTTATTTAGTTTAAGGGAAGGGGGAGTTTGACCTGTTGCAGTTGACCCAATTTTAAAAACAAAAATGGGAAAGAGGGCTATTTTGGGTTTAGGGGGTTAGATTAATTAGGATGTAGGGCTAATTTATTTAATAAATAGACCTAAAGTATAATTTTAGTCAAGTTTATTTAAATTTAAACATATTGAAAACTCAATTGGTCAATTGCATTGCAATTATGGCCAAATTGATTTCAATTATAATCAAATTCAATAAATCGACTAAAATTAAAATAAAATTCAATACGAGTTATTAATCGATTTAATTTGGAGCTTCTTGGTTTAACAAAATCAAACAAATATCTTTCCAAAATTTATTTTGACAACAAAAAATATATGTAAATCAAGACTTTCTCCATTTAAATCAATTTTCAAGATAATCCTTGATTAAAATTTAATTTTTCGTAAATGGTTATTTAAGTAACAAAATTATGCAATCTCGTAAATACAAAAATATATAATCACTACTTAAAATGACAAAATTATGTACATAAATATTTTAAATATCTTTAATTCGGGTAAAATAAATGTTGTAAGTTTATTTAACACCGAACAAACTCAAAATTAAACTTAATCTTGGAGGGAAAAAATTATGCGTCAACAATCAGTAGAGATCTTGTGAAGGACAAGTACATCCACTATGATTGGGATCGCGAGATATTGTTGTAAAGAACCAAGATTGGAGTAGTTCAGTTTGCAACTTTTGGTCCGCAGACGAGTGGTATTTCTTCCAGTCCTATTGCTGGAAAAGAACACAATTCAGATGTTGAGTTAACTTTAGATTCTCCTATTTTGAAGACCACGTCACTAACTGAAATTTATGAGCAATGCAATTTCGCTCTTGTGGAACCATCTTCTTTTGAAGAAGCAGTAGATCATTGTAATGACCCTTTCCATATTTACACTTATTTTTATCGATTGAGCTTCTCCATAGCTGCCCCAAGTAATTTATGACTCGCTGAGACCGGCGATTCGATCACCGGGAAGTTCGTTTGATTTTAGAACCAATCCTTTGTTTAGAAATCTTCGCTGGTTCCAAATGCCCACCAGGCAAAAACTTCAGCGAAATGACCTCAAATTGAAAATCTGACTTCTCCATCACGTTTGAAACGTCAATTTTAAGCTAGGGAAACCCTTGGTTCAGGTCCTAAGGCTTCTGATCTTATTTTGAACTATTGAGTGCATTTTATTAAAAACGAAACTATAGATGTAGGCCGCACTTTTTACTGAAACGAATCTTGGATGAAAATTTTAATGATTCCAATGAATTTGAAATATGGTTTACACTCAAATTTCACTATTGGATCTTGTTATTTGGGTTTCGAATGAGTTTTGAGGGTCAAAAATAAGTTTTTGACTTTACTGTCACGGGGATACCGCGTCTCTCCGCCGAGGGGTTTATAAATAGACCTCAAAGTCAGCGAATTTGTGGATTTTTCCTTCATTTTTGAGAACCTACCTAAATGGGTATGATAACTCAAAATTGAGTCTTGTGGGTGTCTAAGGAGCTTGGTGAATATTTATTATCATGATTTTCACTCGGATTAAGGTAAGATTTCATCACTTTATTGATGAATTTCTTGATTTTTGACGCCAAACCCCAAATTCACTGGGCCCAAAGATTTCTTGTTTTTCACCCATTTTTTAGGATTTTGATTCCTTGTTCATGTATGAACGTTGGGTTGACTTCGAAAACGCATTTTTCATAAGTGGGATCCACTTAGGGTTGTTTGACGTCGTTTTTAGATCCGAAGTATAATAGTGTAATATGGGTATCATTAAACTCGTACTGATGAATCGATTATGATTTTGATAGTGTAATGATATTTTAGGGATTGTGAAGTGAAGAGTGTATGGTGCATGAATTGAGGTTTTGTGATTTGGCCTTGAGGTAGGCTTTTGTCTACTTTTCTTCATAGATGATGTGTGATATATGTTGAGTGAAAATATGAATGTTAGGCTTGATTATGATTAGGATAAGTTGGCCTTGATTGTTGATGTTTGGAGATTAGATAAGGACTTTGGACCCGTAAAATGGCATGTTTATAACCCTTTTGAATCCTATTGCTTTTCCTTTCTAGTTTAGAATTATTATAGCATGGTTATGATGTAAACCTATGTTTGGGATGTGGTTTTAACATTTGAAGCATGATTAGTACATTTGACCAATTTGGACTAACGAGGTAGTCTTGAAATCGTAATTTGGATAGAGTTGATTTAAGTACCCTTGTTTCTAGTCAATGACTTACTTGATATCTAAAAGATGAACTAGACACCTTAGCCTAATTTGGGGCATAGCGTGCCTAATTATGGAAGTGAAGGATTAGAAGTGGGATCATCCGGCCCATTAAGCCAAGACTTGTGTTAGCCCTTGTAGGCTTAGTTGCGGATAATAGACTTAGTTGAGACTAATGAGCCTTATTTATGAGATTTACTTAGTGAATTAATAAATTGTGATGATTTTCACCGAATTGTTATTAATGGACTATAGAGACGTTAATTTCCCATAAATGTGATATTGGGCATTTTGAGATATTATTTCTTCTTAATTATGATATTTGGCCCATAGAAATGCATTTTCCTCTTAATTATGATATTTGGCCCATAGAGATGCAGGAAATTACATGTCAAAGACCCAAATACGAGTGACTTTAGCTATTTGACTTCAATAGAAATATCTTTAAAGAATAACTTTCCTTACATTTTAAGTATAGTACAAGTATCATTTTGCCTCTTTACACCTCAAATATATTTTTAAACTTTCCATATCAGTTGTCTGTAAAATTTTATTTTTAATTATTTTTACCTTTTTTTTTAATTTTATTATTCTATTTTTTTATTACTTTTACTTTTTAATTTTTTCTTTAATTTTATTTTTATTATTTAATTCATTTGTCTCAACCTTTATTTTTTCTCTTTTTTTCTTTACTCTCAAACATTATCTATTTCTTCATTTTTTTTAATTCATTTCTCTCAACTTTCATTTTTCTTTTATTTTTTGTTTTTATCATTTCTCTTTTTTCCCCCCTCATTTATCTCAAATTTTATTTTTATTTTTTCCTCTTATTTTTATTTCTCATTTTTTTTAATTCTTCGCCTTTTTCATCTTTATTTTTTTCTTGTCTTTTTTTCTCAATCTCTTTTTTATTATTTCTCTATTTTGTTTGATCGTTTTTTTTCTCATAATGTGGTAGTGTCAACTCTTATTCATGGTGCATAACTTGTTTAAAATTCCTTAATTTATAAAACATCTCATAAATCAAGACACAATATCGTAGAGTCAAATTTTGTCCGTGAAGCGTAACTTTTTGTTTAAAAATCCTTGGGCTAAGTCTTGTCTCTAAATCAAGCGTTATAGAATATCTCATAAATCAAAACATAATATGATAGTGTCAACTTACCCATAGGACATAACTTGTTATTTGAAAGTCCTTGGGTTAACTCTTGCCTCTTAGAATTATAGAATATCTCATAAATCAAAACACAATGTGGTAATGTCAACTCTTGCACATGGGGCACAACTTGTTACTTAAAAGTCCTTCGACTACGTCTTACCTCTAAGAAAAGAGTTATAAAACATCTCATAAATTAATACACGATGTAATGGTGTCAACTCTTGTCCGTGAGGCATAACTTATTGTTTGATGCTCCTTAGGCTGAGTCTTTACATCTAAGACAAGATTTATAGAGCATTTCATAAGTAAAAAAACAATGTATTAGTGTTGAATCTTGCCCAATATATATAATTTGTTTGAAAATTCTTTAGATAAGTCGTGCCTCTAAAGCGAGAGCTATAGAATATCTCATAAATAAAAACATAATGTGGTAGTGTCAACTCTTGCCCGTTGGGCATAATTTGTAGTTTGAAAGTTCTAAAGCTAAACTTTGTCTCTAAGACAATAGTTGTAAAACATCTCATAAATGAAAATATAATGTGGTAGAGTCAAATCTTGTCCGTAAAAAATAATTTGTAGTTTGAAAATCCTTGAGCTAAGTCTTGCATTTATGGCAATAGTTGTAGAATATCTCCTAAATGAAAACATAGTGTGGTAGAGTCAAATCTTGCCCATGAGGCATAATTTATTGTTTGAAAGTCTTTGAGCTAAGTCTTACCTCTAAAGCAGTAATTGTAGAACATCTCATAAGTAAAAACATAACGTGGTAGAGTCAACTCTTGCCCGTAGAGCATAATTTATTGTTTGCAAGTCCCTGAGCTAAGTATTGCCTCTAGGATAAGCGTTATAAAATATATCATAAATCAAAATACAATGTGGTAGTGTCAACTCTTGCCCATAAAACATAACTTGTTGTTTGAAAGTCATAAGTCTTACCTCTACAATGTGGTAGTGTCAACTTGCCTCTATAATGTGGTAATGTCAACCCTTGTCCATGCAACGTAGTGTATTGTTTGAAAGTCATAAGTCTTACCTTTATAATGTGATAATATCAACATTTGCTCATGAGATGTAACTTGAATAGAAGAAATCAAAGAAAAGAACAAAAATAATAAAATTACAGAAAAAGAAGAAAATTAAGAAAAATATTAAAAAAATAAAAATCAAAGAAAATGTAAAAGTTGAGAGAGAATGAAAAAAAAAATAATGGTTGATAAAAATAAAATAATAAAAAGAAGGTCGAGAAATTTTTTTTTAAAAAAAAAAAAAGAAAAATCAAAGAAAAATAAAAAAAAGTTTGTTTTTTTCAAAAAGTAGACATTGAGAGGTGTAAGGACAAAAAAGTATGAGAGGAAAAAAGAAAAAAAGTAGGGATTGAAAAAAATCAAAAATAAAAAGAGAAAATAAAAAATAAAAATCAAAGTAAATTTAAAAGAGAAAAAAGTGAAAGTTGAAATATATAAATATGTAGTTGTTAGCCATTATGAGGATCATTTAAGTAATTTAATTCATTGGCAAGGACAATTTCGTCCAAAAAAATATTAGTTAATAGATAAAGACTATTTTAAGAAAACTTTTTTATTTGGAGCTAAAATTTAAAAGTCACCCCAATTTTGGTCTATTCTTGAAATTTACCCATAGAGGTGTATTTTCCTCTAAGGGTGTGTTTGGTATGAAGGAAAACATTTTTCAGTTTTCTTATGTTTGGTTAGGTTATATATTTTGAAAAAATATTTTCCAAACCAACTTATTTTCTCTAAATCTAAGGAAAATGACTTCCTTTCAAAAAGTAAGGAAAACATTTTTCAAAACTCTCTTTCAACCTCACTTTAAAGTTGAAATGTTCACACAATTCTCAAAATCATCTACCCCGCCCCTTGCCCCCAATACCCTATCACCCCTACCCCTCCCCTACCCCTATCCCTACCAAGCACCCCTTCCAAAAACAATATCTACATTTTATTACAAAATTCAACTTTTCTCTTACCCCACACCCCTACCCTCTCCCCACGACCTATAAAAAAAATAAAAAATTATTTTTAAAATTTTTTAATTTTTTTCTTCCCCCTCACTCCCCTACCCTGACCCTTAGCTCCTACTACCCCCACCCCCACCACCACCACCTCCCCCCGCACCAATTTTAAATAAAAAAATTAAAACTTTTTCTTATTCCACCACTACTACCTGTTTTGATACCCACACCCACACCCATCCGCCTACCAACCTTCCCAAAAAAAGATTTAATTTTTTAATTTATTTTTAAAAAAAATTCTAAAATATATTTTTTGAAAAATATTTTTTCATTCACCAACCAAATATTAGAAAATATTTTTCGAAAAATATTTTCCATCCACTAACCAAACATAAGAAAACAAGTAAGAAATCAACTTGTTTTCCAAGAAAATATTTTCTATGGAAAATATTTTCCTTCATACCAAACACACCTAAATTATGGTATTTGGCCCATAGAGATGCATTTTTCTCTTACTTAGTGATATTATGCCTTCTAGATGTGAGATGTCTCATATATGTGAGATGATTATATATGTTTCGGCTTATAAATATGATTATTGATATGAGTTTTGGATACGTATATGGGCCTAAGGCCGTGATTATGATGATGATTGGATATTCGAGAAGTGTTTATCATTATAAAGAATGCAATTACAGTTTATGAGTATGCATATATCTACTTTTATACACATCTCTACGATATGGGATGAAGGAAGATGCAGTATTTTTCTTACGACTTTATTGATTGGATATTGGTGATGACAAGCATAGATTCGGTACATTCATGATTATTATATCGGCAACTTATGTGATTTCAAATGAAATATGATCGTATGGTTGTTCTGCTTAATTAAAGATTAAGCTATGTGGTAGTTAGTTGTCTTTTAGGAGACTATAGCACTTGGTGACTAGGAATCAAATGTATTAATTAATGAATCTTGCTTAGTTGAAATATGATAGTTATCGATGGTTGATGCATGGCTAATGATGATGTCGGGTTTAGCATAGGTGAAGATTAGTGATATTGATGACTAAGTTTATAATGTTTATTAATTGTCAAATGAGGGGTCGTGAATTAATGAGGTTAAATAATAAGAAGTGATGGTAATAAAGAGGTGTCGAGTTAATAATGTAGAAGCGTTGCTACATGCTTGATTAATGAATAGTTAAATAAGAATTAGTTGATAACAATGGTTAGTTAATGAATAATGTTAGTTAATAAAAATGGTTAGGTGATAAGTGGCTATGTGTTGTCTAATAATAGTTAACGGATATATGATGATTAGTTCATAATTTGGAATAATGGGTAAATGGCTATTATGGTTTAGTGATGAACCTTGAAGAGATGTTAGATGTTGGATATTTAATAAATAATGGTCAGTTGCTATCCCTTGAATAAGGATAATGTTTAGACAAATAACTAGAGGTCACATGATGCCGAGTGAACTAGTGGTTTCATTACAAATAGTGTTGATTAGCTAATAACGAGTAGTTAGGAAGTAATGTCTAGATAGATACCTTATGGTGAAACGATTATGTTGATGAGTATATTAGTATATGTTATTCCATAACGGTTGTTATGATGATATTTATACCCGAAAAGGCTGGAGGATACTATTGTGATAATATTGATCCCCGATAAGGTTGGAGGATGCTATTGTGATGATATTGATACTCGACAAGGCCGAAGGACACTATTGTGATGATATTGATACCTGAAAAGGCCGGAGGATGTCATTGTGATGATATTGATACCCAGCAAGGCCGGAGGTTAATTGCAATGATGATGGTCATGATGATGTTAGTTATGATGAGCTGTGATATTGATTATGTACCATGCATTCATTCATGCATGCGCATCGCGTATTACCAATATGCACCCATGTCTATCAATGGGTATGGGACTGTTGTATGGATATAGGTGAAGAATATGCCTTGTGTTGTTGTGTGATGATTGAACATTCTGAGTCTGGGCGATGAGGGTATGCATAGGCTCAACTAGTTATTTGGTTGTCATGAGTAGCCGGTTATTCGCTCTGTTATTGATATTGTTATTATCATTGTTATGATCATTATTATGGTTAGCTTATGACAGATTGGTCATTGATCCAGTATCGAGAATTGAGGTATGTCTTTGGCCTCTTCTATCTTATGATGGTATTTTTGTACACGATTATATCATGATTAGCAAGCAATATGGATTGGAAACCTTGAGTATGATAGTATTGAATCCTGATACTATCATGATGAAGTCTTAGAATAAGGATATGATGATCTAGACTACATTTTGAGATGACCTCATGTTTACGTGTATGTATATATATGTATCTAGCTATATAAAGTTATGGCACTACCGTATATCCCTTTCTTTATTTATTCATATTGTATATCCGTTTCTTGACCTTATATCTTGCTATATATCTTTCTTTCACTCTTTATTTGTATAATGGCCTGGGATATATGGTATAGTATTGACGTCTAACGAATGTGGCTGGAATAGGATAGTTCACCTTGATACTTCCTTAGTCTTGTTTTGTCCTGGGATATATGGTATAGTATTGACGTCTGACGAATGTGGCTGGAATAGGATAGTTCACCTTGATACTTCCTTAGTCTTGTTTTGTTAGTCTTGTTTTGTTAGACTCTTGGACGTGAACATAACAGTTGTCCCTTATTATTCTCATTGACTTATTATAGAAGCTCTAGACTCTTGGGTGTAGTTTCCATTCTGTTTATATGATGTGTATATCTACTTTATCTTTGGAGCTTAGTTAACAATTACCTACGGAGTACCACTCATTTGGTACTCATACTACATTTCTGCAGCCTGCAGATCATAGTATGGGTTATCGTCGTTGATTGTGCATGAAGCCATGGTTCAGAGACTTAAAGTGAACTCCTGACGCTCAGAGTATTACTGATTTCTCTTTTTATATTAGACCAGTCTCTATATTGAATGCAGAGATAAGTTGTATTAGTGTATTCATTTGTACTTCACTTTGAAATCTTCTTACTGTAAAAGCTCTTGTATTGATACCACTAGGTTTGTGGATTTCATTATGTATTTGTACTACCCCATATTTCTCAAGCTCAACTTAGCTCTAAGTCCTTGACTGATCCAATACAAAATTTTTGAAGTACTAAGTATTTTTCAGTTTAGAGTCTGTCATTTCGTAGGAAATTCAACCAGCTTTCCAACGATATAAAATTCGTCCAAGTCTAATATTCGGGTGAAGAGTTAGAGCTATTTTTAGTGTAACAGTGTACCAATTTAGCTGTCAACACGTCGCAGAGCATGACCAAACAACAATTGTCAAAAACCAGTAAACCTCCGCAATCACGACGCGTCATGCCAAGGCTCATATTCACAATCGTCCTTTTCCAGTGTTCCAATGCGATTCCACCGCGCCGCGCCACCAGTCAATTTCTCAATTGTCACTATCCAGTGTGACTCCGCAATCATGGCGCGTCGCGCCGAGGGTGAAATTCCCATTCAGTAAGGCACCGCGATTTCACTGCGTCGCGCCAAGCTTCCAAGTCCCAGTTGTCAATTTCCAGTGGCCCGACGCGGTGGAGCCAAAAATCGAGATTTCTAGCTTTCAGTTCCGAGTTTTAAAATTCCTTTAAGGGTATTTGGGTCTTTTCCCACGACCCTAATCAGCCTAAAACATAAGATTTAACCCATTAGTGATCTAAATAATCATCACTATTCAATTCCTCTTAAAACATTGAAGATCCTTTTCTCAAGAACAAAAACCCTAGCTCTCAAATTCAAGGTCAAACCTTAAAAACTCTCTATCAATCCTCTCAAATTCATTAACTCAGGTATGTTAAATGTTCATTCATGATTCCTTTCACCCATGGTGTCCAAGTATCTGATTTTAATTATAAATTTATAATCTTTTCAAGTTACTTTGTTTTTAAATTAAGTTTTCAACCAGGAATCTCCATGAACTATGATTCTACACCATGTATGACTGAAATTATTGTTGTTATTCAACTCCCCACGTTTTAATGTTATCATTCATTGAGTTAAATCATGATTTAGTGCTATTCATTTTGAATTCATGCTATTACTACAAATTTCATAACATTCTCATGATTTGATTAAGCTGTGAACTACAAGTGTTTGATAAAATGCCTACAAGAATGAGTATTTGATAAATGTTTTTCATGCTAAGTCCTTTAAGCTTAATATTGTGTTACTATTTTTGCTTTTGAGTCTAGGGGGTAGTGAATACCTAAAAACCATAGTTGTTTTACTTAGCCTTGTCTCAGTATCTTCAGAATAACTTCAGCTTATATCATGAGCATTACAATAACAGTCAGTTAAACTCAGACTAATCAATAACTCAGTGTCATTCAGTTGGGAGTAGTATTTAGCAACGAGCGAGTGTAGGGATGGTGACTTCCCCGTCAGCTAGGCAGAGTCGCTAGTAACAATCCCTAAACTCTAGAACTACTTAGCCAGCGTAGGATATGAAAAGTCACCCGTCAATATAGGCTTGACTATCTCGCAGGGGTCACCCATTAGATTAGGCTTGATACCCTTAGTCTTTCGGGACAACAAAGTATACCAGTTTAGTGAATCCACACAGCCATCGTTAGTACCCGTGGCACGGTACTAGCACCCTTCCAACTGGGGTTAAAGGTTGGACCCCAATTAGCTCAGATTGGGGCATGTCGGTTAGATGATACCTCCCACAGTCTCAGTTTAGTTATTCAGTTTCAGTTGTTTGACCATGACATACAGATATTAGTGATTCAGTACCAGATTTCAGTATTTATAAACTATATTCAAAATATGTTATACGCTTGGTCATGTATTTTCAGTATTTACAGCCTTTCATGCATACTCAGTGTTTACAGATTTCACTTATTCCTATGTACCTACAGATTTCATGCGCTCTAGTTAGTGTTTTATGTCTTATATGTATATTTAGACGGTTATTATTCCTGTTCATGAAACCATGCACGTTAGCCTACCTCATTTAGCATACCAGTACATTCAAAGTACTGATCAAATACTCTTTCTTTTTTCGCTATGATATATTATATCATAGGTTTGGACGTCCAGTTCCCAACTCGCTAATAGTCTTCTCAGATCCTCAGCAATAGCAGTGGTGAGTCCTCATATTTCGAGGATAGATTAATTCATTTCATGTTTTCAGTTTAGTAGTTAGTGGAGTTAGTTAGGGCCTATCCCATCAACTCACAATTAGTCAGTTTGAGGCTTTCAGACACTACTATGTTTTTTTTTAGTATTCAGACTTTAGTTAACATGCCAGTTAGTTATTCAGTTTATCAGTAGCTTATCAAATTCAGACAGTTGTTTTCCAATTTTTACGATTTATTTTTAATCTCAAATATTAAAACCTTATGGCATATCAGTTATTCTTCCGCATTTATGATTATGTTATTCAGTGCTCACAGCAGGTACCAGCTCATGGGTTAGCTTGTGGTCCCTCGGGACTGTAAGCATCATGTGACGCCCAGGGTGTACTCTTGGGGTGTTACAGTATTTGACCTCTTATCTTATCTATTCTGCATTTCTTTTATATATAATTGAGTGGTCCATTACTAGTCATTCCGAACTATGGGATGGCTTGTCTACTGGTGGGTTATAGTAGGCGACATCATGGCATGAGAAATTGAGTTGTGACAAATTGGTATCAGAGCCTAGGTTTCATCAATGTGTTAGTATAAGAGCTAAGTTTTAGTAGAGTCCTGCTGATCAGTGCAGAGACGTCTATAACCTACCTTGGAAGGCTACAGTGACATTCTAGGAAATTAACTTCTTGATTCCTTATCGTGTGTCCACATTCGTATGAACCTCGAACACATTCTTTTATTCTATTTTATCCCCGAAGGACGATGCGACATTGTCGATAAATGTGGACGAGAATTCAACATGTGTTTTTAAAGTTTCAGCGTTCATCAGATTAGAGAGTCAGAGTTAATATTAAAGATCTTCAGTGGCGGCCAAAAAAGAATTTAGGCCAGCTTAGGCTCCAGTTGAGCTTGTGACTACTTCAACCTTTGGGGTTCTTGGGAGTTCGAGTCATGTTGTAGATCCTTCTCAGCCATGAATGACATTTTATTCATCAAGTAGTCCTTACACCAGAGGTGGATCTAACAGTGTTCATCAAGTTCTCTACCAGTTTTGAGTATGAGATTGGATCTCTCATGTGGTCCAGGCATCTTCCCATGCCATATTATTTTGAGCCAAACTTTGGTGCATGGATGTGTTAGAGGATTATTATTAGAGGATTATTATTGTCACTTCGTTTGGTGTCGGAGCACTTGATAGTAGCTGAATATTCCTTCCCTCAGGGTGTTGATTATGAGAGGACCATAGAGAGTGTAAGTTTTGGGACTTACAGAAATGGCGGCAAGAGGCATGCCATCAATTTAGTGTTATTGGTATTTTATTTGAAAGCGAGGATTCTTCTGGTGGAGTTCAGCTTCACCTGCAACCCATCAGCTCTAGGCAGACAATATTACATTCTACAAGTAGTTCTTAGAGTAGTCGTAATGATCATGGACAGTGGTCATGAAATAATACAAACTCATACACATTTGACGCTTAAATTACTACATCCATATTCACGTCATGAAACCAAAGGAAACAATGAGCTCAAGAACATGTAGTTGATCACTCTTATAAGGCCTTCTCGTTCTATATTATTCAGATAGTGATTTAAGCCATATTCTCTAATAACCACATACATCACATATCCGCATGTAAGCAACCCGTATGATATAAAACGAAATATATTTCGTATTCAAGTGTCCAAGCGAGAAAAATTCAAAATTTCATGACGCTCAACCAAACGTCTGTAAATATATTAAGCCTTTTTGAAAACCCCTTTTGCGATAGGATAAAGCAGCTAGCATCTTATAAACATGTAAGCCAAACATTTGCACAATTTACATATCTTGAGTTTTCAAAAAAAATTAGAAGAGTGTATGTAGTCCATGGCTACAAGGAAATAACTTTAAAACAACTAGTTGATGAGAATTTGCCGATGAATACATAATCAAACATTATAGGAAAAGAAAAGCGCATTTCTTTTCTTCCAAAAAGAAAACTTCTGGTAACTACACCTCAAGACAGACCAAATTTCCAATTGTTATGGAAAAATGTTCCCGCAAAAATGGACAGCTTTGAGGGCATCTTTAAAATCGTTTCATCTTGAGACGAACAAAATAAGACAACAACATAGGGTACTTAGTTTGCAACAGAACAGACAACTTGTACAGATAAAACGTTCACACAAATGAAAATTTCTTCATGTCTTGGACATTTGATCATGACACTACAAAGCATCTAAACGAAAAGGAGAAACGAGACCAGACAGTTTTCTTAAATTCAATTCGTAAGGAAATAGACAGCAACATCAAATGAGATAGTCATACGCCATATAAAAATACTAAAGAATTGATTGAAGTGTTACTCTAACACGTAGTAAGGAAGATCGAAAGAATGCTACTATAGGTTCTAGATTCAACCAAACTCTCAGAAATGTTCAAGGGGTGCTAAAGGGACGCAGTTTCCCTAGAAAAGTACTGATTACACGGAGGTCAAACCCACTAGACAACTCAACTATGAGGTCTCCAGATAATCATGAAAGTCTAAGAGATAGTGAGACGGGACCAAACTAACAGTCAGATGGATCTGTTGAGGGTGAACTGCAAAGTAGAAATAATCTGAATGCCAGCTCATCCGCTAACTAGACAAAATCATCGACGTTCAACCGCTAACTAGACAAAATCATCGACGTTAAGTTTAGAAAACACATCAAACGAAGTCCAAAAGCCATCAATTGGCTCAAGAGCTACTGATTTGGCCAGGCTAACGAATTTCACAAAAGAATTATCTGTGACAACTGGAAATATACGTGCTCAGCTACAACTAGAAACAACCACACTTCGACGCTCCATCGTTTCTGCCTAGAACTATTTTACAATTAAACCTTTGAACTACACTTATTGGATGGTTTGAACTTTTTCCAATATTGAAACACATAATAGAATATCTTGATGGACAGTGGTCATGAAATAATTCAAACTCACACACATTTGACGCTTAAATTACTACATCCATATTCACGTCATGAAACCAAAGGAAACAATGAACTCAAGAACATGTAGTTGATCACTCCTATAAGGCCTTCTCGTTCTATATTATTCAGATAGTGATTTAAGCCATATTCTTTAATAACCACATACATCACATATCCGCATGTAAGCAGCCCAGACGATATAAAACGAGACAGGAGAAGTGACGAACAAAGCAAGACGGGATGATGCACATATTCCTTCTAGATCTCACTCCACAAAAATAACAAGAAAACACAAAAGGTACATACTGGACAGAAGAATTCTGAGGAACATATCGTCCTATATAGATATCTACAGCTTATCCAGACAGATAAAATTTCCCACAACTTCATTAATGTTTTTCTGCTATTATAGATATAAAAGTATAAATATACATTAAAGAATAGATAAGGCAAGGAAAAAAGTACCTTACAACAAGTTAGTACATCATAGAATGTCTTCAACTATAACATTTTAAAAATATTAGCTACACAAAGGTAAAACATAAATGCAGAACTACAACTACAGAATGTTATGGAAGAATGCCATTGTTGTTGATTTACTTTACAGGAAAACAAACAAACGAAAACAAAGAAACCAAAGAAGGGACAATGAAGTTAGTGACGAGAAAGGGGGCCTCTATTATCAAACTGAGTATCGGTCGAGAGCAGCGTCATTTAACCAATAAATTCCTGTACTCCCAACACATATTGTCATTAAGGAAACAAACAGGAAACTAAGATAAAATTAGGAAAAAACAAATTTTAATAACTACCAGCCCCTTTACATCGTGATCAAATGGGCTTTTTTTACTATAACATACCAACAGCTAGCAAACAAATAGGGGTCCAAATGGTTGAGAATCAAAACAGTGAAGAAACATGAAGCTTTAACTCCGTATTAACCACTTTTGCATTTTTAATCTTATCTAGAGACACAAACTCACATATCATCACTTATTCTTTACCGTAAATCAACAAAGGGATGATTGACAATTCCAACCAAGCAGTCGCATTATTGTATATCATGAACAGAAAGGTACTAATCTCTTATGCGATCATATCTTGAATGAAAAGGAGAAGAGAATCATTTAGCAATCGATGTTCAGATGGATATTTTCCTTACTAGTTTATGGAAAGCTGGCAGCCCATTTGACAACAAAATTAGTCGATAAGTAAATTTAGGCCAAAACCAATCATACTTCATCTCGCAAACTCAAAGAAACTTCGGGCAGCCACATATTTGGCACACTTGACATAAAGGTAGCATAGTAAAGATATAAAAAGTTCACTTCACAAGCCTACCTTCACTTATTTTTATGAGAAAAGGAAAGTATCGGAATAAACCAAGTTCAAAGAGCCACGAACTTGTCAGAAGTTAAGGCCTCTTGGAACGAGAGCAAACTGAAAAGAACAAAATACCAAAGCGCACCTAACGTAACACACATCAAGAAATTAATAGGCAACAACAAACACCAAACTCAAAATTAATTATTATATTAGAGAGTTAGAACTAATAGATCAAGGGAGAAAATTTGGCGGATTTTCCCATCTTGTTTAAGGAAAAAAGATAAGGCTGCATAAATCATGATTCTGCATTATTCTGGATGCCCATTTGTTAAGAGAACAAAATATAGTTAAATCAAGTTACCATTCCTAGAAGATCCTAGTTAATACCCGATTTATTCATACTTGAAATTGCAAAACATAGGACTGACGCTTCCTTTCATCAAATAAACCAATCATACTCAAAACTATGGTCTTAAAAGAGAGAATAATAAAAAAGGAGGAAGAGAAATAGTACTTAGCACACGTAATCGTATGGACTTCCTAACATTCTAATCGAAGGGATATCAACAAACCGAAACTGACCTGATCCAAACGATTGTTACCTAGAAGCTACTCAAACAAACAATGAAAAAAAGAGCTAGAAGATTACTTTAAACTCATAAATAAACTTCAATCAATGCTTCCGCTAAGACTAAAAATACAGAACAAACTTCACATTTTTTTGCCAAATTCAGAATCGAGACTTTATCCTTGCACAAAACAGGAACAAAAACTTATTGTTAATCATTTGAAAATGCTAAATGCGTGCATTATGCAAGTTTGAAACATCGACAACAGCAACCATACAAGCCCATCAACACTTGAAGCTTTTCAATATCATATCAAAAAAATTAAACAAAAACTCTCAAAACAACAACAAATGCACATATTTCAGTCAAGACCAGCCATGTAACGAGTTGCCTAACTTGTTACATCCAACAAAGAATCGAAACAGCAACACAATTTGTTTAACAAATACTGATTTCGATAAAGAACGGTGTAGAAAGGGTGAAGTTTGTACCTTTTTTGGGGGCAGTGAACTAGGGCGTTCTTGTCGGTGATTCGAGCTCATTCTTCAAGTGCATACGATGAAAGCGATGAGAGTAATCAAAGTGTAACCTGAATCTCTTCAATTCGAACTCGAATTCGACTCCAATTAAGAAAATAAAGAGGGACCGAGAACTTGATCTTTTTTCTCCTCTTCCTTAATGAGTGAATAGAGGGTTGTGTTTATAGGAAAAAACTCAGATCCAACTTCTTCCAGAAGCTAAGAATTCAAATTTCAAAACTAAGAAAGAGAGGGAAAAGGAGTAAAAGTTTTCATCATGAAGTGATAGAGAAGACAATTGTAGCTGTTGGCTCTGCAAAAGCCAAGAAATCCACCGATTTGCCGTGATTGAAGATGGAAGCTTGGTATTGAATTTCAACGTGAAGAAGAGGGAATTCAGGGATATGTCGTGTTATATTGTCGATGTTGATGTTGCTGTTGTTGAACTTTTGCCCACTGTTTTGCTGATAAATCCGGTATTTGGAGAATGGGAAATAGTAATGGGCCGGGTCAATTTTGGCCGATTTGGGTTGCTGATGTTCTGGGTCGGGTATCATGTTGGGTTGCTATTATATGTTGAGCAAAAAAAATGGAATTGGGTTGGGTTTTGGGTATTTGAAGTTGGGCCATTTTAATTTTAGGTTAAGCAAGACAAAATAAACTTTTGGGCTGAAATAAATTAAGAAAATTGGCCCAAACGGATAACTGACTTATCTAATTCTCCCCAATCGATTTCATTTGATTAATTTAACGATGCTTATTTGTTCGATTGATTTAACGCGTATATATAAAATTTCAAATATGTAAATATTTTATATTTTTAGCTATAATTTGAAATCAACTAAATAAAATAGAGTAAATTTGTAAAAAAAATAAGATACTATAGCAAGGATTATGTTAATACGCTACCCCATATATATATATATATAAAAAAAAAATTTAGAATAAGTAAGAAAATTAGAATTTTAAATATATTTATTTATTATTTTTTAGTGAATTTATAAGTTGCAAAAATAAGGAAAAATATCATTTTTTGAAATATTAATGTAAAATAAATAAATAAATAAACAAGGAAAATGTATTGAAAAAATATCCAAGAATCATAAGCATCGAGAAATTAATTTTTATGAAAAGGAGAGCCAAAATTGAGTGTCGACAACATAACCATTCCTAATAATCTTAACACAGAATTAAAGTCCCTAAATACGTTGTAACACTATCAAATCCCTATTTCATCTTTCAAAAACACAAGAGGAGAAAAATCAACTTAGGGTTTGGATATTCAAGTTTAAAGGGTCAATTTCTTCGCGATTTCTTCGACATTAAGGTACGTGGGGCTATCCTAAACTCCTTGGACATAAGTTTTATGGTATTTATCAGGTTTAAAGATATATAATCATGTTTGCAAAGAGGGTTTTTGACATGGTTTTGAATAACATGTATTATGAACTTGTTTGATGAAAGTAAACGTTTGTTTTGAAATCCCCTTTTATAGAATTGAACTATAATCATGTATACATATACATTTTTAGTTTTGCAAAGATTGATTGAGAGCATGAATAATGAAACCCCTTTCTTGTTATGATACCTCTTGATTATACATATTATTGGTTGTTCAATTGCATGTTTTTGAAGCATGATATAAATGTTTTACTAGTGTTATGGACTTAATATTGATTATAAATTGAAGAGAGGGTGTTTTCTTATTTATAAATGTTCAATGTGATAATTGAAAGAAGTGCAATGATTGTTATAAAGAAATTGACCATCATGTGTTAAAGTATTGAAAAGAGAGAAGCTTTGCAAAGGTTTTCACATGTTTTAAAATAAGAACTCTCTTGTATTTTTTAAATATTTTGGTGGTCAAGTGATTTGATCGGATTGAAAATCCAAAGTACATCACTATAAGACCCCACAAAATTTCTAGCTTAATTCGGTCCTTTAAGCTTGTTAAGGGGTCCCAAACTTAGAAAATTCTAGCTAAGTTTCCAGACTTAGTTTATTTTAGCCTTCAAAAGTTGGCAATCTAATTTCGCGACCTTAAAGTCCTTTAAATGCCTATATCTTAATTAATTCATGATCAAGAAGGTCAATAGATATTCTCGAACAAGTTTTAGATTTTTCAAACCTCGTTTAGACCATGTTCGATTGACCAAAATAGTGAGTTGACGCGATGTAGGCGCGTCATGTCGTCCATTGCGGCGACAGGTGAAGTTTTCCTCAGCTCAAGGCAATTTCCAATGAACCGATGCAATGTCGGCGCATCGCGTCGGTTATCGTGTTGGTACCTTCGATGCGCCGTATTATCTGTAACGTCGCAGGGCACGTTTTCTATCTTTTAAAGCCATGTCCTTAAGGGTAATTAGCTCTTTTTCCCCGACCTTCAGCCTTCATAACATGAAATTTAGCCCTCTTTTTGCTAATTATATTCATTATTTCACAATTGCTCAAGAACAAGAAAAATCCTAGGTGATTAATTTCAAATTAAAAACTCAAAATTTCTTCCATTAATCTTCAAGAAATTATCAACCAAAGCATGTAAAGTGTTCATCCAAGGGTCCCTTCTACCCTTGTAGTTCAAGAATCTTCTTTCAAAAATTGAATTATAATTTTCATGTTGTAGGGTGAATTAAATCCATGTTGATGTGTTGTATGATTTACAAGTTAAAATCTTTAATATGTTTAATGAAATTATGTTAGCATGTGGGTTGAAATCTATGAATTTCGTTGATTAATGTAATCATGTTGTATTGATTTAATGTTCATGCCTAAGCCTAAAGTTATTCATGCCTAACCCTAAAGTTATGCATCCTATGTGTTTGTCAAAATGCCTAAATGAGCAAAATTGTGCATTATGACTCAATTGTGACCTAAATGGTGAATCCATGCTATACTCTCATGTTTAGAATGACTCCCTTGCTAAAGATATGCCTTGTAGTTGGTTGATGGGATGCTCATGAGATTAGAATTGTGAAATTATGATATATTAGAATGCATTCCTATTCATGTACAAGATTATGATTATTAAGTGCTTCATGAAATCCCTCAATGATTGTATTATAAATTGTTGACTATGGTCATGTATTCTAGAAGTGCCATGTCCTATTAATATTTATGCTATTGAGTCCCAGGGGTATTTAATACCCAAAAAATTTAGTTATGTGCCTAGAGCTAGTGTCAATTACAGAGCAATCTCAGTCTTATCACGATCAGTAACACTCTCAGTCAGTTTTAGAACTCAGTCAGTTACAAAACTCAGGAAAACTTAGTAATCTCAATGAACTCAGTCCAGTATACTTAGTTCAGTATCTCTTTAGTTGAGAGTAGGATTCAGCACCGAGTGAACCCAAGGATGAGGGCTCACCTGCCAGCAGAGGGTGTGATCCTTAAAAGCAGCCTTTGCATTCCAAAACTACGTAGCCAACGTAGGTTGAGACATCAAAACCTACTAGTTGAGGGTTAATGAGGTGGATTAACCTATCAGTTGAAGGTCCCACCATTCTCATTTGAGAACCTGCCAGATGAAGGTACCTCTTCAGTGTCTTTACCCGTGGCACGGTAGTGACACTCTTCCAACTGGTATTACAGGTTAGACCCCAAATCTATATAGATAAGGGGCATGTCGGTTAGATGATTACCTCTCACAGTCTCAATATCAATCTTCAGCAAAGAACTCAGATAGTTCTACAGATTTAAGGATTGTCAGTTACAGTCACTCAACTCAGTACAAAACTTAGCTAGTTCCATCAAAATCAGGACTGTCAGACACAGTCCCTTAGTTATTATTTGTATCAGTTATATTAATCCATGTTATTAGTAAACTCAGTATTCAGAATCCTTATGACTTCAGTTACAGTTATGTATTCATGCATGTATTTTCACGCAGTTTTGTTCATGTTATCCAGTTAGTTATAGTTCATGCATATGAACTCTTACATTCAGTCTTACCTCACTTTGTGTACTACTACATTCTCACGTACTGACGTATACTTTTCTTTGTGCTATGGTGTTTTATATCATAGGTTCAGACGTACAGGCCCCAGAGCATTCTTAGCGGTTCAGACATTCAGCCAACAGCAGTAGAATAGCAGTGAGTCCTCATCATTCGAGGATATTTTTTTATTTTATTTTCTCATTATATTTAGCATTTCAGTAGATGGAGTTAGTTGGGGGATTATCCGATTAACTTCTTATTCAAATAGTTCAGTTTAGAGGCTTTTCAGACTAGATGTTCAGACAATATTCAATATTTTAGATTCTGATGTTTTATCAGACTTCATCATGCTCTTTTCATCAGTATTATAGTTTTGAACCTTATGGCATTTTAGCATATTATTCTGTATTATACAGTATTATTACTCAGTTATTGCAGCAGGTACCAGTCATGGGTTAGCTTGTGGTCCTTCGGGATTATGAGTACTGTGTAGCGTCCGAGGTACCAGACTCGGGGTGTTACAAACTTGGTATCAGAGTTAGGTCAACAGTATCCTAAGAAGTCTGAAAGCCGCATCTAGTAGAGTCTAGTACATGGGTATGTAGCGCACCACACTTATGGACAGGAGGCTATGGGATATTTTAGGAACAGTTTTCCTTCTTTCAGTATTCATGTCGTGCGAGTGAGCATGACCTCAAGTTAAACTCTCAATCTAATCCATTTCTCTCTTTTGTTTACAGAATATGTCTCCTAAGAAAGGAAACAAAAGAAGAACTGGAAATCAGTCAGCACCTCAACCCGTTCAGGAAGATCCCCTGTACGAACACGTCTATCATGTAGAATTCAGATCTACATTTACTACTCTAGCCAATTTAGTTTCTACCCAGAATGAATGCTCAACTATCATTTTGACCAACCTAGTGGTCAATTCTGCTGCAGCCAGGATTCGGGACTTCATCCGAATGAATCCTCCTTCTTTTACCAGGTTTAAGTCAGATGAGGACCCTCAGGAGTATTTGGACCAAGTGCAGAAGATTATAGATATTATGGGAGTGACAGCTAGTGAGAGTGTTGAGCTAGATGTATATCAGTTGTAGGATGTGGCTCACACTTAGTTCAAATAGTGGAAGGCAGAGAGGGCCGCAGATATAGGGTCTATTGAATGAGAGGAGTTTGCTACTACTTTTCTAGATAGATTATTTTCCCTAGAGCTGAGAGAAGCTAAGGTGTTAGAGTTTATCAACCTCGGGCAGGGCAACATGACAGTGAAAGTGTATCCTCTCAAGTTTACTCAATCAGCTAGATATGCTCCTCATGTGATTGCCGATAGCAGATCTCGAATGAGTAAGTTTGTGTCTGGAGAAAATGATTGTATGGTCAAAGAGTGCAGGACCGCGATGTTGATTAGTGAGATGGATTTGTCTAGGCTCATGATCTATGCTCAGCAGATAGAGGAGCAAAAAAATAATTAGAGAAAAAAGCAAAATAAGAGAGCTAGAATAGGTAGCTTCAATTTCAATCAGCCTAAGTCAAAGGGTGGGAATAGTTCTCAATTTTGTCCTAAATCTTCAGTTCCAAATCCATCCTCAGCTAGTACTCCAGTATCGAAGTTCAGAGATGGCAATAGAGATAGGGCGCCAGGCTCTAAGTCTTAGGGTAGTAGCAGCAGTGCTTGAACCAATCCTTTTTGTCAGACTTGTGGCATGAACCATCAAGGTAATTTTAATTATGAACAGTGAATGTGATGACGTGTGAACCTATAATTGTTCATGGGTTTCACTAATTTTAATTATCAAGTTGATGTTTTTGGTCACTTCTCAATTTAGAATGGATGAACTTGGTTTTGGAGGGAAAGCGTAAATTTTAGAACCTTTTTCAATTTCAATCTTCAAAAAGGTATGACTTTGACTTGTACTATTCCCACAAAACAAGGCCCTTGAAATAAAATAAGTGGTTGAAAAGTTGTGGTCAAGTCAAAAGTGATGTGATCAAGTCTTTCACCAACAAATCTTGTAACTTTATATTACACCTTTTTGGATTTGTCTTTACACCTTATGTCTTTCAAGATATGAGAGAGGTAAAGAACAACAGGATCACAACAACAATTTTTACGAACAATAACAATATCAACAATATTCTACTCTAAGTCTACAACAACATCATGGCCAAGAACAACAACATTAAGATTCGGCCAGCTTCAAGTTCATATCAACAATGTCATCATTTTAAGCTCAAACTTTTGATCTAGACACTTTTAGTATTGGTGAGAAAGAAACCAACACTTGAAACACTCTAAATAAGTAAAATACTACTAGATCTAGTCACAAACTCTTGGCCAAAACAACAATAGCAAGGTCTACACCTCTCGTCCAAGAACACAAACACAAGAACACTTATTTTTCCTTTTTTTTTTATAATAAGCAAGCTCAAGATTTGATCTTGTAGGAACAAGATCAAGCCATGCTCTGATACCAAATGATACAATAAAGACAACGGAAGGCACAAAACATACGCCAAAAATTGTCCACAAGTTCAAGAACCGAGGACTCTCTTGGTGACCACTCTTGGATTCGATAAATACACTAAGAAACGAGATAACAAAGGTGTGTTTTCACACTAAACCATCCAACAAGTCAAACTAATTTAACAATATAAGATGATGAACAAGATAACAACAACGATGTGAAACAACAACAACCAAACGACTTAGAATTGCAAGACACAAATGGTTATAAGATTACAATGAACAAAAGGATTGATAGTTAGACAAGTGAAGGTATAATCTTAAGAACCCAAGAATTTGGTGGACTCTTGGACCCTTAACACTACACATAACAAACACCTAACTCCTGCGTTGACACAAATGGGATTTTACCTCCTCTAAACACCAATGTATCAAGCCAATGTTGCAACACAAGTGATATCCACACTTGTTGCCCTCATTTCGGTTTGGTGGCTATTCCAAGCCCTACAACTAAAGAGAGAACTTACAATGTGCCAAAATATCATCATTAAACAACTAGAGAAATAATCCCTAAGATGTTGTACTTATAATACTTTACAAAAGAAGACAAAATGACTACACTACCCTTAATGAAAGGGTAGCCATGAAGTGCATTTTAGGCAAAGTGAAGTGACCAAAATTCCCTCAATGAAGATGACCCAAAACCGTGAGCCATTAAGTGTCCAAAACCGTGAAGCCTCAAGCCTTCGATGTCTAAGCTGTTTTTCACTCACTGCCTTGATGAATAGTATGCTCCATGGTAGGCTCAAAACGGGTCTTCCTTGCATATTCTCGTGCCCTTGGGGTGACCACGTCTTGAGCCTTTAGGTGATATCCTCCAATTATTTCTTCAAAAATTAGGGTGGCCATTTGACTTGTATCACTGCCTCTACTACAAATCAAGGAATTTTGTTGAGAAAAATCTTGTTTGAATTGGATCTATTGCCAAAAGAACCAACAATGATCTATGTGGACAATAAATCAACCATTTCTATGGCTGAAAATCTAGTGCAACATGGAAGGACGAAGCATATCAATATCAGATTTCATGCTTTGCGAGATGAAAAGAAGAATGACGAAGTTAAGCTGGTGCACTGCAAAAGTGAAGAACAACAAGACGATATTCTAACCAAGGCTCTTCCCACCAATAAGTTTGAGTTTCAAAGGACGTTGCCGGGAGTTTCAGTGAAAATCTTTAAGGAGGAGTGTTAGGAAATTAAGATTTCTCTAGAAACTTCTAGTTAGTAGATATTTTTTGTAGTAGAAAGTCTTTTATTTAAAATAAGTGGTGGTTAGTAGGACACATATGTACTTTGTATTGTGTAAGATATTTTTGCTTATTTTGTGGTTTGTAATCCTCACATACAATTTCTCTCTCTATCTATCTCTCTCTATATGTAATGAATTATCTAGAAAGAAGAAGAGTACTAAATCATCTCCTTCTTCCCGGTTGTTTTGTAGCAAATTTCAGCTGCATTTTATTCACTGTTTCAGCTTGTTATTTTCCGATTCTTCTTGCCTTTCTAATGACATAGGCTCTTAATTGCTATTCAGAATCTTCGTAAATTTCACCATCATCAGAAAGGTTATCGAAAGCTCTAACATCAAGCTGGTAACGGAGAATTCCTCCAATGCCATCAAGACCACGGCTAAACTGAGATCCTTCTTGTGATTTGGTTGTAATAAACTCCAGATTACAACCAAATATGCGGTACTCATTCACAAAACCGGTCATGTAGTCGTAGTTATCCTGAATCTCTAATTCAATATTTGTATTAGGATCAGGGAAGAGAGTTCGGACAGTGTCTTGCTCCTTATTCAAGTGCCTGATGATTGTTTCTCCGAAAGTACCATTTTAAGCAGATACCTATTAATGTTCACACTTGTCCACACAATAAAGGTCTCAATAACATTCATTTCCACAACTTTCAAGGTATCATAAACCCCCAAAACATACTTCCCGGCCGGTGTCCTGGAGGATCTCCTCAAAATACTTTACGATACCCTGCACGTCTAAGAATGGAAGAATTAAAAGACAAACGTTTATGGTTTGATAGAATCGTGGAATGACATGCACCATGAGGTTTTTGGTTTGTTAGAGCTGTGGAACGACACCCTATTTTTTCAACATCTTCTGCGTATTTTCACTGTTAATCACTAAATTATCTGCAATGACAAGTTTGTTATCATATTTCCATTATTAAACACAAAAACATTCAGTACGCATAAACTTTCAAGTTGTAGTAAAAAAGTCATTGAGGCCGCTAAATACCATAAATAGTAATCACAACATACACCATTTGGGACTCTCAATAATATCCAAAATCTCTAAATCAAGAAAACAAAAAAGAATACTATACAATAGATTCGTATTCACCTATCTAAGATTGACAACCAAAAACAATAAGGAAAAAGAAAAATATAGTACCTCAAATGTAAAGGATCCATTAGAAGTTTCAAGAGTGATTCTTGTAAAAGTCATCATTCTTTATTTTATTACATTAAATTTATTTAACTTTATCGTCTTTATCTTTCACGAAAGTAACTTTAACAAAATTTAATTAAAACTCTATCTCAAATGTGAGAAGAAACAAAAAAAAAAAAAAAGATCTCTTATATTTAAATGTAGATTTAAAATGACACCCAAATATACTTTTGAACAATTTTAGTACTTTAAGGTTGCTAAATGTGAGTAAATTTGACCTTTATGAAATGCTTAACAAACTTTGCATGCTAAATTTTACGGTACTATGAAAAAAGAATTTAATGTTGACTCATATTAGAGGTATATTCTTTGTAATTTTCATTTTTTGGGGATGTATTACAAAATTTGGTGTAACTTGTTAGGTGTAATTTATCTATTTTTAGAATATTAATTTCACATACCTCCTCACAAGTTTCGCTCGTGTTATATATGATACCACACTTAGTTTGATTGTTTTGATTTCTTTATACAGTTAATTTATCGTATTTACCACTAATGCCAAGATGTATTTAAACTTGTTTTCACCGATTAATACTATTTTATTTGATTAATTTTCTGAACATGTTTTATTAGTTTTTGTCATTTTAGTTATTCATTCATTAGGATTGTTAAATAAAAATAAAATAAAAAGTAGATGTTTAAGTTGCTCTCTTTATTGTTGTTAGACACAAATTTTAAGATTACTTGAAATCAATTTTCATGAAATAGTTGAAATATTAAGAAGTAAAATACTATGTATAAATTTTTATATTTTTTTTTATCATATCGCCATTTTCAACTTTCAACAAATCTCTCAACTCCATCCTTGACCCTTTAAATTTTATAAACATAAATTAAAGTTGTGTCAAATATATTAAAATACCTTTAATTTTATGTTCTTAAATATGCCACTAAAAAATTGAAATTAAAATAATATTACCAAAACAAATAAGAATTATTTTTTTTGAAATACAAAAAAAAGTAGATCACTCTTTTTGAAAAGGACGAAACAATTAATAATGTTAGTAATGGTGAAAGGGTGCATTAGGCAAAAAGCACCAAGCCTTTTTTTATTTTTTAAAATTATTATTGTTATTTATTTGTGGAAAGGGTACATTAAGCAAAAAGCACCAATTTTTTTTAAAATAATAATAATAATAATAATTATTATTATTATTATTATGTTATAAAACAAGAAAAAATAAAAAAGAAGAGTAGAGAGAATAGAGAGAGTAATTCTTATTACTTCTCTTGAGGATGAGAGATCATAAGATTGTCAATACAATGAACAAAACCCCTCTATTTATAGGGAAAATTTACTCCTAGTCTGAGTAAAAAACAGATGCTTCAAATCCTAATAGATATCAAAGTAGATCTTGATAGATCTTGATAGACATTCAATATAATGTAAATACATTTATAGCAGTCCCCCTTGAATGCCTAATTAGTAGATAATGTGCCTCGTTAAAACCTTACTATAAAAAACCCAGTACGAAAAAAATTTAGTGAAGGAAAAAGAGTACACATCTCTAATAATACGCATTTCGGATGCCTCATTAAAAACCTTACAAGGAAAACCCAGTGGGACAAAACCTCGTAAGGAAAAAAGAGTACAACGCGTATTAACTCCCCCTAATAAGAACATCCTTGACCTTTGCATCTCGATCTTGTGCAACATCTTCTTGAAAGTTGCAATTGGAGAAGATTTGGTGAATAAATCAGTCACATTGTTAGTTGAACGAATCTGTTGCATGTTAATATCATCATTTTTTTATAGCTCATGTATGTAGAAAAGCTTTGGCAAAATGTGTTTCGTTCTATCTCCATTTATGAATCCTCCATTAAGATGTGCTATGTATGCTGAATTATCTCAGTATAAAATTATGGGTAGATTGTCATATTTCATACCATATTTTTCTCGAATGAGATGTATCATGGACCTTAATCATACACATTCTCGGCTTGCTTCATAAATAGCTATTAGCTCAGCATGATTTAATGAAGTGGTTATGATAGACTACTTTGTATATCTCCAAGATATGATAGTACCACCACATATGAACACCTAGCCTATTTGAGACCGAGCTTTATGCGGGTTAGGTAAGTACCTAACATCAGCATGACCAATAAGATCAGGACTACAATCTTTAGAATAAAACAAGTTCATGTGTTTTATCCCATTTTGATATCTCATAGTAGGAGCAGAAATATACTTTGCTAACAAATTGACTGAAAAGGCTATAGGCCTTGTAGTATTTGCAAGGTACATGAGTGCATCAATTGCACTAAGATATGGTACTTCATAACCAATCCAATTCGATATATTTCAAATTTCAGCAAATAATCTATTGCTTTGAAAACTCTCCGAGATTTCCAATGATGTTCAAACAATAAGCTTATACAATATAAGGATTATAAATAAGTTTCCCAGAAACTTTTATATGCTTTAAGCATTTTGAATCCTTAAAAGTTTTTCACATAAGTTTTGTCAAGTGACAATATTCAACATTTCATGAGTGACATCTTCAAATATCTGGACTGCAAATTAAATAAGTTTAATACTTACCAAGATGCATCCTTTCATGTTACTTGATAAATGTTTCTACGTCAGTATGCTTAAATTAACGTAGAATTAAGATCCTTGTAATATTTCACAACATTGCGCCAATATTGTGTCAAAGATATTAATGATATATTATTTAGTATCGATTCACAATGCGACGTAATATTTTGAGATCTCATCACTTCATTATTTTCAGGTACATGAACCTCTCATAAGGTTTCATGAAGTGTTATGTCGTAGGCTCTTTAAGAGCTCATTGCCTTTTTATTATGATTATTTGCTCCTTATTTTTCAAGGACCATTTCATTTGGAACCGATTAGTCTACCATGCTTCACGCATGCATAGACTTTGTCCTTTAGGAACACTAAATAAGAGCACTTGCGCTTAGTATGAGATGCTTTCGGCATTTGACTTAAATTATCTTTTGGATGAGGATCTGGTGATAATTCCTAACATATTTCATAGCTCTTATAATCTCCTCCTTATATTAGGAAAACTAACATACATCCTCTACTTCTTTTAGGAATCCATCTTTGTGCATTATGGTATATTCATTAATCGAATACGGCACATCAAAACTATTAGATGGAATAGTTGGTTCCCGATCTTGAACCAATTGAGAGAGAAGAAATAATCATAATTTATTGGTCTAATGCATACAAGTGCTATTGTATGCAACATATCATATGAAACTTTGCTCTCATTAGTAATGATTCAGTTATTTATGAAAGGCATTCAATGCTAAACCATCATCATCAAGATGAATTATCTCGATTACACAATTTAAAAATTATGCTCAATTTATATTGAACAAGTAACTTTATGAATGTCAAGCGTAGGTTGACCATGAATGTACATGTGATCATGTTATTGATGCATCTTTTCAACATTTCACATGATAGGTGAACGAGCCCTTATTCACCTTTTATTCTTTTTAGATTTTAAGGGATCCAATCCCAAAATTAGTTGGTCCAATCAACTTATCATGAGAACAAACAACATTAAAGTTCATGAAGAATTTTTTAATTCTTCAATATATGTTCAATACTCAGTATGCACATCTTCGGGATATCACAATCGTTCATGTCAACTTATGAACTTTTAATCTAGTAAACTTCAAGTTTACCATGATATGTGATCTTGCTTTAGTAAATTTCAGATTTACTATTATATGAATAAATTTCAGATTTACTACTTTAGAAGTAGATTTCAAAATAACTCATCTCAGCTATTCTGCCTCTTTCGGAGGTGAGTTGTCATACTATTACAATCAAGTACACGTTTATATAATAAGCTTCACTAAATATTATCACATTCACCTCAGGGAATGGATCTGTGCTTATACTAATCAAAATTCTCATTCTTCAAGAATGGAATATAATCGTGTCTTAAGCCTATCAAATTATGATAGCTTATATATCTTATAACCTCTTTTATCATATTGCTACTTCAGGAGCTCATCATATTGCTACTTCAGGAGCAAGTTGAGGTATACTTATGAAGTAGAGAATTTTTCTCTAGCACATCTTATAATCAAAATAAGCGTGTGAAAATATTATCACTTTTGATGATTATTATCATATTATCTCTCCATGCTTATATTCGTGCATTCAATCACTTGTCTTCTTTCAACAATGAAGCAAGTTGTCAACTTTCAGATTTATGCTACCATATTCACTTTATGGAATAGAGCATATTAATGGGATACGTTTCATGACCTTTTATTAAACACTCATTATTTTGCCTTAGCCATCATAATATCATCAATATGGTGTATTGAGATTCAAACTCAACATCTTATCCATATAAAGGCGTCTTAGGTATAAATCGATGGGACTTGAACCCAAATATTATCATCCTTTTTGATAATATTGTTCTTAAGGAATGAATTTAAAACATAAATGGTTCTAAACCAATTATTTTTCCTCAAATCCAACAATAATTATATCATTAATAGAAAAATACAAATAACATAAGGACTTACTAACCTTGACCTTTAGATTTATAATCTCACCTTATTTGGCAGAGTCTCGTACTGATAACACATTATAAAACAAGAAAGAATAAAAAAGAAGAGTAGAGAGAATAGAGAGAGTAATTCTTATTACTTTTCTTGAGGATGAGAGATCATAAGATTGTCAATATAATGAACAAAACCCCTCTATTTATAGGAGAAATTGACTCTAGTCTGAGTAAAAAACTGATGCTTCAAATTCTAATAGTTATCAAAGTAGATCTTGATAGACATTTACTATAATGTAAATACATTTATAACATATTATTATTATCATCATCATCATCATCATCATCATCATCATCATCATCATCATCATCATCATCATCATCATCATCATCATCATCATCATCATCATCATCATCATCATCATCATCATCATCATCATCATCATCATCATCATCATCATCATCATTATTATTATTATTATTTCTTTTTTTTGTGGCAAACACCTAATAGTTCTCTCTCCTTTAGGCCTTTGGGAAAAAAATAAAAGACAAACAATTACTCAGCTAAACTTAATTAGTCAAGGATGCTACTTCTCTTTTAGTACTATTTATCATGGCTAATTGATTTTAAGTATTTAGCAATGCATTTGGTCACAAATATATGGCGATTTCATGTTATTTTGTCGATCCAATACGTCTAGATAAGTATAATCCGACGAACAAAATAAAATACTATTAGCATGTCAAAATTAAAAAATGTTAAAAATATCAAAAAAATAATTTGATAGGTTACAAATATATCATTTAATATAACATACAGGTAAACCACCATTGAACTTCGCAAACTCGTTCAAATAGAACTTGTCAAAATCAAAAGAAAAGCCTCATTTTTACCTGTAGGCAACATACATAATCGACAAATAAATACAAAAAAGAACAACAAAATGTAACACTCTGTATTTTCAACTAGAGTTTTAACCATCTTTCCTACGTATATAGATCCGAACTCAATAATTATTGCTTAAAAATAGAAATAAGTGTGAATAATGATGTTTTAGTGTGAGAACATCATTGGAAATAAGTATAGGTTATAAAAGTTTCCTACAAAGTCAAGTTGAGCATTTTCTTACTGGTTGAGTTTTAGTCGATGATTTTTCTTAGGTCAACTTTCAGAGACCATTACTCCTAAAATATAAGGAGTTATGTGGTCCATAATACATTAAATTAAAGTCCTTCGAGTCTTCTTTTCCAACGGCACCAATTGTTCGTTAATATGAGTCCGAAGTCAAAAGTTATGAGTGTTTGAATGAGGCACTATCTAGGGTCCGTATTGGCCCTGTGCCGCAAAGCAATCGCCAAAGCACACTGCCGTAACTTTCCTTTGGCCATGCATCGCAAAGCCTTTCGGGAGCATTAAAAGTGTTCCATTTTGAGTTACTTTAAGGGCAACAAGGTCTTTTATCATCCCATAACTGTTCCTAAGCACATATGGACGAAATTAGGGTCTTAAAACACATTGTATCACTTCTCAAATCACTAAATCATCTTCCCTTAAGCAAGAAAGGAGAAACTACCTATGGTTTGAGGAACTCAAGCATCGGGGATTTAATTTCTCTACGTTCTCTTTAATTTTTCTTCGTCAAAAGGTATGTGGGACTATCCTAAATCTCATGAGTGTAAGTTTAATATTTTTAATAAGTTTTAAAGATATATAATTATGTATATGTAATGGGTTTTGGAAATTATTTTAAAAACATGAGTCATGAACCCAATTTGATGAAAGTATATATTGTCATGGCGTTTTTCATAAGCTTGATTTATAATCATGTGCATACATTATATGAGTATTGAAAAGTGATTTATGAGCATGATTTGTGAAATTTCCTTTCCCATGATGAAATTCATTGTCTTAACATGCTACGAATTGTGAAATAGGTTTGAGAGCATGAATTATAACTCCTCTTTTTAAATCATGAGATTTATGTGTGTCTAATGTTGGGGATGTTTTATGATTGATGATAATTATTGAGTTTTAAATACCTCTTGATTATTATACATGGTTGTTTCAGGTGTTTTTTAAAGAGGTGATTTCTATTCTAAATGCTATGGTTTCATAATGAAGAAATTGCATGTGATTAATGAAAGAATTGATCACCATGTGTTATAGTCTTGAAAAGAGAGTGTGTTTGCATAAGTTTCATATGCTTTTGAAAATAAGAACTCTCACCTGATGTTTAAATTCTTTGGGTGGTCATTAATATGCTTTTAAGCAAGAAGGGCTATGGAAATGATGTGGTATGATATAAATGACTTGTAAGTCTGGGTATGATGATACCCTGTTGTGATATGCCCTTAATAGAATATGAAAATAATTGCTTATAAGAATGAAGTATGGTTTTAAAGGATTAAAATTGGGCTTAAAGAAAGTTATATGGTTACCCGAAGAAGGTATTTGAGCAAAAAGGGTTATTTCCTGAAAGTGTATTTTTCCGACATGGGATTTATGATATGTTCTCCTACATGGGAGGATAATTGGGACACCTAACATGGGGGATTACTTACATGGGGGTATACCAGCTTATGAAACTCCAATCCTTGCGGCAAACTTGGATTGGGGGCTTGGCGGCCGAGTTAAGGACGGACCTATATAAACCATTGATATTCAGAATTGTATGGTGTACCATCTAACTCAAAAGTAAAGCAAAGAGTTGAGTTCATGATTTACAAGAATGTTTTGAAGATCTTGAATTATGCCCATGTATTTTTATATATACCTTATGCTAAACTATTGTCAAAATGCTCTCAATTATATTATATGAAGTATATGTTATTTTTGGATAGTTCTACATACCAATACATTCCAAGTATTGACCGTCCTATGTGGAGGCTACGTTGTCTCATAATATCAGTTCTGAGGCTATTTCTGTGGTCCAGCTCAGCAGTAGATTACTTCCTGAACTCCAGAGTTGGTGAGCCTCCCTTGCTTCGGAAGGCATGCTATCCTTATGTAGTTTTTGTTAGTTTTATGGTCCGGCCGGGGCCATGTTCCGATCTAGACAGACTTGTGTTTCAGTTCAGTAGAGGCTTCGTAGATCGGTTTGGATTAAATTTGGGTTCCTTATGGTTTGCTGTCATGAAATATTAAGTTTGGTTTTGGAGTTCTCATGTTTTCAGTTTATCTTCTGCACTTTTATTTCGTATGAGGTATACTTATGATTACATACTAAGGAGTCTCTCGAGCTTCCATGGTTTGAGATGTCCATTATGATCTCGGTTTGGATCGTGACACAAAAGTTCAATGATGATTTTTTCAAAAAAAAATAAATAAGATTTTCTAAAAATTGTAATCATAATTAACTTAATTCTAAAGGAACAAACTGTCAAAAATAATTTGGAAAAAAATATAAAGAGAATTTTCACCTGAATTTAGTTTAAAGCTGTTTTTTTTTTGGATATAACATAAGCTAGACTCTTTAAATAATGAAGAAAAAAATTAAGGAGTTAATTATTACTGTACGTGGATAGAAGGAAAGGTTCATTTAGGAGTAAATAAGGTTGTATTTGTTTTTATTAAGATTAAGACGTATGAATTTGAATGCATATCTAAATGAATAAGATGTTGTTTTTAGATTTTAACACTGAATGATTAAGATTGTTTGTTTTTCAATATATGAATGAACATAATTTTATTTTCAAAATATTAATAAACACAACAAAAAGAACTTGGAAATATTTTTTCAACATTAATTATATTAATAAATTTCCACTATCATAATAATTGGTGTATCTAGTTCCTCGGAATTCTAACCCCATATTATAAAGTTAATGTATTGGTTTCATTGGTCCTAAAATAGAGGAGAAAGATGAGATGAAGAGATTGTTATACCCTATTTTAATATGGGCCAGACCGAGGTACAACATATTGAATTAGGACACTTATTATAAAATATGTAATTAAAGAAAATTAAAGACTTCATTTTAAGGTCTGCGCAACTTAAAATTCTAGGTAAGGATTCTAATTATCCTAGAGAAAGGGATCAGGCACCCTAAAGGATCTGCTAATTACGATTAACCGACCAAACTTAGATCAGATAATGAAATCAAATATTAAATTAAGAAAATGATATAAATAAGGTATTAGAAAAATATTTATCTTTTATAAGATAATATATGCTAATTATTTATAAGGAAAAGATTAGAAAATATTTTAGAACACCCTTGACAAAAATCTGCTTTTGAAACATTACCGCAATAACTTTTTTTTTTTTATAAAATCCTTTAACAACGATGCAATTATTTAAAATGATTTCACACACACACAAAAAAAATATTTTTTAATTAATTAAAAATTAAACAAATGAAATAAAATAAAATAAAATAGAATAAATTCTTTATTCCAAAAAATGGTTCCTTTGCTATTTTTTTTAAAATATAAATTTATAAAATAAGTTAGTTTCCTACACTAAATGAATAAAAATATAGTTGCTTAAATCTATAATGGCTTGAGAATTTCATTATCTTTTTATTACGAAAAAAGGGGCTCATGTAAAAAAAATACATATTTTTTATTATTTGAAATCCTAAAAAAGGCATTGCAAAATTAAATCGGCAATGCTGCAATTTAGTTTTAGATTGATGACAACAAAATTGATTTACCATAACTAAAATAATTAAGGCCAATTTTTGAGTCTAGCGATGACAAATTTGCTTACCGCAAAAGAAACCTAAATTTTATTGATTCGGTGTTACTAATTGATTAAAACTAATTCTGATTCTAAAGATAAGGTCATTATTCTTTATTAAATAAGTATTAAAGAATTTTAATAAACTCGGCCTTTATTCTAAAATATTTATTTTAACCTACCAAATTTACCTTTTAAAGATATATATTGTATACCGAAGCCTAATGATTATGCTAAGTTTAAAATCTAACAGGTGGAAAGGAAAATAGTAAATTCACTATCATATTAATAATTTCATGCTAATTCAAATAAGAATACATAAAAAAAATTAAGCAATAATGGACGAAATATAAAACAACAATATTAATAGATGTCTACAAAAGAAAAATAAATCTTAAAAAGTGGGAAAGAGGCACCAGACTGTGGAAATATGCAAAATAATTATTGTTCGCTTCTCTGATTTGGACAGAGATGGGATCGAGCCATGAGACTCCAAATGCGCTCCTTTTTCTGGGCAACGAACTAGAGAGACAAATCGAAGAGCAATTCCACGACCAACTTCGACTCTGAGTTCAAACAGCGAAAAGAGACAAATGAGATAGATGTGAGCAAATTAGAACAAAGAAAGTAGAGAACTGAGTGATCGGAGAGTAAAAAATCCCTAATCTCTCTCTCACTTGACCCTGTTCAGAGGGGTAAAAAGGAACCCCTTTTATAGACAAAATTAGAATGGCTCCCTCAGAAAGACTTAGAGAATTCAAAATTTAAATTAAAAAGAGTGACAGTTTTAAAGATCAAGAAAAAAAAACCTTTTCAGATGAGATTTCAAGGATTGACTTGCTGGAAATCTAAGTTGAGTTCTTCGAGATGGATGAGTTCTTTGACCACTAATGCATTGTAAAAACACTTCAGAATCTGTTGGATACCCATATCCCTTCCTTTTCAGAAGATCTCATGAGAGGATTTGAGCTATAGGTAGCTTTGAGACTTCAATAAAAAGGGGATGTGAAGGGACATAAAGCTGTTAGCGATAGAGATGGGCGATTGTTGTACTACTTTCGATAGTTATTAATTGAACAAAAGAAAGGAGAGACGCAGTTTTATGAGAGATCTTCGGTGAAGATGATGAGCTGGTTAGCTCGGTTGGGAATGAACTAGGAAAAGAGAATTGAAGTCTAGTTGGGGGAATTAGAGAATTGGGCCGAGTCGGGGCTATTTTGGGTTGGTTTAGTTTTAACTTTTTAGGGAAAAATAAGTTTTGGGCTAGTCTTAGTTTGGGCCTGGGGCTGATTTTAATTAAGTTTATGTTAGACCCCACAAAATTCTAAGCCTAACTCAGTCTCTTAGAGCTTTATGAGGGGTCTCAGACTTCGAAAATTTTAACTATGTACTCATACTTAGAGTTATTTTAGCCTCCGTAAGTTGGCGATCCTTTTTCATGACCTTTATGACTTTTAAATATCGACTTTTTGGCTGATTTATGATCAGGAATGTTAGTAGTTATTTCCAAAAAAGTTTTGAATTTTTTGAATCTCGTTTGATTCAAGTTAGGGAGTCTAAACCAGTGGGTCAATGCAATCTTGATGCACCGCATCGGCTATCGCATTGATAAATGTTGTCCTCACTTCCACTGTCAAATTCCAGTGAGTCGATGCAGACTCAACGCTGCGCATCGACCCCATCGATGCGATGGGTTGGCCTGCGCGTTACTGGACCCGTTTTCAGTCATTAAAAAGCCGCTTCGTCAGGGGTAATTGGTTCTTTTTCCACCTTATGTCATCCCCCAAAACACGTGATTAAGCCCTTTTAGAGGCAAACTCCATTCATCCTTCTCAAAATTTCTCAAGAAGCAAACCCTAGGACCTCCAATTCAAGATTCAGTCTTCAAGAACTCTCCATCATTCTTCGCAAATTTGAATACTAAGGTATGGTAGTGTTCATCCAAGAGTTTCCTTCCACCCTTGGAGTTTAAGAAACCTTTTGAAACTACAAGTTAATGTATTTGATGAATTTCATGATTTGATTTGAATGTATTCATGACTATCATGTTAATGGGGTTCCTAATCCATGATTAGTCGCAAGATTCATATGAATTTATTTATTATGTGTGTATTATAATGTGAATTCATGCTAAAACCTTCAAATTAAGAATTGGTATTTGAAATTGTGATACTAACATGTTGTTTAGTATTATGTGCGTATAACATGCCCTCCAAGTGTTTGATAAATTATTCATGTGAGTTGAATAGTGAAACCATATCATGTTAGCATGTATACAAGTTCATGTCATGCAAGTGTTTGTCAAAATGCCCCAATGAATGATTGAAGACCATGTAATTAGTTATCATGTTTTCAAGATTGTACTATGTCTGATAATCTATGCTATCGAGTCCCAGGGGTATCTAATACCCGACAATCTAGCTGTTTTCCTAGAGCTATAGTAGTTACAGAATAGACTCGATAGTATCATGATCAGTAGTTTAGTAATCAGTTCAGAACTTAGTCAGTAATCAGTACAGAACTCAGTCAGTAATTAGTTCAGAACTCAATTAGTAACCAGTTCAGAATCCAGTGAACTCAGTTTAGTCCAGTCAGTTAACATGATCAATCACAGTTCAGTCAAGCCTAGATCAGTTTAAAAATCAGTCTAGTGTCTATTCAGTTGAGAGTAGGATTTAGCATCGAGTGAACCCAAGGATGGGGACTCACCTGCCAATAGAGGGTGTGGTCCTTAGAAGCAGTCCTTGCATTCCAGAACTACGTAACCAGTGTAGGTTAAGACATCAACCTGCTAGTTGAGGGTTGATGAGGTATTTTAACCTGCCAGTTGAGGGTACAACTATTCTCATTCAGAGTACCTGCCAGATGAGGGTGACTCAGTTTATCGTTACTTGTGGCACGGTACTGACACCCTTCTAGCTGGGGTTATAGGTTAGACCCTAATCAGTTCATAGAGGGGTATGTCAGTTAGATGATTACCTCCCACAATCTCAGTTTCAGTTTCAGTCTCAGTACAGAACTCAGTTTAGTTCTACAGAAATCAGGACTATTAGACACAGTCACTCAGTTCAGTACGGAACTCAGAATAGTTCCACAAAATTGGGACTGTTAGATACAGTTACTTAGTTAACAGTAATACAGTATTAGTAAACTCAAATATCAGTAAACCAGTGATTCAAAACTCAGTATTCAGTGTTGCCATGACCTCAGTTACAGTTTAAGCATTCATGCATGTACTCTCTTTTAGTTATGTTCATGTTATTCAGTCAGTTATTGTTCATGCATATGAACTCATGCATGTCAGTCTACCTCACTTAGCATACCAGTAAATTCAATGTACTGATGCATACTTTTCTTTTGCGTTATGATGTCTTATATCATAGATTCAGATGTACGGGCTCCTGACCGTACTTAGTTGCCCAGACCATTTAGCAAAAAATTTAGTGGTGAGTCTTCATAGTTTGAGGACATGATTATTACTTTAGTATCTTAGTTTATTAGTTTCCAGTAGTCGGGGTTAGTTGGGGGCTTGTCCCATTAACTCTTTATTCAGACAGTTAGAAGCTTTTCAGACTAGAGTAATTTTTCAGACAGATATTCAGTTTATACTATTGATTTCAATATTTAGTAATTGATTTTTAGTTTTGAACCTTATGGCTATTTCCTCCTAAATTTTGCATTTTACAGTATTGTTATTCAGTTATTGCAGTAGGTACCAGTCATGGGTTAGCTTGTGGTCCTTCAGGATTATAAGCACCGTGTAGTGTCCGGGGTATAGAATTGGGGCGTTACAGTTTAGGGGGGGCTTTGAACTGGAAATTAATTAAGAAAATGGGTCCAAACGAATAGACAAATTAATCTAATTTTTCCCAATCGATTTTCCTCAACTAATTAACGATGCTTATTTTGTTTAACTAATTTTCTCAAAAAGTGTACGTTCATACATATTATATATATATATATATATATATATATATATATATATATATAATTAGTTAATTAATTAATTAATTTTTTCTCAAATATATAAATATGCTATAATTAAAATACATTTAGCTAGTAGTTTAAAAGTAAATAAATAATAATAAAATAAGGTAAATTTATAGAAAATATAACAATATAGCAAGGATTATGTTAATATGCTAACATATGTTAATTATTCTTTTTAGAAAAGTTAGTGAAATGATCTTTTTAGAATATATTTATTTACTCATTTTTCGAGCAAATTTACAAGATGCGATATCACTATTTCAATAGTGAAGATACGAAAAATATCATTTCAAACTACTAATGTTAAAAATAAAAAGATATATTTTCTGCAAAAATATTCAAGAATCCTAAGCATAGAGAAATTAATCTTATGGAAAAGGAGAGCCAAAATTAGGTGTCAATAGCTTGTCCCTCTTAGACCAAAGTGGATGAAAAGAATCTTTGGGTGAAGACGTTGACATAAACCAATTTTGTCTCGACTGGTAAATTAGACGAATTCTAAAAACTCTACACCCAAAGAGTGGAATGGTAAAGCTAGAATTGGCACGATTTGTGATTATGAATTCAACCGAACCTTGGCTCCTCAGTCGCCTACATATTTTGAGTTTCACGAGAATCAGGTCAATGTAGTTAAAAAGTTATTTTATGCAAATATTTTGAGAGAATCTCAAAATTTTGTCCCAGTTTCAGCCGATGATGCCCTGGAATATGAGAATAGATTTATAAAAGGGTATAAATCTATATGAGAATTTTTGAAAATTGAGTCGGGTCGAGCTTTGAATCGTTGACGCTTGCTAGGGATGCTTGGCATTCCACTAGCTTTGCCCTAGTTCGCTGCTAAGAAATAGTTTCACGTTGTGCTATGTCTCATTTTTCTGCATCTAGCTTTGCTTCCTGCCAAGTCTTGATAAAAAATTTAGCAAATAAAGCATAAAATTCTTACAAGAAAATCATAATACAAATGCATCCATCGATTCTCTAGATGCAATTAATCAAATATACGATATTATTAGAAGTAGCAACTTCAAATCGTATGCTTGCAAAATTCATCAAACTAAGCAAAAATGTCAGCAACATCAATATTTTAAAAGAATGAATAATTTAACTTGATCAAAATATGACATGCCTTGTTTAATTAAAATAAATAAATAAATAAATAATAATTAAGGCTTTGCTATACGTTCAATTAGAGGCAAGTTAGCAAAAAAAAATTAATTGAAAGCGGGCCTATGCATAAAATGTCTTATTAAAGGGAAGATCATCCCAATGTGTCCTATTTTAGAATGGATAAATCCAAAATGTCATTATGTCTTATATTAGGGTGGACGGACCAATGTTTCATCAAACTGAAAAACAATGCTTAATGAAGGACAAATGAGTAATTAAACTTGATTTTAAAGGAATTCAATGATAGCACAGAGTGCATATCTTACTATACCAAATAAGTAATAAATGCATTGTAAAATGTTCAATCAAAGGCAAGCGAACATAAATATTCAATTAAAGGAAAACATGCCAGATATCTTATTAGAGGGAGGACTAACCCAATTATGTCTTATTTTTAGGATGGACAAAACCAATATATCCTATTTTAGGGTGGACGGACCCAACCTGTCCTATTTTAGGGTGAACATGCCTATAACGTTCTATTTTAGGGCGGACGAATCCAATGTGTCCTGTTTTAGGGTGGATGAACCCAAAATATCCTATTTTAGGGTGGACGAACCCAACCTGGATGGTCAGCCCATAGTGTATTGGAAATGTACAAATATTAATATAGTGCAGAGAGCTTGGTGTGGTTTTCTCTAATAATGTTGGAGAAAATTTAAAAGATAGCATACAACGCTAGTAAATACATAGTTAATATATTGTTACATGTTTAATTAAAGGAAAAAAACATAAATATCTAATTGAAGGCAACGTGCATAAACAATCTTATTGGAGGGCAGACTAACCCACTATGTCCTATTTTGGGGTAGACGATCTAATAAGTCCTATTTTAGGGTGGACAGACCCATAGTGTACTATTTTAGGGTGGACAAATCCAAATGTATATTGCAATTTTGCAAATATTAATGCAGTCCAGAGAGCTTGATGCAATTTTTTGTTCTAGTAAAACTCTATGTAGTGTCGTTGTAGTATTGAAAATTTAAGTGTGTTGCCTTTGCGATAGAAAATATTAACGCTGCAATGCCACATTAGTGACTATTCATAATATGGCACCCATGATTTAGGATTTTCCTCTTAGGCGAACTTTGCTGTGAAGAGGTTACTGCGCTCAAAGAGACTTGTAATTTTTGAAATTTAATTTGCATTAATTTTGCATCATATTTGCCTTGCTTTTCTTATGCTTTGCTAGCATATGTTATCCTTTAGGAATACTCAGCATTTGCATTACTCAAAGAAAACTTGTCACTAGAAATGAAAATGATTGTCTTGCATTGAACCATAAAGTTTTCACTTTGAATTTGCGCTTCTTACACTAATGGCCTTGATGCGATTTGGTGATGCAAATGTGGACCTTGATATCAAACATTTTCCTTGCCAAAATTGAGATAGGCCATTGCAAAGCTGTCACAGTTTTGGCTATAGGAGAAATGAATTATTTTTTGATAATATTGTGACCGAACCCACAATAGCCGCCTACATATCCCGTTGCTAACAAGAATCAGGTCCAACGTAGTTCATGAAAAAAATCTGAAAAGGATTGCAAAATAGTAGTTGCTTATATAGGAGGAAAATAAGAGTGGTACTAAGTTACAAAATAGTAGCTACTCATAAAGGAGAAAAAAGAAGAAGAATGAATTATAAAATAGCAGCTACTCATAAAGGAAGGAAAATGATATTATCAGGTTGCAAAATAATGTCCTTATCAGTTTTCTAGACTTGTTGCACGCTTTTTCTTCAAGTTCCTTGATGCCAATTTCGATGGATCATCCTTAACAAAAAGTGTGTCTTTGTTTGCTATATTACCATTACTGATTGGAGGCTCTTGCTGCAACTTTATCTTACCCCTCTCAATAAGGCTTTGAATCTTGAATCTTAGTACTGGATAATTTTCAATGTCATGTCCTTGAATGTTTGAATAATAGGCACAACTTTTGGATAAATCAAAGTTTGGAGATGGATACTTAGGTATAAATCCCTTTTTGGGTTGTAGAAGTACTTTAGTTCTCAATCTCTCAAATATATCGTCCAATGGCTCATCTGAAGGAGTAAAGGGGAAAGATTTCATCTTATTCTGTGGCCGTGAGGTAGATTGTGCTTAGGGAAATTGTTACTGGGAGCTATTCTGAAAATTTTGCTGATAAAGAGGATGAAGATGAGCATTGCAAAGGTCAGAAAAAGCATGAGACTGCAAAGACTGGTGACCTGGAGGGTATTGCGATTGATGCACAAAAGCTGAGTTGTTTATATTTTGTGAATTTCTCGATGTCTTTGGTTGGATGACTCGCGTTGCTTCTACAAATTTTCCTTCTCGAATGCCATTTTCTATCTCTTTGCCAATTTGAATCAAATTGGAGAAGCTGTGTGCACAAGTTTCAATCAACTTATCATAAAATAGACCTTCTTGAATTTGAATAAAGGCTGAGATCAATTCCTCCTCGGGGAGTGGAAGATGTATTTTTGAAGCTTCTAATCTCCATCATATGATATATTCTTGAAAGGATTTATATGGCATCTTCTTCACTTTGAGCAAGTCGGTCGTGTGAAAATCGCCTTCAATGTTAAACTCATATTTCTTTATAGAGTCACGAGCCATATCTTCCCATATGTGCCATTTTATAAACTCTTGCTTGGTATACCAAGCGAGTGCCAATTTTGATAAACTTTGTATGAATAGTCTCATTCGTATGGCTTCATCATGTCCAATTCCAATTAATCTACTGCAGTAGTCCTTTAAGTGAGTAATGAGATCTCCTTTCCCATTGAAAGTGTTAAATTTTGGTTGCTTATACCCTGTCGAAAGCTCAATATTTGGGTGCACATACAAATCTTCATACTTTAGACTATGGTATTTTCTTAAGCGCAACTCTTCATCAAGTGCTTTTCTCAGATTGTAAAGCTCTTTGCCTAAATTTTTGAAGTAGATTGATAGAATCTCCTTTCCATATTTGACATTTTGATAGACTGATAGTTGCTCATGTTTATTTTCCTTTAGAGAAAGCACAATTATGGGAGAATGGATATTTAGCCTTATAGTATGCTGGATTTTTTTTTAGATTGGTAGTATATATTGATGACACTTGCGAGAGATCGTATAGGTGGGGGTTGGACAAGGAGATAAGGTTAAACAAATATTTTTGGTTGAGTTGGAAACTGTGGTAGCGGTAGGAAGAAGGCTAAAAGTACTTGGCAAATCGACCAGAATGTTTCTCCGGACCAAATTCTTCCTGCTAGCATTATTCCGTGCTTGCGCTAAACCCATATCAATATTGAATGATTCAAACTTATCTACCATTATCGTCTCGTCCTCAGTGCAAATTTATAGTCAAAACAATGTTCAATGCTAGACAATTTTTAAAACAAATAAAATTTTAACATAAAATGAAGTGTTAGCACATTCGAAATATGTATTATAATAATAATGATAATAAAAAAATTTTGGAGGAAAAAGATTAATTTGTGATGAGTCTAAGGAAGAGCTTTGAACTAGAAGTGGTAATCTTAGTTGCGGAATGAGTGGATCAAGAGAATTCTTAGCTATTAGGCTCTAATGTTAGCTTGAGATGTAAAAGAAAAGTAACAATTGATTTGGAGTAGTAATCAGAAGAAAGGTTGACGTATGTCGAACGCCAAAGCTTGGCTCTAGCTTGATCCTATACTTGCTAACTCTAATGTATTCCAAAATTTGCCCCAGTCTAAAGACAATTGTAATGATGATGCCCCATCTTGCGTGCCAAAATTGTGTCCCAGTCTTTAGGACTCTTTAATGATGATGCCTCGATTGCAATGTCAAGGTTCTACCCCAGTCGTCTTCCTTTTTTTAGGGGTGGGGAAGAAATAAAAATATAATAAAGGGACCGAGCCTTATATAGGCTTCCTATGTATCTTGTGTCTAATAGGAAATCAGGTCGAACGCAGTTCCAATTACATGCAAAAAAGGATGTTAAAATTTGATGCTAATATGACCGAGTCCCTATGTGGGCTGCATATGTATCCACCAAGGAAATCAAGTCAACCGTAGTTCGACTTACATAAATGAAAATACATAAAAGAAAATTTTAAAACGTACAAATGATTGATCATTACAACAATACATAATTTTTCAAAAAAAAAGATGCTACCCAAAAACTGATCATCCTTCTACATAAGTCCTAGATGACATATTTAAAAAGGATCCTACTACACCTTAATCGTCATGCTCAAGGAAACTATTATTGGAGTTCTTCCAGGTTCGATTGTAAGTTTTGCAAAAATTGCAGGAAAGGATGAGCTTGGTTCTTTTCCTTTTGGACCCCTAGGAAACTCTGCAGACTTCAATCCCTCTAGAAATACTGCTGGAAGACATATGTTGCCTGAAAAAATCATTGACATGGTTGTGCCAAGAAGACCATTTCCACATACCTTACGTTGCATACCAGATCAAAGTTGGACCTGTAAGTGTCCTAACAAAGAGTCTTATCTTCAATTCACTGTCTTGTCCAAGATTTCTCACCCAATCAACATATGTTTTCAGGTGGTCTACGGGATTTCCTACCCCGTTATACATTGGAATATTTTCATAATCCACCTGAAAAGGTAAAGCAAGCTTATTTATAAAGAAAATTTGATTAGTCTCAATATTAAAATGCCTTTCACCATTTACTCTATTTTTTCTCGTCTCCGCCAAGTTGTTGAATGTCTCTTTTAGCGAGAATGAGTGAATGTTAAAGAAAAGTTGATCATTATAATCAAAAGTGGGTACAATAGTGCCAAAGGGAGAGTATACATCTGAGCCTTCAAAGGTGGGAAGTGTGGTAGTGCCGAAGGGTGAGTATGCTTCTGAGCCTTCAATGAATGAATTCTTAAGGTCGACTATCATTTCTTTCATGCTGTCAAATTCTTGCTCTATTTGTGACACTTTTGTATTAAGCTTAGTAACTTTATCTTGATACGACTCTGGTTCTTCACAGTCGAATTCATCCCCACTAAGGTCAATCACCGCAATTTGGTTGGCCGTATCGTCCTTGAATTGCCTTTGGTGCTCAACTTAAGTCAACCTCTTACGGAGAAAGAAATATTCGGTAAGTGTTGAAAAGTTTTTAAAGGCTATTTAGAAATGAAGTATTTAGAAATGTGATTAAAGAACCTAAGAGGTCGAGTCCTATAAGGGGTATAAGAACGAGATGATAATTAATAAGAAAAATAGAACGCACGAAGATTAAACTTTTATAAGATAAAGGGTTGTGAATGACTCAAAATTCTAACTTAATATTGTTGAAAAAAAGGGAAGAAAATAATAGAATTTTCTTGATTTACGTGCTAAAGCTTGAGTTTAAAAAAAAACGTGGAAGGTCAATCCTAACAATCTCAAGATAGGAACGACACATGCCCTTTGAATGACTGAGACTTTAAAGAAGTATCAAATTTAGGGTCGTTACTCTAAAATAATTTAAGGGAGAAAATTAAACAACTAAAGTCAAGTACGACTTGACAGTTTTGAGTAATTTTTTTTTGGATATCTACCAATTTAAGAAGCAACAAATGACCTGAAGGCCAAAGAAAGGACGAAAATATTGGAGAGCATAAGCAATAATGACGAAGATCAGTGCTAACTAGTGTAACGTCCTGAATCTGGTACTCGAAACGTTACATGGTGCTCATGACCCCGAAGGACCACAAGCTAACCTATGACTGATATCTGTAACTGAGCATTGAATAATATATTGTAAGTATGCAGAATATAAGCTGTAAGGCTATAAGGTTCAAAACTAAACTAATACTGAATATAAAACAATGTCTGTAATGGGGTATAACAATACCCACAACTGAAATAAACTGTCTGAAATATGCTATAGTTTGAAAGCCTCTAAACTGTTTGAAATCTGTGGAGTTGATGGGACTTGTCCCGAACTAACTTTGAACTACTGAAATAATAAAGTAATAAAATAATCATGCTATCCTCGAATGATGAGGACTCACTGCTAATCTGGCTGCTGAACATTTGATCTACTAAGGATGCTCGGGAGCTCGTGCTTCTAAATCTATGGTATAAAACACCATAGCGTAAATGCGTCAGTACGATTGAATGTACTGGTATGCAAGTGAGGTAAGCTGAATGCAAAGGGTTCATGTGCATAAACAATACTAACTGACTGTATATATGAATGTGAGAATATATACATGAATATGTAATTGTAACTAAGGTCGTGATATGATTGTATACTGAGTTCTGACTACTGAGTCTACTAACAACATGGATTTAATGATATCTAAGTTTATTAGTAACTGAGAACTAAAAGACTATTTCTGACAGTCCTGATTATAAATAAGTAATCTAAGTGTTATACGGAGCTGGGTTACTGTATTTGACAATCCTGAAATCTGATAGAACTAGATGAGTCCCGTACTGAGCGAGTGACTGTGTCTGACAGTCCTGATTTCTATAAAACTGGACTGAGTTCTATTCTAACTACTGAATCTGAAACTAAAATTGTGGGAGATAATCATCTAACCGACATGCCCCGAATCTAAACTAGTAGGGTCCAACTTGTAACCCCAGCTGGAAGGGTATCATTACCATGCCACTGGTAAAGACAAGCTGTGAGTAAACCCTCTCTAACAGAGAGCTCTTTCGCCTACACCTCCTGTAAGGAAAACTCAAATAAGATGTATAGTCCCTAGACTCGTAGGGGTGCATCTCAACCTACGCTGGCTACGTAGTTTTGTAATGTAGGGAGTGCTACTAAGGATCACATCCTCTACTGGTTGATAGTGTGTGTCCTCATCCCTGGGTTCACTCGGTGTTGAATCCTACTCCCAACTGAATAGACACAGAATTGATTTCCTAGTTCATACTAGGCTGGACTGATCTTTACAAATTTAGGGTCGTTACTCTAAAACAATTTAAGGGAGAAAATTAAACAATTCATCCATTGACTGATGAAATACTACTGAATTCTGTTAACTGATAGAATGCTACTGAGTTCTGCTAGCTGACTAAGGTCTGAACTGAATACTACTGAGACATGATGACTAACTGAGATCACTGAGATTCCTGAGATTACTGAATGGGACTGGACTGATGCTGAGTTTACTGAGTTTTCCTAAGTCACATGACTGACTGAATTCTACTGATTATGGCTTGACTGAGAGTATCTCAAAAACTAATACTGGCTCTAGACACACAACTAAATTGTCGGGTACAAGTACCACCAGGACTTGATAGCATGAAACTAACTATACATGACCACACTTGCATATTTGATAATAATAAACAACTCACAATACAATCAATGATGCATTTTATCAAGTATTTGAATCATGATTTTGTACATGGATAGGAATGCACGTTAGTGTGTCATAATTCATTCACTAAGACCTTTCATCAAGCACTTAGAATGCATTAACTTGTACCTAAATGGGGATTTCTTGTCAACCTACTATAATAACACTATTTCATTCACATAGGCATTTTGTCAAACATATGGGGAGCATGATTTCATCACACAATAATCAATCCATCTTATTACCATGGGTACATCATTGAACTTGCAAATTGAAGGGTTTGTCACGAACATCATGTAAATCATCACATACTAGATTCAATTCTTGTAATTAATAGTTTATGACATGAATCAAAACCCAACAACAATATAAACATAAATTTCATTTCAATTAAATCATGAACATTCATAAATACACAATATTTGAATTGAAAAGGGATTCTTGAGCTTCATGGGTGAAAGGGACCCATGAATCAACACTTCACATACCTTGATTGTGAGTTTCTTGAAGTTCTTGAAGGGATTATTTAGATTTACTTTTGAAACTTGGGGCTAGGTTTTTCTATCTTTGAGAGAGAGTGGCTTATTTCTTGAGAGATGTGGGTAAACAATGAGATAATAGGTCTTTTTAGGGTTTAATGTCGTGGTTAAAGGATGATCTAGATCATGAAAAAAGACCTAATTGCCCTTAGAAAGTTTTTATTTTTCATCACTGAAAATCCGATTTGGGAACCTAGCGCGACGCGGCGCTATCGTGTCGTGCCTCTGGAAATTGCCAACTGGGAATTGGGATGACAACGCGATATGGTAAAATCGTTTTGCAATACTTGATGGGACCTGGAATCTTACCGTGACGTGGTGGTATCACGCCGAGACACTGAAAATTGACAACTCTAGATTTAAGCCTTGGCGCGATGCGCCATAATCGTAGAGGCCCACTAGATTTTGATGATTGCCATTTTGGCATGATCTGTGATGCGTTGATGGATTAGGTGGCACACTGTCTTACTAAAATGGCTCTAACTCTTTGCCTGAGTGTTGGATTTGGATGAATTTGGTATCGACGGAAAGCTTATTCAATTTTCCACATGATAAAAAGTCAAAATATTAAAAATTTCATATGTACAAAAGTGTATTCGTATTTATAGCAACTCTTTAACATTTTTTAGATGATTTTAAGCTAGGTAAAAGTACGGGGTATTACAACTAGATACTACGGAATACTAAATATTCCATCGTTGCTAACAGAAGATTACACCAGTAAGGAAGGGACTTGGAAGATCTTAAGTTATAAAAAAAATAAAGTTCAAATTTAGCACGAGTTGACGAAATTTGATTTAGCACGAGTCTAACAAAATTTGAAATGAATAATTTTAGCAAAAATATTTGCAAAGAATCATGTCAGTGTTAATAGAGTAGAATTTTTTTTAACAAATGGTGGACATGAGTATTGAAATCTCGAAAAAATTTAAAATAACGACGAATTAAACTCATTAGAACTTTGAAGAAAGAATATGAACCTTATAAAGGATCGTAATAAATGAAAATGGAAGAAAACCTTAACTGAAACACCAAGAATTTCCTAAATAGCGCTCTAAAATCGTTAACATGTGTTAAGAGCAGAAGTGTTACAATAAGAATTTTAAAGAAATGTCATGATATAAAATATGTGAAAATGTGATAGATAATAAAGAGATACATAAGTGCAAATTTAATTTTTTTATCTAAAAATAAGGACAAAACAAAGGTGAAACAAATACATATCAAATCAAATTAAATTACTAATAAATTCATATAGGTCAAATAACATGTAACAAGCAAATTTGCAAGACAAATAACACAAATATGTTAAATAATACGTCCTAATATGCAGGTGACTCCTTTATGTCGGAGGTAGGCCTAAGCGTCAAATAATTGCGATTTTGATAAATTGATTCAAGATTTAATTAATGACACTACTTGAGCTTGGAGTTAGAATTTTTCAAACTCAATTTGGTCAAAATTTGACTTGATCAATTTATTGTTATCTCTGCCCGTAATATGAAGGTCGTCATCGGGTCGTGAACCCTTTTTGACATAAAGACATTTCCTAAATTTGTGGGATGACACCATGGGTCAAACCACCTATGGCTTATGCATGCATGACCTAAATCAAGGGTGACAACGCTCTATCTTAAGTTTTTCTAAGATTTGGGAGGACACTAACTTGGATTTCCTATATGAGAAGGCACGTGGTCCCACGGCAGTAAAACTCTCGCTCACCCCACGTATGCGCCGACTCTCTAAAATTGCTGAATTGAAAGAATTTTGGAAAAGTACAATGTACAGTCCGCATGTACAACATGTGTGAGTGTCAATTTTCCAAAGTGGAGAAAGTATAAATGGAATGCCAATTTATAAAGCGATAAACAGGTAAGCAATTTATACAAAACAATAGAGAATAAACATTTTATGCCATACAAACATGATAAAACAAAACAATTAGGGTGAAACAAATATCAAAATAAAAAGACTTAATTATTAACCTAAGTTTGTTATGGTTAAGAACCTAATAAGTCCCCAGTGAAGTTGCCAAGCTATTATACCTCATTTTAACATGGGTCAAACCGAGGTACAACATAATGAAAAACTTTTGATTAAATTAAGGAAGTGGCCACCTAATTAGTTCTACGGTGAATTAGGACACCTATTATAAACTATGTAATTAAAGAAATTAAAGACTTCATTTTAAGGTCTACGCAACTTAAAATTCTAAGTAAGAATTCTAATTATCCTAGATCAGATAATGAAATCAAATATTAAATTAATAAAATGATATAAATAAGGTATTAGAAAAATATTTGTCTTTTATAAGATAATATATGCTAATTATTTATAAGGAAAAGATTAGAAAATATTTTAGAACACCCTTGACATAAATCTGCTTTTGAAACATTACCGAAATAACTTTTTTTTTTTATAAAACCCTTTAACAATGATGCAATTATTTTAAACGATTTCACAAAAAAAAACTTTTAAATTAATTAAAAATTAAACAAATGAAATAAAATAAAATAAAATAAAATAAATTCTTTATTAAAAAAGATGGCTCCTTTGCTATTTTTTTTTAAATCAAAATTTATAAAACTAAGTTAATTTCCAACACTAAATGAATAAAAATATAGTTGATTAAATCTATAACGGCTTGAGAATTTCCTTAGCTTTTTATTACGAAAAAGGGGCTCATGTATAAAAACATACATATTCTTTGTTATTTGAAATCCTAAAAAAGGCCTTACGAAATTAAATTGGCAAAGTTGCAGTTTAATTTTAGATTAATGACAACAAAATTGATTTACCATATCTAAAATAACCAAGGCCAATTTTTGAGTCTAGCGATGACAAATTTGCTTACCGCAAAAGAAACCTATATTTTATTGATTCAATGTTACTAATTAATTAAAACTAATTCTGATTCTAAAGATAAGGTGATTATTGTATATTAAAGAAATATTAAAGAATTTTAATAAACTCAACCTTTATTCTAAAATATTTATTTTAACCTACCAAATTTACCTTTTAAAGATATATATCGTATACCGAAGCCTAATGATTATGCTAAGTTTAAAATCAAACAGGTGGAAAGGAAAATAGTAAATTCACTATCATATTAAGAATTTCACCCTAATTCAAATAAGAATGCATAAAAAAAAATTAAACAATAATGGACGAAATATAAAACAACAATATTAATAGATGTCTACAAAAGAAGAATAAATCTTAAAAAGAGGGAAAGAGGCACTAGACTATGGAAATATGCAAAATAATTCTTGTTCGTTTCTCTGATTTGGACAGAGATGGGGTCGAGCCATGAGACCCCAAACGCGCTCTTTTTTATGGGCAGCAAATTAGAGAGACAAATCGAAGAGCAATTCCACGACCAACTTCGACTTTGAGTTCGAACAACGAAAAGAGACAAATGAGATAGGAGTGAGGAAATTAGAACAAAGAAAGTAGAGAACTGAGTGATCAGAGAGTAAAAACTCCCTAATTTCTCTCTCACTTGACCCTGTTTAGAGAGGTAAAAAGGAACCCCCTTTATAGACAAAATTGGAACGACTCCCTTAGAAAAACTTGGAGAATTCAAAATTTAAATTAAAAAGAGTGACAGTTTTAAAGCTCAAGAAAAAAAATCACCTTTTCAGATGAGATTGCAAGGATTGACTTGCAGTAAATCTAAGTCGAGTTCTTCGAGATGGGTGATTCTTTGACCGCTGAATCAATGTAAACATACTTCAGAATCTATTGGATACCCATATCCCTTCCTTTTTAGAAGATCTCATGAGATATTTGAGCTATAGGTAGCTTTGAGACTTCAATGAAAAGGGGACGTGAAGGGATATAAAGTTGTTGGCAATGGAGATGGGCGACTATTATACTGTTTTCCATGGTTATCCATCGAACTAAAAGAAGGAGAGGCGCAGGTTCATGGGAGCTCGCCAGTGAAGACGCTGAGCTGGTTAGCTCGGTTAGGAATGAACCAGGAAAAGAGAATTGGAGTCTAGTTGGGGGAATTAGAGAATTGGGCTGAGTCGGGATTATTATTGGTTGGGTTGGTTTTAACTTTTTAGGCGAAAAGGAGTTTTGGGCTGGTCTTAGTTTGGGCCTGGGGCTGATTTTAATTAAGTTTGGGGAGGGGGGGGGGCTTTGGACTAGAAATTAATTAAGGAAGTGGGTCCAAATGAATAGATGAATTAATCTAATTTTTTCCAATCGATTTTCCTCAACTAATTAACGATGCTTATTTTGTTTAACTAACTTTCTCAAAAAGTGTACGTGTATACATATATATATATATATATATATATATATATATATATATACATATAAAATTAATTTTTTCTCAAATATGTAAATATGTTATAATTAAAATACATTTAGCTAATAGTTCGAAAGTAAATAAATAATAATAAAATAAGGTAAACTTGCAGAAAATATAACAATATAGCAAGGATTATATTAATACGCTAACATATGTTAATTATTCTTTTTAGAAAAGGTAGTGAAATGATCTTTTTAGAATATATTTATTTACTCAAATTAACAAGATGCGATATCACTATTTCAATAGTGAAGATAAGAAAAATATCATTTCAAACTACTAATGTTAAAAATAAAAAGATATATTTTCTGCAAAAATATTCAAGAATCCTAAGCATCGAGAAATTAATCTTATGGAAAAGGAGAGCCAAAATTGGATATCAACACAGGCAAGTTCAAAGTTTTTAGCTATTGGAGAAGAAGGAAACACTTTCTAATACAAGTATTTAATAATACAACAATAAAAGAGTCACTTGCTACAAATCCTTGATGCTCATTGTTTTGTAAGGGTTATAAAACTATTTTTCATGCCATACACAAAAAATGAGTTTCCCATGTATCACATTTGAAAGACAAAAAAGAGGTGATTACATGAAAGATTTATGGAATCTTTTACAAAAAAAAAAGAAAAGAAAAGATAATGTTTTCATGGAGAATTGATTAATAGAAAGACTTTCATGGAATTTTGTAAGACATTTAAAACAAAAATACAGGATATTGGGGTCAGTGTGGGAATATCGATGTTATTCGTATAGTCTTTCCTCGACTTGATCACTCTGTAATTTCATGAATGAGAGTCATATCACAATCGATGTAGCTACAACTATAATAGTCAACTTATTATTTCCTTTTAATGAAGGGTTAATTGGTAATTATAACCAATTAATAATAGTAATTAAGAAATTAAAAGGGGCAAGCCAAAAACTTTCAGTTTCACACTAAAAATCAGCTTAAATAGAACAATTATTTTGGGAAGATAACAACAAACAAAGCAGCATACAAAACAGGAAAAAAAATCAATCAGCAGAGAATATCTAAGCTACGTTAACAGACATCTTTCACTTATAAGGTATGAAATTTGTTTATAGTTCTTTGGCATAGAATTCTGAAAATAGTGACAGCAAAATGACACTAATGTATATTTGATTTTCTTCTTGATGGTTAGTTGTTTGCTACTAGATTAAGGTTAGATATTGGTTGATATTGATTGCTTAGAGGGGGGAGATAAATAAGAAAGAAGAAGAAGGTTATATCACAGTTCTCTGTTATTATATTGTACGTATGGTTATAATACATGGGCTAAATTAAGATGTTTTTGTTGTATTATATTGTTGTCTGTATGTGTTGAATACTATAAGAGAGAGCCAATGATGCTTCTTCTTGTTTGATTGAGTTAGTAAGTTGACTTGGTAATGACTTAGAAATAATAAGATTGTAGTGTTGGTTGCATTAGCATGAAAAGAAAAGAGAACAACAACAACAAAATTCAATTTTGGGAGCAACTGGCAGTAAACAAAAACTGAAGCACTGTTTTGGAAATTCTCTTTTCCTTATCGTTGGTATTATGTTTGGACAATTGTATTGGGATATTATTATCATTAATTCAGTATATCAGTGAGATATTAAGGTTCAACTCTAAGTTTAAAAGTTAGGGATATTAAGACTTAACCCCAAAAAATGCATAATTGATATTGTTATTTAAAATTTGTTTAAATTCATCTCATTGGTCGTTGTTTGGTTGATGTTCTACACATTGAAAAGTTAGAGAAATTGTCGTTAGCGAGGTAAGTGAGACTTTAAACTTTGATGCTTGCTTCAAACTGCTTTACAAAAACATATATATATTTTTCTGCCTAGTCCATATGTTCGAACAAGTGGGCGGCTTGGTAGAATTGGTGGTAAAGTTTGGTGAGAGCTGTTTAGTGATAATATGTGAGGTGATGTAGGGGTGTTGAACATATTTCTCGTTGCTGTCGTTATAGTCTCTAGGGGCATACATAGCTGTAGTAATATGTTAGGGGCATTACTTATGCTGCCGTAATATATTAGAGGCATTACTTATGCTGCTGTAATATATTAGGGGTGTTACTTATGTTGCCATAATATGTTAGGGTCTTGTACATGCTGCTGTAATAGACTTTTAGGGCATTATATATACTACCGTAGACTTGTCGGGGTGCTAGGTCGATCACCTTCACTGCCATTTAAGACAAGTCATGAGTGTTTATTGAGTTGAGATATAGAGTGGTATTTTTGAACTTCCTTTGGATCTTATTGACATTACTTTATGAGAGATATTTTGTACATATTATTTGTATATTTTGTATTTTCTAACACTTGTTCCAGGGGTATTAAAGTAGCGGCTCAAGGATTTTACTGGGTTATATTTATATAGATCACTCCTTACTTGCATACCTACAGATATGATTGCGGAGAGAGAGGCTTGTGGATGACTGTCTTTATGTGTGGATTCTGTGGCTGAAGTGAGCTTTCACATTGTTAGTGAAGGCTGTCATTCATCTTTAGTTACTTTTAGCTTATAATTCTTATGTTGGGTTTGCATGCCCAAAAGTTGAACTCATGTAACTCTAGTTAGATGCTCCATGGTCTTGGTGTGGGATTTGAGGCTAGAGAGTTATTATTTAAGTATTGTTATTTTCATAAATCATATTATGGTAACCGGGCAGATGATTACTTTAGGTTTAATAATATTTTCGCACTTGGATTTGCACATGCCTTTAGCTTAGTGTTTGTAGATATTGTGAATGTATAGAAAAGTGTTTCTCCCAGCAAGTGGTGTTATCAGGAGCTAGTCACGCCTAGGGATTATTTTGGGACATGACAAAGTTGAAATCAGAGCACAGGCTTTAGGTCCCGGGTCATGGAGCAGTGTTTATTAGATTCCTGTTCAGGGGTATGTAGGTACCCATACTTATGTAACGCCTCGAGAGTACACCCTAGGGGTCACACGGTGCTTACAGTCCCAAGGGACCTCAAGCTAACCCATGAGCTGGTACCTGCTTTGAGCAATGAATAACATAATCATAAATATGAAAGAATAACTGATATGCCATAAGGTTTTAATATATGCAATAAATTCTGAATTGTGAATCTGAAGAAATAACTATCTAAGTCTGGATAAATACTGAAATCTGAGACAAACTGAATATCTAACTGACATGTCAACTAAAGTCTAAAAACTAAGTAACTGACTGCAGTGTCTGAAAAGACTCTAAACTGACTGATTGAGAGTTGATGGGATAGGCCCCAACTCACTCCACTACCTACTGAAATAAAGACATGAAGTAAAATAATTTTTCCTTGAAATATGAGGATTTACCACTGCTTCTACTGAGGGTCTGAGAAGTCTAAACGCAATCAGAGAACTGAGTGTCAGAACCTATTCTATAATACATCATAGCACAAAAGAAAAGGTATGCGTTCAGTACTTTAAATATACTGGTATGCTAAATGAAGTAGGCTGACATGCATGGTTTCATGAACAGGAATAATAATTATTTGAAGATACATGTAAAGCATGGAGTAGTGAATAGAGAGCAGGAAAACTGTAGATACTGGAAATATGTGGGATTTATAAATATTGTGTATGCATTAAAGTCTGTAAATACTGAATATACATGAAAATCTGTAGAAATTGGGGATGCATGACCAAGCATAGAACATGAAATATGTAAAGTCTGTAAACTAAAATACTGAATTAACTGGTATCTATATGCTTGGGTCAAACAACACTGAGACTAAATGTCTGGACTGATTACTGGACTAAGACTGTATCTGAGACTATGAATGAGACGTAGGAGCTATCATTTAACCGACATGCCCCAATCTGAGCTAATCGGGGTCTAACCTGTCACCCTAGTTGGAAAGATGTTAATATCATTCCACGAGTATTAACGCTGGCTGTGTGGATCCACTATACTGATATACTGTTCGAAGGACTATGGGTATCAAGCCTAAACTGACGAGTGACCCTTCCGAGATAGTCAAGCCTAAACTGATGGGTGACTTCTCATATCTTACACTGGCTACATTGTTCTGGAGTATAGGCACTGCTACTAATAACTCTGCCTATCTAATGGGGAAGCGGCCATCCCTACACTTGCTCGGTGCTAAATCCTACTCCCAACTGAAAGGCACTGAAATACTAGACCATCTGAGTTTAACTAACTGATATCTGATTGTCCTGATAATGCTCATAGTATGTTCTGAAAACTATTTTGTAATGTACTGAGACTAGACTAAATAAACAACTATGGTTTTTGGATATTCAATACCCCCAGGACTCAAAAATAATAATAGTAAAATGACACTAAAATTTGAAGAGCAAGACATGAAGGCTTTTATTAAATCAATCACTCTTATAGGCATTTTATCAAATACTTGGAGTTCATGGTTTGATCGAATCACTGGAATGTCATGGAACTTATAGAAATAGCCTGAATCCAACCTAATAGCACTAAATCATGGTTTAATTCAACGAATGACAACATTAAAACATGGAGAATTAAATAACAATAATAATTTCATTCAAACATGGTATAAAATCAATAATCATGAAAGTTCATGGAGATTCATAGTTTAAAATTGCAATTTAATATCATAAATCTTGAAAAGATGATAGATTTTTAATTAAAATAGATACTTGGACTCCATGGATGAAAGAAATCCATGGATGAACATCTAACATACCTTAATTGATGGATTTCTCGAAGCTCTTGGTGAATTCTTGAGGATTGACTTTGAATTTGAGAGCTAGGGTTCTTGATTGGGAGAGAATGCCTTTTTGATTTGGGGGAAATTAATTAAAGAATGATTTTAAAAATGTTTTTAGGGCTTAAATATCACACCTGGGCGGACCAAAATAATAGTGAAAGGATTGTTTTAACCCTAAATGAAATATTAATTTTTCATCAAGAATTTTCGAAAAACACCCCTAGCACGATGCGGTGCTATCACGCCGTGTCACTGGAATTGGACAATTGGGAAAATGCACGGTAGCGTGATGCGGCGTAATCGCGTTGCCACCTTGCTTGTGACCTGAAAGCTCACCACGACGCGGTGGAATCGCGCTACAATACTGGAAAATGCCAAATGCCAATCTGGCCTTTGGCACGACGTGCCAGGATCACGATACTTCACTGCAAATTGCTAATCATCATTTAGATTAGCTTCACGATGCGCTGGGGACTAAAATGACGGTATTTAATGATTTAAACTTAAAATCGCCATAACTTCTTATCCGATTATTGGATTGGGCAAATTTTATATCGTTGGAAAGCTAATTGAAATTTCTACGCAATAACAGGCTCTAAATAGAAAATTAATGAGTATTTTAAAAATTTTATATATGAATACCATGTATTGGGACTTAAATTATGCTAGATAAATACGGGGTATTACAATATCTCTCCCTTGAGATCATTCATTCTCGAATGAGACTAGTTAAGTCGAGGAAAGTTGATGGACTGAGCTTACACACTAAATATGCATATCTGATGCATGGAATGCATGACTGAACTGATTTGTAAATGCACGACTGACATAAACATGATGTGCAACTGAAACTGAGCATAATAGAGAAATCTTAAGAAGATTAGTACCTTAAACCAAATCTGAATTTATGGAGAAAAGATGAGGGTACTTGGTCCGCATATCTGCTTCTGCTTCCTCAGTGGCTCCCTCAACAGACTGATTTCCCCAAAGAACTTTGACTAGTGGAGCCTCTTTGTTCCGTAGTCTATGAACTTGATGATCAAGAATTTCGACTGGAACTTCATCATAGGAAAGACTGTTCTGAAGATCTACACTTTCTAAGGGAACAACTACAGCTGGATCACCAATACACTTCTTCAACAACAAGACATAGAACACTGGGTGTAATGAAGCTAGATCTAAAGGAAACTCAAGCGCATAAGCTACCTTTTCGAAATGACTGAGAATTTTGAAGGGACCTATATATCGGAGATTGAGTTTCCCTTTTTTGCCAAATCTTTTCACTCCCTTCATGGGAGAGATTTTCAAGTACAACAAATCACTGACCTCAAACTCGAGATCATTTCTCCTCATAAATACATATGATTTCTGTCATCTTTGGGTTGTTTTAAGCCTTTCTCTGATCAACTGAACCTTCTCTAAGGCATCAAACACCAAGTCAAGCCCTACTACTGCGACCTCATCCACTTCAAACCAACCAATTAGAGATCAACATCTCTTATAATAGAGAGCTTCAAACGGAGCCATCTTAACACATCTACGTCCAACCCATATAAGTAATGCCTCCAAATCTTTATGGCAAACACTATAGCTGCTAGCTCAACATCATGAATAGGGTAATTCTTATCATGGGGTTTAAGTTGTCTGGAGGCATAGGCTATAGCCTTACCTCTCTGTATGAGGATGCAACCTAAACCTACTCTAAATACATCATAGTACACAACAAACCCATTTGAACCATCTGGAAGGGTAAGAACTGGGTTGAGGTGAGTCGAGTCTTCAACTCCTGAAAATTTTTCTTGCAGGAATCTGACCACTATATCTTAACTTTCGTTTGAGTCAATATGGACATGAGGGATGCAATAGAAGAAAACTCTTCAACAAACCAACGGTAATAGCCAGCTAAACCTAAAAAACTCCTGATATCGAATGAAGAGATAGGTCTAGGCTAGTTTCTCACCGGCTTAGTCTTTTGAGGATCAAATCGAATGCCATCACCAGAAATAATATGGCTAAGGAAAGCTACTGATCTTAGCTAGAATTCACACTTACTGAATTTAGCGAACAATTAGTGAGCTCTAAGAGTCTGTAATACTATTTTGAGATGATCTACATGATCATTTTTTATACGGGAGTAAACAAGAATGTCATCAATGAAGACTATAGCGAGCATGTTCAAGTAATAATTGAACACTCGGTTCATTGTAAGACCAACGGACATGACTAGAAATTCAAAGTGACCATACCGAGTTTGGAAAGCTATTTTTGAAATGTCGCATTCCTTGACTCTGAGCTGATGATGGCCTAATCTGAGGTCTATCTTTGGAAAGTAACTGGAACCCTAAAGTCGGTCAAACAATTCATCAATTCTAGGAAGTGGATATCTATTCTTGACTGTGACTTTGTTCAACTGACGGTAGTCTATGCATATTTTGAGAGAACCGTCTTTCTTATGCACGAATAGAACAGGTGCACCCCACGGAGAGACACTGGGCCTGATGAATCCCTTATCTAGGAGATCTTTTAACTATTATTTTAACTCTTTGAGTTCAGCTGGAGACATTCTGTATGAAGGAATAGATATGGGAGAAGTCTATTCTGAAGTCAATTTCCCTTTCGGGAGGAACTCTGAGAAGATCTTTAGGGAACACATCTAGAAATTCCCTGACTATTGAAACTGACTCAAGAGTTGGAATTTCTCAGTTAGAGTATTTGACTCGTACAAGATGATAGACACATCCATTAGATATCATCTTTCTCGCTCTAAGGTATGAAATCAACTGACCTCTAACACCTATGGTACTACCTCTCCATTCAAGAAATGGTTCATTCAAGAAATGAAAATGAACTATTCTATTTCTACAATCAACTGAGGCATAGTATGAGTGGAGCCAATCCATGTCGAGAATGACGTCAAAATCCATCATCTCTAACTCTATGAGATTAACTGAGGTAACTTTCTGAGATATTATGATTGGATAGTTCTTGTATACCTGTCTGTCTATAATGCAAACTCCTACTGGGGTAGACACTGAAAAGAGCTCTGCTAGGGTTTCAGGATTGACTCTGAAATTGATGGTTATATACGGAGTTACAAAAGAAAGAGAAGCTCCAGGGTTTAGTAAAGCATAAACATGTAAGTGAAAGACCTGTAACATACCAGTAACTACGTTAGGAGAATTTTCCTGATCTTGGTGGGACTGAAGAGCATATAATTTGTTCGGACGCTGACCACTGGTAGCACTAGAAGTGGTACCCTGTTGAGTCGGGCGATCGGATAGAACTGACGACTGGTTGGACTGGCCCTATTGGTGCAACTACTTACCTCTCTGAGTAGCTACCTGACACTCCCAAATTCAATGACCTGGCTTGCCACACCTAAAGAACATATCACTACCCACTCTACACTCACCCATGATGGTATCTACCATATTTCTGACATAGAGGATTTGTACGGGAACTGCTAACACTGCCTTGGGACTTAGAGCCTGGTGCTCTATCCCTATTTTTATTGCTGAATTTGGGTACTGGGGCACTGGATGAAGAGGGTGTTGGGGCAAAGACCTTTGATGAAACTGAGGATGGTTACTACCTTCTGACCTTAGCTGGCTGAAATTAAAACTTCCTATTCTATTTTTTTGTTCCCTCTCTCTCTCCTTAATCTTATGCTTTTCAATTTTTTGAGCACGGACCATCAACCTAGATAAGTCCATCACCCTAATCAGCATTGCAGTCCTCTACTCCTTGACCACACTGTCAGATACGCCAGAAAAAAACTTACTTATCTTCGACCTACCGTCAACTACTACATGAGGAGCATATCTAGCTAACTGAGTAAACTTGAGAGAATGATCCTTCATGCTCATGTTGCCCTGCCTCAAGTTAATAAATTCTAACACCTTAGCCTCTCTCAACTCTAATGGGAAGAATCTATCTAAGAAAGCAGTTGCAAACTCTTCTCATTCTACAGGCCCTGCATCAATACCCCTATCAACTTTTCACTGCTTAAACCAAGTATGGGCTACATCCTGCAACTGATATATAACTAACTCAGCACTCTCACTGGATGTTACCCTATAGCATCCTTCACCTTTTGAACCATATCTAAGAATTCCTGGGGATCCTCTTTAGACTTGAATCCCGAGAAGGAAGGAGGATTTATTCGGGTGAAGTCCCAAATTCTCATTATAGTAGTATTGGCCACTAGGTTGGCCGAAATAGTAGTTGGCCATTCATTCTGTGCTTTTATGAAATTTTCTAGAGTGGTAAAGGCAGCTCTGAATTCTGCGTAAGAGACGTGCTCATCAATAGGATCTGCCTGGACGGGCTGAGGTGCTGGATGGTTTCCTGCTCCTCTTCTATTATTTTTTTGGAGGCATGTTCTATAAATGGAAGGAAAAAATGGATTAGACTGAGAGTTTAACTTGAGCTCATGCTCAATCGCATGACATGAATACTGAAAGAAGGAAAACTTTTCCTAAATGCCTTGTAGCCTCTCATCCATAAGTGTGGTGCACTACACACCCATGCACAAGACTCTACTTGACACGACTTTTAGACTTCCTAGGACACTTTAAAACCTTAGGCTCTGATACCAAGTTTGTAATGCCCTAAGAGTATACCCTGGGTATCTCACGGTACTTATAGTACCGAGAGACCACAAGCTAACCCATGAGTTGGTACCTACTGTGAGAACTAAATAACATAATCATAAATGCAGAAGAATAACTGATATGCCATAAGGTTTTAATATCTGTAACAAATACTAAATTATGAATCTGAAGAAATAACTATCTGAGTTTGGATAAATACTGAAATCTAAGACAAACTAAATATCTAACTGACATATCAACTGAAGTCTAAATACTGAGTAACTAACTGTAGTGTCTGAAAAGCCTCTAAACTAAATGACTGAGAGTTGATAGGACAGGCCCTAAATAACTCCACTGCCTACTGAAATAAAAACATGAAGTAAAATAATCTGTCCTCAAAATATGAGGACTTACCACTGCTTTTACTGAGGGCCTGAGAAGTCTAAGTGCGATCTAAGAACTAAGTGTCAGAACCTATGATATAATACATTATAGCATAAAATAAAAAGTATGTGATCAGTACTTTGAATGTACTGATATGCTAAATAAGGTAGGCTGACATGCATGGTTTCATGAACAGGAATAATAATTATTTGAACATACATATAAAGCAAGAAGTACTGAATAGAGAGCAAGAAAACTGTAGATACTGGAAATATGTGAGATCTATAAATACTGTGTATGCATAAAAGTCTATAAATACTGAATATACGTGAAAATCTATAGAAACTGGGGATGCATGATCACTCCACAGGCTACTCATGGATAGGGTTGATAGGGTGCTCAGGGTTCTCAGAAAGTAGTTGGACTATCGAGATTCTTTTCTATAGATAGACAAGACATAGAGGCATCTAATACAGTAGTCACAGGTATTATCACTGTAAATTCTCATGAGGCATATTCTCTTATTGATCCTAGTTCTACATACTCGTATGTGTCTCCATCTGTTGCTTTATCCTTAGAAAGAAAGATTGAGACTCTTATTGTGCCATATATTATTATGACCCTGGTGGGGGATCTTATCAGTGGATAGAGTTTATGGAGATTGTGTGGTATCTATTCAGGGTAAGGTCACCATAGTTGATCTATTTTTATTGCCCATGACTGACTTTGATGTGATTATGGGTATGGATTGGTCGGTGTCATGTTACGCTTTGGTTGATTGTTATGCTAAGCTTATATGTTTTGATATTCTTGGAGAACCACCTTTAGTGTGGAAAGGTATAACTCCTGTGACTCAAGGAAAGATAATATCTTATGTAAAAACCCACCGAATGATTAACCATGATTGTTTGGGTTTTATTGCTACCGTTCATGACACTCGAGCAGAAAAAGTTTCTATAAACAATGTTCTGATTGTTTGGGAGTTTATTGATGTGTTTCCAGATAATTTTCCTGGGTTACCTCCGATGAGAAAAATTGAGTTCAACATTGATTTAGTGCCAGGGACTCAACTTATCTCTATTCCACCTTATCGTATGGCTCCTGCTGAGTTGAGGGAATTGAAGGCTCAACTCCAGGAGTTACTTAATAGGGGATTCATCAAGCCTAGTGTGTCACCTTGGGGTACACCTGTTTTATTTGTGAAAAAGAAAGATGGCACGATGAGAATGTGCATTGACTATAGGAAGTTAAATAAGGTGACAATCAAAAATAAGTATCCCTTTCCTCGAATTAATGATCTATTCGATCAGTTACAGGGTGCTACTTACTTTTCTAAAATTGACTTGAGATCGGGTTATCATCAGCTGAGAGTCAAGGTCGGAGATTTCACTAAGATAGTTTTTCGGACTAGGTATGGATATTTTGAATTTTTAGTGATGTTTTTTGGACTGACTAATGCACTTACCGCATTTATGGACCTCATGAATAGGGTATTCAAGTCGTATTTAGACCAATTTATTATTGTGTTCATTGATGAGATTTTGGTTTACTTTCGGAGTGAGGTAAAATATGAGCAACACTTGAGAGTTATGTTGCAGACACTGAGAACACAAACTATATGCCAAGTTCTCAAAGTGTGAGTTTTGGTTGGGAACATTTTTATTTTTGGGGTATATGGTGACAAGATATGGTATTCATGTTGATCCAAAGAAGATTGAAGCAGTTTGAGATTGGCCTCAACCTAGTACTGTTTTGGAGATACGTAGCTTTTTGGGGATAACTAATTATTATAGGAGGTTTGTAGAAGGTTTCTCGAAGGTAGCTGATCCATTGACACACTTAACTCAAAAGGGTATTGTTTTTCAATGGTAGGATGAATGTGAAGAAAGTTTTTAGAAATTAAAGGCGGCATTGATTTCGACTTCGATTTTGACTTTACCTATGGTAGAGGGTGATTTTACTATTTATTATGATGCATTTCGAATTAGATTAGGTCGTGTTTTAATTCAAAGGGTAAAGTGGTGGCATATGCTTCTCGACATCTAAAGGTCCATGAGAAAAATTATTTGACTCATGACTTAGAATTGGCCGCGATCTTATTTGCACTCAAGATGTGGCATCATTATCTTTATGGTGAGCCGTGTGAAATATATATTGATCACAAGAGTCTACAGTACTTATTCAAGCAAAGATATCTAAATCTGAGACAACGATGGTGGTTAGAGTTACTTAAAGATTATGATCTCACTATCTTGTACCATCCTGGGAAGGCTAATGTAGTAGCAGACGCTTTGAGTAGTAAGTCTATGGGTAGCTTGGCCCAATTTTCTATCGAAAGATGACCTCTGGTTATGGATGTCCAGTCTTTAGCAAATCATAGAGTTCAAATTGATCACATAGTGCCTGGAAAGTTACTTGCGGTTATAGTGGTTCAGTCGTCCTTAGTTGGGCAAGTTAAGACTTGCCAATATGATGATGGTGTTAAGTCTTTCACTATTGAAAGAGAAGGTGTGTTATGTCGTCATGGAAGATTATGTGTTCCTATTATGGGTGATGTGAGGTAGCTAATTCTTAATGAGGCTCATAACTTGCGATATTCTATCCACCCTGGTGCTACGAAAATGTATCAAGACTTGCGCAGGTTGTACTGGTGGAAAGGTATGAAGGTTGATATTTTGAAACATGTTACTAGTTGCTTAAATTGTTAGCAGGTCAAATATGAACATCAAAAACCTGGCAGAGTGATGCAAAAATTGATTATTTCGGAGTGGAAGTAGGAAAGGATTACTATGGATTTTGTTGTCGAGTTGCCAAATACTTACAGGAAGCATAACTCAGTTTGGGTAATAGTGGATAGACTTACAAAATCTACTCATTTCATACCAGTTTGGCTACTTATAGCGCGAAGCAATTAGCGGAAATATACCTTCAAGAGATAGCTCGACTTCATGGTGTGCCTATCTTAATCATATTTGATCGAGGTGCACAGTTCACTACTGAATTCTGGATATTTTTTTAGAAATTATTGGGTTTGCAAGTTGAGTTGAGTACAACTTTTCATCCGCAAACCGACGGACAGTCTGAACAAGTTATTCTGATCTTGGAGGACATGCTTAGAGCTTGCTCTATTGACTTTGGTGGCCATTGGATGACCAGTTGACTTTAGCAGAGTTTTCTTATAATAATGGCTACCAGTTGAGCATTCAAATGGCACCGTATGAGGCTCTATATGGTCGCAAGTGTCATTCACTAGTTGGCTGGTTTGAGCCAGGTGAAGCATAGTTATTGGGTCTAGATTTAGTTCAGCAAGCATTTGAGAATGTTGTAGTGATACGAAACCGACTTAAAACATCACAAAGTAGGCAAAAGTCCTATGCAGATAAGAGGGTTCATGATTTGGAGTTTGAAAGAGGAAAAAGTATTTCTGAAAGTTTCTCCCATGAAAGGAGTTATGAGATTTGGTCAGAAAGGTAAGATAAGTCATAGATACATTGCTCCTTATGAGATTTTGGACCGAATTGGATTGGTGGAATATAGGCTTGCTTTACCTCTGAGATTGTCTGCAGTTCATCCTGTGTTTCACGTGTCTATGCTTAGACGGTATGTTATCCAGCCAGAGAGGATGTAGAGCTTGATAAGAATCTGACTTATGAGGAAAGCCCGATAGCTATTCTTGATAGGCAAGTGCGACAATTGAGGTAGAAGAAGATAGCTTTAGTCAAGGTATTATAGTGTAATCATCTAACCGAGGAAGCTACTTGGGAGTCCGAGGAGGAGATGCGAGTTAGATATTCTCACTTATTTGACATTTTAGGTATGATTCTAGACCCATTTGAGGATGAACGTTATTTTAAGTGGGGGAGATTGTAATAGCCAACTTATTATTTCCTTTTAATGAAGGATTAATCAGTAATTGTAACCAATTAATAATAGTAATTAAGGAATTAAAAAGGAGCAAGCCAAAAGCTTTCAGTTTCACATTAAAAATCAGCTTAAATAGAACAATTATTCTAGGAAGATAACAACAAACAAAGCAGTATACAAAATAGGGAAAAAAATCAATCAACAGAGAATATCTAAGCTACGTTAGCAGGCATATTTCACCGATAAGGTATGAAATTTATTTATAGTTCTTTGGCATAGAATTTTGAAAACAGTGACACCAAAACAACACTAATGTATATTTGATTTTCTTCTTGGTGGTTAGTTGTTTGCTACTAGTTTAAGGTTAGATATTGGTTGATATTGATTGCTTAGAGGGGAAAATAATGAATAAAGAAGAAGCAGGTTATATCATAGTTCTCTGTTATTATATTGTATGCGTGGTTATAAAGCATGGGCTAAATTGAGATGTTTTTGCTGTAATATATTGTTGTTTGTATGGGTTGAATACTATAAGAGAGAGCCAATAATGCTTCTTCTTGTTTGATTGAGTCAGTAAGTTGACTTGGTAATGACTTATAAATAATAAGATTGCAGTGTTGGTTTCATTAGCATGAAAAGAAAAGAGAACAACAACAACAATATTCAATTTTGGGAGCAACTGACAGTAAACAAAAACTGAAGCATTATTTTAGAAATTTTCTTTTCCTTATCATTGGTATCATATTTGGACAATTGTATTGGGATATTATTATCATTAATTCAATATATCAGTGGGATATTAAGGTTCAACTCTATGTTTAAAAGTTAGGGATATTAAGACTTAACCCCGAAAAAAGCATAATTGATATTGTTATTTGAAATTTATTTAGATTGATCCCATTGGTCATTGTATGGTTGATGTTCTACACATTGGAAAGTTGGAAAAATTATCGTTAGTGAGGTAAGTGAGACTTTAAGCTTTGATGCTTGCTTTTCAAACTGCTTTATAAAAACATATATATATTTTTCTACCTAGTCCATGTGTTGAAACGAGTGTGCGGTTTGGTAGAATTGGTGGTAAAGTTTGGTGAGAGCTTTTTAGTTATAATATGTGAGATGATGTAGAGGTGTTGAATATATTTTTCGTCGCTGCTGTTATAGTCTCTAGGGGCATACATAGCTGTCGTAATATGCTAGGGGCATTACTTATGCTGCCGTAATATGTTAGGGACATTACTTATGTTGTCGTAATATGTTAGGGGATTGTACATGCTGCCGTAGTAGACTTTTGGGGCATTATATATGCTTCCATGGACTTGTCGGGGTGCTAGGTCGATCACCTTCACTGCCATTTATGATAAGTCATGAGTGTGGATTGAGTTGAAATATAGAGTGACATTTTTTGAGCTTCCTTTGGATCTTATTGACATTACTTTATGATAGATATTATCTACATATTATTTGTATATTTTTTATTTTCTAACACTTGTTCCAAGGGTATTAAAGTAGCGGGTCGAGGAACTTACTGAGTTATATTTATATAGCTCACTCCTTACTTGCATACCTGCAGATATGATTGCGGAGAGAGGCTCGTGGCTGACTGTCTTTACATATGGATTCTGTGGCTGAGGTGAGTCCTCGCATTGTTCGTGAAGGCTATGATTCATCTTTAGTTACTTTTAGCTTATAATTCTTATATTGAGTTTGCATGCCCAAAAATTGAACTCATGTAACTCTGTTTAGATGCTCCATGGTCTTGGTGTGGGATTTGAGGCTAGAGAGTTATTATTTAAGTATTGTTGTTTTCATAAATCGTATTACGGTAATCGGGTGGATGATTACTTTGCGTTTAATAATATTTTCACACACTTGAAGTTGCACATGCCTTTAGCTCAGTGTTTGTAGATATTGTGAATGTATAGAAACTTGGTTCTCCCGGCAAATGATGTTATCGGGAGCCAGTCACGCCTAGGAGTTATTTTGAGACGTGACAACATCAAAACCAACTGAAGTAATTAATAGCCCTTCGCTCAAATACTTCACATATTCGGTGATAAATACACTACAGTCACTGAATATTATAAAAAAACTTGAGTTAAATAAATTTGTTCATCAATATTTTAAATATGTACGCATTAGTTATTCATGCGACACTTACAAACTACCACTTACCCTGTAAAGTTATTACCATGCATATCAATATTGATTAAATCTGAAAATAAATTTAAAGATTTTAGATCGGTGATGAGAGCATATTCAAATATACTAAACATTTAATAAGCATACTAAAAAGATTTATTTTAAAAAAATGATTGATAATCATCAGTACTCATAATTTCTGCTATGTATCAGACTTGGAATATCCCTTAGTTTTTCATTTCTTATGCATATCAAATATATGTATTAAGGAATGTGTTAATTGCATTTGTATGAACTTTAATGCATATCATTGTTATATATGTGGATATTCATATACATAACATATTTATATATCAGAAGTAAAATTATATTATGACAACATTGAACCCACCATCAATATACATAACAATCATATGTATCAGAAATATAGGTAAATCCATCATATACATCACATAGTTATAGATATGGAGTGTTCTAATTTATATGAACTGTAAAACATGTCATCGTTATGTATATGATGACTCATATATACATAATATATAAATGTATCAATAATTAACAATGAATTCTCCACCAATATATATAACAGTTAAATGTATCAAAAAAGAGAGGTAAATCCATCATATACATCACATAGTTATGTATATGAGGTTTTAAACTAACAAATCAACGATGTCGTTTTCACACATATATATAATTAATGAATGTACCAGGTTGAAATAACAACTGATACATTATATCAATGAATGTGCTATGAGAAGTGACCAAAAATGCAGATTCAACGAGAAACTATTTTACCTTTGATAGTTGGGGTCGTGAAGTATCTTTTCTTCTTTTCTTTTTCCTTTCTTGAAGACTCAGCAATTGGCTTTTTAGAGCTACCATAAGAAACTTTCATCAACTTCTTCATCCTTGCAGGATCATTTTGATGTTTGGTTCTATTCTCTCTGAAATTTGATTCCTCGTTGTCAAAGGTACCCGGAACAAACCCAAACACATGATTTATTTGTTCTTTAACTTTCACTTATGTTAAACTTTAACTAAACGATGGAGAATCCTTTATTACTAAGCCAGATCTATGAAATTAAACACATGCAACAATCAATTTTCATCTATTTATGATTTAGTAAAGTTGAAAAAAATTAAAATTTTACTAACTTCTAAAACTAAATTGAAGAAGAATAGTAATGAAGTTTGTCAGTAAGTTGATGTTGAGAAAATTGATCCGCACACGTTTGTAATTTAAACTTGAAAAATCGCTTCGTTAATGCTCCTTGATTGTAGGCACTTTTTTGGGGCAATAAGCATGAGGTTGAGTTATGTATATGAAGTTAAAGAGAGAGAAACCATAAAAATGAGATTTTTGTAATAGTTTGGAGATTTGAAATTTTATGTAATAATAGAAAATTAAATTGTACATTTAAGTAATTTTTAGAAAAATCAAATCATAATGTAATCACATGTAACAGGAGTATTAATACAAATGAATACTTTGAAGAAATATATATATATGTGAAAAGATATATCAACAATATGCATATAATTTTCTTTTTATAAAAAATAAAACCACAAAAGGAGAATTACTTGCATGGATGTGCTGTTTTAGGAATGAGTTCAAAACTCTATATATAGGTAATGATTTGTTTTTTTTTACATATATTTAGGATTCTAAGTTCTTCCCATATATTTTAGGATTTTTAATTTCTTTTCATATATTTTTTTTATCAAGTTTTTCCCATATATTTTTAGAGTCCTTGAATTAATAAAGTAATAATTGAAAAAAAATAGTAAAAAGACGATTTTATTTTTTCCGGAAACTTTTAGTGAAGGACAAAAAGTTTAAACAACATTTTTAAGACCCTTCACACTTTTAATATAGTATAGATATAGATATAGATATAGATATAGACTAAGACGTCTGAATTTGAATACATATCTAAATGATTAAGATGTATTTAGATTTTAATCCTGAATGATTAAAATTGTTTGTTTTTCAACAGAACTCAATTTTATTTTCAAAATATTGATATAAACACAACAAAAAGAGCTTGGAAATATTTTTTCTAACATTAATTATTTATGTTAATAAATTTCCACTATCGTAATAAGTGGTGTAAAAATCATAGTTTGGAGTATCTGCCAGCAAATTTGAACACAGAGTCTTTAGCAATGGATGATTTAGGTGTTTACCAATGGGAGAAGAAGGAAATGCTTTTTAATACAAGTACTTGATAATAAAACAATAAAAGAGCCACTTGCTACAAATCCTCGATGCTCATTGTTTGCTAAGGGTTATAAAACAATTTTTTCATGCCATACACATAAAATGTGTTTCTCATGTATCACATTTGAAGGACAAAAAAGAGGTGATTGATGAAAAGATTTATGGAATCTTTAAAAAAAAAAAAAAAAAGAGATAATGTTTTTATGGTGAATTGATTAATCGAAAGACTTTCTTGGAATTTTATAAGACATTAAAATGAAAAAACACATGATACTTGGTCCGTGTGGTATATATATCTATATATGTTGGATATTTGCACTTTTTGTAATTTTCTTGAAAATATTTTAGTGTTGTGAGTGGGAAAGGATATTTTTGATAAAAAATCCCAAAGTACCTTTTTAAATAACTTTTTTGAAAGAAAAAGGTGAACTCTTTACTAATGTTCATAAGGATTCTTTACCACAACTTATCTATATCAAGTTTATGTTTGTTTATTGTCAAAAAGTTCCTGACAAATATAGCAATATATATATATATATATATATATTAAATAGGCTCTATGGTACATATATTAGTCCCTCCATTTCAATTTGTTTAGCCTATTCTAACTTGACATGAAGTTTAAAAAAGTAAAAGACTTTCATTTCTTGTGATCTTAGATTTAAAATATGCCAAAAGGAATCAAAATGTAGATATTAATTTTGTAATCTTAAACACACCATGTGAAAAGTTGTAATTAAAAGATTGCTAAGAAAGTTACTATTCTTCAAACGAATTAGAATAAAGCAGGCCAAACAGATTGAAATGGATGGAGCATGACCTCAATCTATCACTTAAAAATGTAATTTGGTATAAATCATAAATAGATATACCTGTTCCGGTAGCTTTGATGTTTCTGAGTTTTGTTGTTCCGTAGCTTTTTCCATTGGAATATGTTTGTAGGGGGGTGCGCGGATTTAATAGGTAATAGATTTAGTATGTTTCTAGTGAATCTATTTTTATTTATGCGTGGATATTTTTTAAATTTTGGA